>NC_092814.1:145162197-145485768 GCF_023375885.2 Dermacentor andersoni
CACGACTTTTGGTGGGAGTGGAAACCACTTGGAGATAAGTTGGATTCCAATTGACAGCGTGAAGGTCGACAGTGGAACCGACGATCTTCGGTGCTTATTAAGGCGAAGTGAATTAAGGCACTCGAACCCACGACCCAACATGGAGACACAGGCGAACCAGCCACATGTCCAAGTTGGATTGAAATTTCCATCGTGAAGGTCGAGAGTTCAACTATATATATATATATATATATATATATATATATATATATATATATATATATATATATATATATATATATATATATAGATATATATATATATACACCTTGGGTGTACATTAGGGCAAGGTTATTTACGGTACATTTAATTAAGGTAAAGTTCATTAGGGCACTCAAATTCACTACCTTTGGTTGGAGTAAACAAGTTATAGGCAGTAACAACTCATTAGAATGAAAATGTCAAATAATGTAATGAATGTCTCGTGAGCGCACAGGCTTTCTCCTTGATGCTCTTTAGCGTGCGCTAAAGTGACTGTTTATTTTTTATTTCTACCCAGGATTGAAAGCATGTCCTGATTCATTGCCCAAAGGAACTTTATTGAAAGTGCTGGTGGTTGTAAGAGCTTCTTAGAACGCTTAAAAAATTTGTCTTTGTGGTTAAAGGGAAGGTAAATGTGTTCAGTGTCTAGTGACACAGGCTGATCAAGAAGATAAGGACTTCCAGTCCTCACGTAGGGAAGACTGAAAGTTCGTTGTTGACATTGAGATAACGGAGCATCGCTTTGATTCTGCGCCCTAAGAACAAAATTAGGATTGCTTCATCAAGGGCACAAGTACTTTAACTGACCTTTACATTTAGATAACATCGCAGGAGCTAGCTTTGCACAGCTTCTTATGGATGTATGGAGCCTCGAAGCCTGCTGCGATGCCTCCCGAAAGGTTAAAATCTAAAGGACAAGTAAGGCGCTTATCTGACAAAATTTTCTGTGTGAATAATTTTTATTTCCTAGTCTCAAATGAACGAAAAACCGAGTTTGAAAGCCTTTCAAAAAAAAAAAAAAACAGTGAAAGCATTGTACGACAAAAATCTTACTGATCTGCATTCGACATAATTAGGAAGCTTTAGCTTGGCCCGAACTCCGACGCCGCCTATTCACATACATGTAAAATGCAGAAATTCTTCTGGAAGATAACCCCTGGGCCGAATTTGAAGAAATCTGTGGCATTTGAGAGAAAACGGTAAATGCTAGTTGCTGTTGGAAGCGCAATTTTCATTTATCGCCTGAAACTTTTTACAAGGATTTCTATATAATGCTTTGTTGAAAAAAAATGGAAGACCGAAGTTTACAAATTTGTCCTTCAGCATCAAAAGCAGATATCGCCGTTTTGTAAATTGCATCCATCATAACATCCAAAGCACACAAATTAGATATATTAATCGAAATCTTAATTGAATTTCTTGCAATGTTTAGAAAGATGTCGCCAAAGTGCTATTCACATATTCGTGAGCGATTTCAGAACCACGTATAATATAGCAAAATTGTCCGCTTTATATGTGCTACTAGATGCAATTTACAGAATTACGATGTCATGTCTCCTTCCTGAGTTAGAGTTGTAAACATGATAGTTTCGCTTTCTGAAAATTTGTGATATTTGTCAATTTTTATAAGAATACAAGGGCATAAATAAAAACTCCGCTTGCAACAGTCACTAGATTTTAACCTTTTCTCTTATATGCAACAAACCTCATCAAATTAGGTGCAGTGGTGGCCGAGAAGAGCGATTTCTCCTTTTCCATGTATTTAAAGAGAATCCCCCGAGCTAAACCTTCCTCTTAAGGAGAGGAATGTACGTAGGGAAATTCGCCTGCTTGTTAAATTCGATTACGTGTGTGAATAGAGCGTACGCAAAACTGAATCACCATGCGTTTGTAAGACAGACAAGATTGCCTGGCGATCAGCACAAATGGTTATTCATCTCCAGATATTACAAACAAGAAAGGCCACGGTGTATTGCTAGACCAAAGTAATCAATATCCTTCATCTATAAGCTCAAATCAATTTGCTAGGCCAAACTACTCCACGTCTCCTAAATAAAAAAAAAATTATCTCTCCCGCTCTCTTTAACCAAATGCTTGTAAAGCAAATATTGAAGGGAAACTAATAATAGATGCATGTACAGCTCTTAATGTTTAGCAGATCGTGTTTTGTACATATTTTTATGAGGTCTAGAATATTTTTGAGCTGCGGGTGGTGCTGTTAAAGATGAAAGTGCCCAAGATTGCGTGCTTGACTGCATGGATAACGTCCCTCCTGCTGCTACCCGAAAGAAAGAAATTTATACCGACAGGCCCCTCAACGTAAACGCCAGAAATCGGATTACAGCGAGCATGTTTCGTCGTAAGCTTCAAGGACGGCTTTCGCAGTGAGTGATTTAGCCTTTTCATTTAACCGTACTCGTACTGGGATTAGCGCAGGAGTGCCGCGACTATTACGCAAAACAGAGGCCGCGACTCAAAGCCGCTTAACACTGGACGGATGCCTGAATTAGACGGGGCTTAAGGAGAAGCAAAAAACTCACCAAAACCAAGTCAGACCGTCCGCGCACACTTATCCCCGTAATGCTCCGACGTGCACACAAGAGCTTTCCGGCGTTTCCGACTGAGTAACGAAGCCTACTGACACCAGCCGAATGTCATCTGTCAAGACCAGTTTGAAGTTGAGTTTACCCATCCAGCAGCATTACAGTAAGTAATGAACAGTGCTAAAATCGACACATTGCACCAAGTCATAGAAAAGAAGGCTTGCCGAGAGCGTTCTTTTCTCCTCTCTTAATTAGCTTTTTTGTTTGTTTTCCCTTTTACTTGATTTTTCGAGCAGCAGTGTAAGGAGTGTGATATCTCAGACACACGGCCACACCACAGCACTTTTAACTTAGAGATACTACACGAAAGACATTCGCGTGATGTGGCACACGACAAAGGAATATCTCCTTCGTGGAATGGGCTCCTTGCGGAATGGGAGACATCCAAACTCTCTTATGGGATGAAAGGGGTAACTTCGTGCGCAGCTCTTCAGCATCAAAAAACTTCACAAAACACACTGGTGCTCTATTTATCCTTTTAGCACTTGCAAAAATGGTTTTATACATAGCAGGGGCGCTGATTATCTGGTAGTTAACATTCGTTGCAGCGATACTATCAAACCGTCGTAGCCCTTGCCACAATGGAGGTCCCTCCCCAGTCTTTGACTATGGGACTTCCTAGAGTTACTTTTCCTGTACAAAATTTCAATCGCATCAATAAACGAAAACTGAAACTGAAATTGAACTGAATACATGGTTGCTAACGGTCGTGCCATATTGTCATTTGGCAGCTTCGTCAGTGTATGGTTTCGTCCCCATGCCGCTTACACGGGGCAGCATGATTCTCATGGTTTTTCTTTTGTCAGGTCTGTAAGCCCCGTATACCTTTTTCAGCACTACGTTTACTGTCGGTTCAGGCCAGCGTATCCTAACAACTTCCGCACAATGGCACTGCGGGAACGCTATAGTCTTCGTTCTCGAAGCACAGATCCCGGTACCTGAAAGCGGAAAGGTATGCATGGCGCTATCTTCGATCCACTGCTGGAGCAATTGCTCCAGCAATCGACGCTGTACTTCTCCGCAATGCCTCAAGACGTTCAAAGGGAGCGGCGCGAAAGGTACCCTACGCAGTCTATTGCTGTGAGAAGGCTAAAATTATTCCACGTATTTTTTACGTTGCATTGACCAGATAAACTGTTTATTTACCACTTTGCGAACCCGCCGCGGATCCTTAGTGGCTATATGGCCTTGCGCTGCTAAGCACTGGGTCGCGGGTTCGGCTCCTGGCTGCGCCGGCCGCGTTTCGATGGGGGCGAAATGGAAGGACGTTCGTGATTCTTCGGCGCACGTTCAAGAACTCCGGGTGGTCAGAACTAATTCGGAGTCCTCCACTATGGCGTGCCTCGGAATCCTAGTGGGGTTTTAGGCGCCTAATTAAGCCGCAGAATTTTTCAAAGTTCCGAGAGTTTGTGTAAGCAAGCAGCGCCTAGCGCTTTGCTGCGCCGATTACTGAAAACATACAGGGGGTTTAGGCGAACACTTTCGAAAATTCTTAAATGTTGCCTGTGGCAGAAAGCACAATTCTAGTCCATGAGGTGGTGTGCTCGAAGCGGCGGACACTAGCACAAAAATTGAAATGCATTGCCGGCTAAATAAAAAATTACTAATTATATTTTGAACTAATTATCTTGTTAAGAAAGTAACAGGAAGGCTAATGCATTTCTCCGCAAAGTGCGAGAATGAATATCTCGAAACTGGTGTCATCCTGTGAATTCGTTCCACGTGGATCCGCCTAGCGAACTCCAAGGCTAGAATTTGTAACTTGCAATATGGGCCATAAGGAAATTACTTTAAAAATAATGAGTGACCTTTTGTTAATTAATCGATTATGCATTTCAATTTATTTTGCGAGTAATATCCGCTTCTTCGAGTAGACCAGCTCATCAACTAGAATTGCGCTGTCTGCCGCGGGCAACTTTCAAAACAATATGAAAGTGTTCGCTGAAACACCCTCTTCACTTTATTACCTTAAAGACCTTTGATATGGATAATACATAAGGGGTGGGAATACATCATTACATAATTTGCGCAAGACGTATTCCTACACATTACATATTTGTACCCGGTATAATGGAGACCGCCCCGTACCATATGTCACTGGTGAAACTCGTTTCGGTAAGTGGTCCTTCTGCGTGAAGGCAAGGGGTTTATGCAAGGGACATTAATTAGCGCGTGAGTCAGAGGCGAATCCCATTGGGAAGAAACCCATTCCAAAAACGACATACTCCTTCGTCGAGTCAATGTCTTTCCTATGGATAAACGTAGTCCAAAGGCCTTTGAAGTGCCCGTGTGTCAGGGGTTAAGGCATTGCAGCTGCTTATTAGTTCTCATTATATTTTTTTTTAGCCTTCACCGTATATGTATTATTTTTCTTGACGTATCATTAGGCGAGCTGCAATGCATGTCATGCCTCCTGCACTTCCCCGGCCGTTAAACAAAAAAAAGCAAAATTTCAAGGAAATAGTAGTAAAACCGGTATAAAAAATTATGGGGTTTTACGTGCCAAATCCACTTTCTGATTATGAGGCAGGCCGTAGTGGGAGACTCTGGAAATTTGGACCTCCTGGGGTTCTTTAACGTGCACCTAAATCTAAGTACACGGGTGTTTTCGCATTTCGCGCCCATCGAAATGCGGCCGCCGTGGCAAAACGGTATACCAGGTAAGGGGGGGGGGGGGGGAGTTATGGTGCGCTCCGCCGAAGACATGCGAGGCCAACCAGTTATCGCACTGTAAGTGAGCATTTAGGGAACGATTCTGCGCTTGCATGCGAAGCAATTACTGGCTTCAATCGCCAGGCTAAAGCAGCCCGCAGCTTCCACACACAACCAATACCACACATTGCCTGCGAACGGCGTCGCCGCTTGAGCTGTCCAAACGCCTTTGCTTATGGAATATGCAGTCTGCTCAGCGCGACAGAGATAAGAGTGCCGTGAATAGAGTGACGGATGGTCGGGTATCAGGATCACATTTCGGCAGCATAACGAATGAATTCGGGTGACGAAAGAAGATTCAACTACATGTGCATCGTCCCGTATCGTGTTTCTTGCAGATGACTGCGTATGTAGCAGCATTTCATCTTAAAGTAAACGAGAACTCCTTCAAACTGATTTCAACTCAACGCGTGGCTTAAGTTTTAGATGCATTGTGAGGCTAAATACTTACAACCTATATTACCCTTAAAGCCGGCATTCCAGTATTCCACTATTATGTACTAGAACGGAGCATGCACTGTATCGTCCGACGCCTAAGGGTGACTCTTTTTCGACTAATAGGCTCTGGTCCTCGTGCACATCCGCCTGCAGCAGCGCTTTTTGTTATTGCGGGTAGGTAGCATGGCCAATGGAAACTGACCCCTGCAACGTTTAACAACCGAACTCTCGCGAGTGAATCTAGCCTAGTAGGAATCTTTGAGGAACTATCAAGCATTGTTTGGGATATCATTAGCCTTTGTGAGGTTAGAAGAACTGCTGAGGCTTATACAATGCGGACAAATGGTCACGTCCTCTACTATGGAGCACTGCCAGATAAGAAGACGTTCGGAGTAGCATTCCTAATACTCAAGCAAATAACAGGCAATATTGACGAATCATTTAGCATTAATGAGAGGGCGCTGCAGTAGTCGTAATAAACCTGAATAGGAGGTATAGAATGAAGCTAGTACTAACCTACGCTCCAACATCCAGTCACAATGATGAAGAAATAGAACAGTTTTATGAAGATGTTGACTTAGCGATGCGAAAATGCAAACTCAGTATACTGTAGTCACGGGCCACTTGAATGCAAAAGTGGGGAAAAAGCAGGCTGGTGAACAAGCAATTGGCAACTACGGCGTGGATTGTAGGAACACTCGATGATAGATGTTGGTAGAATTCACGGAAAGGAAATAAGCTGTGAATAATGAACACCCTCTTTAGGAAGCGTAGGAACAAAAACTGGACCCGGAAAAGCCCTAATGGTGAAACAAGAAATGAAATTGACTTCATAGTTTCTGTCGATCCCTGCATAGTGCAGGATGTAGAAGTGTCAGGTAAAGTGCAGTGATCATAGGTTAGTGAGGGCTAGGATTCACCTCAATTTGAAGAGAGAAAGAGTAAAATTGGTCAAGAAGAAACAGGCCAACCAAGCCGTAGTAAGCGTAAAAACAGACCAATTCAGGTTGGCACTTGCAAACAAATTTGCAGCCTTAGAACAAAGAGATGATGATGATGACATAGAGCTAATGAATGAAACCGTAACTAGGCTGGCTTCAGAGGCAGCAATTGAAGTGGGAGGCAAGGCACCAAGGCAGCCAGTAAACAAGCTCTCCCAAGTTACAAATGACCCAATAAAGAAACAACAAAGAATGAAAGTGTCCAACTCAAGAGACCAGATATAATTCACGGAACTGTAGAAACTGATCAACAAGGAGAAAATAAGGGATATATGAAATGATAACGTGAGAAGGACTGAAGAAGCAGTAAAAATGGACACAGCATGAAATCAGTGAAAAGGAAACTTGGCGTCGGACAAACCAAGATGTATGGGCTGAAAGACAAGCAGGGTAATATCATCAGCAATCTCGAAGATATAGTAAAAGCAGCGGAATAATTCTAGACTGACTGTACAGTACCAATGCAGCAACGATACCTCCAATCGAAGTAGTAATGAATAGGTTACAGAGGCTCCTTCTATAACTGGCAATGAAGTTAGAAGGGCCTTGCACGACATGAAACGTGGAAAAGTGGCAGGAGAGGATGAAATAACAGCAGATTTAATCAAAGATGGAGGAGGCATAACGCTAGGAAACCTGGCGGTTCTCTATACGGAGTGTCTATCGACTTCAAGGGTCCCAGAGAACTGGAAGAATGCCAACATTATTATACACAAAAAGGGAGACGTTAAATAATTGAAAAATTATAAGCCCATTAGCCTACTTCCGGTATTATATAAAATATTGACCAAGATAATCTCCAATAGAATAAAGACAACACTGGACTTCAGTCGCAGAACTGATATTTGGGCGAGTTGGTACGAATTCATAGTAAAATATTTTTGCGCGCACAATTGACAAAGACACAGTGAAGGGGGACACACGAGTGCTTACTCACAACTATGTTATTTTGGGAAAGATACAGAACATATATACCCCAGCTGTCAGCGCTGAGCATGTGCAACAAGAGTGGTCAGTAAAACAGAAATAGATTGAAAACAGACTAAGAAGGTTCCACCAGTATTTAAAAAAGCAAATTCATTTTCAGTGATTGCAACCGATGTTTGGCTTATGCATTTTTCAGCGCACTTTTTGTTATGAAATGCTTGTGTGATTTCACGTGTTAGTTTGTTTTTATCTGAAAACAAAATGTCAGTGTCGAAAAATACCGGATCACAATGACATAGATTACAGTGGTTCGTCAAGTGCGAATAGTTTTCTTTACCGAGACAACGTTCATGTTCTTTTAGAGGGTGTTTATGCAGCGACCGGTTTGTCCTATGTACATGTTGCCACAGGTTAACGGAAGCCGGTACACAACACCTATTCTGCATTTTGTGAATTTTTGATCTTCTTTTAGACCGCAGCTGCGTTTTTTTACCCTATTGTCTAACTTATTGGAAATAGCTTGGCATAGTTTTTGCACTTTGTTAGGTGCGCTGAAAACCACTTCAACGCCATACCGGCTGGCAACATTCTTTAGCCCATGGGAAAAATAATGGACGTAAGGTACAACTGCAAAACGCTTTTTGTTCGTGCTAAGCCTGTTCCTTGAATCTGTGGATTGTACACCCTTCACCATTTTTATTACGTTTTCGGCTGCTCTGACTATAATGTGTCCCGGGAATCCCCCTGAAGCTAGTCTTGTTACCTGATTGGCAAAGTTTTCTTTTATTCGGTGGCAACAAGATTTTACTAAAGCAGCCCGAAGGCAGGACACCGCAATTCCGCTTTTTACAATCTTCGAATGTCCTGATTTGTACTGTAATATGGGCTTTTTTGATCTAGGGTTGTACATCCAGCAAGTGTGATCGGGTAGCAATCGCAGAGGAAGATCTAGAAACTGTAGTTCGTTTTCTTTGGCAATCTAATGGGTAAACTTATGGCATAGGCTACATTCATGGAACACTTTCAGTACATTAACCACATTACAGCCATGTTCATTCCCATCAAACATAACCTAAAAATCATCAACAAATCGGAAAATTTTTGCCAAGCTTCCTAAAGCACTGTGAATACTTTGGTCTACACGAGCTAGATAAATGTCGCTTAGTATTGGGGCTACCTTCGAACCTATACATATACCCGATTTTTGCACACACATTGCTGCATTCCAACCGACAAAAGTATAACTAAGATAAAAGAATAGTACTTCCATAAAGCTTTCCACGGGTGCTCCGCTGTCATTTCTAAATTTTACTTCATCATTATCTTCGCAAATACGCATTTTAACATTTTTTAACAGCTCTGTGTGGGGAATCGAGTAAAATAAAATCTCGCCGTTTCCTCTAATACCGCAAACTTGCCGCCAAATAAACAAATTAGATATTTCACCTTAAAACTTACACTAACTGCATTAAACACAGGAAAATCCCAAAAGGTCTTAGAATTAAGGTTACATGTGTTCTCGGCTCTTTACCATAAAAGCTATTATTGAAGTGAAATGCTGTCCTAAAACATGGATCGCTCTCTTTAATTGATATTCCCGAAGAGCACCGCCAGGAACAACTTACAATAATTACTAATCGGCTCGACAGCATAAACTTATCCGAACCGGAAAAAAAGAAAACTTGAACAATTCGTCGAAACTAGGGAGGAAAGCCTACTAGATAAAAATCAACACAAAAGTATTAGAGCTGGAGATCCACCCAAGAAAACCAAAAATTACAGGGTCTCATGAGATCTCAAGAGGTGAACGGCGAAAACATACTCTTCCTCTTCTCATCATTCACCTCTTTCTCTTTACCTCTTCTCTTTCTCTTGTTTGCTTTAGTCATTATTACTAACTACGAAGCATTTTTAGACATTTGTAATCAATTGTGGTCATTCCAAGCCGTCGTTAGACATGTTGGTCATATTATAGTGACATTAGTAGTCGTTACGAGTCATTTGAGTGGTTATTAGTCATTACTGGTCATTACTAAGCATTTTTAGTCATTACAAGTTGGCGTTGGACATATTGGTCATGTCGTAGTCATTACTAGTCTACTAGTCATTACAAGTCATTTCAGTCATTATTAGTTATTACTGCTCACTACTAAGCATTTTTAGTCATTTGTAAGCAATTGTGGTCATTACAAGCCATAGTTAGACATGTTGGTTAAATCCTAGTCATCAGTAGTCATTACAAGTCATTTCAGTGATTATTAGTCAGTAATGGTCATTACTAAGTATGTTAGTCATTTCTAATCAGTTGTAGTCAGTACAAGTTGTCGTTAGACATATTCGTGATTTCATACTCATTACAAGTCATTACAAGTCATTTCAGTCATCATTAGTCATTACTGCTCACTAGTAAGTATTTTGAATAATTTGTAATCAAGTATGGTCCTTACAAGCCGTCGTAGACACATCGGTCATTGTGTAGTCATTAGTAGCCATTAGTAGTCATTTTAGTCATTACTATTCATTACAAGACATTTCGAGTCATTTCTAATAAATCGTGGTTGTTACAAGCCGTCGTTAGACATATTGGTCATTTCGGAATCATTAATAGTCATTACAAGTCACTAGTAATCATTATTAGTCAATACTAGTCATTATTAACCTCTACCGATCTCTGTTATAATGTTATCATTCACTAACTGTCACTATCAATCATTTTCATTCTTTAATCTGCCTTCATATGGCGTGATGAGGCTTTGGCGGACACTCCGGCGGTCATGCAGGTCTGCTGATACAAACATCCCCATGAGCCGAGAAAGGCTTTCGCCTTAATACAGGTATAAACCGTACAGCACATAGCTCCACCGATATCGCTACGAGCGAGCCTGCAGAGCACTGCAGCAACGTAGTAGACATATCACAGAGTTGCGATGAAGTGGATCTCCTCAGACGTGGTCAAACGTTTTGTCCCCCGAACAACGCAGTAAATGAATACGATCTTCACAAGGAGGAGGTTCCAATCGGTCGGCCAAAGTGAACGGACGTGTCGTCGACGCGCTCCGCAACCACCGAGACTACGCGACCTTCACCGACCGCCCTTGACCGCCCTTGCCCGGGCCGCTTTCGCCGGGAGTCGTATGGGAAGCGGCTTTCTCGCCGTTTCCCACCGACCGCCTTTTCTTCCCGAGACTTTGTTGCCGCTCCCCGCGCCTCTACAGCTCTGAAGCAATTCCAACGCGGATGCCCCTGCCGGGGCCATAGCGGCCTTGGCGTGTTTTCTACACCATGAACCAAGAGCGCCAAGCGACCACCTCTTCCGAGGCCCATGTTCTAAACCGGCGTGCAAAGGGCATTCGGCCAATTCACCGGTCCGTTTCGATGGAGAATTTATCTACCGCAACGTCACTTTCCAACGAGCAGGAGACGCACTCGGCGATAGAGAACGCCAGCGCGCGTTCCTCAACAACAACGAAGACGCCCGAGGTGGATACCGCGGGAGTGGCCGCCGATCCCATCGTCGCCAATTTTCCCTCCCAACAGCGAGAGGTGGACACTCCGACCGGGGAAAGGATGGAGGAAGATGCTGCCCCGAACATTTACGACGACAAAACTGACGACACAGGTGGCTGTTGGAAGACAGTCATACATAAGCGACGCATCCGTCAAACGCGTGCTGAGACGCAACCCTCCGAGAACATCTTGGGAATTCCGGACGCCTCCCAGCCTACCGTACGCAAGCGCATTCGGAATCAGAACCTGCCTCACCTTCCTTTGCACGATGAAAAGGTAATTCTGCGGCCTCACGGAGGTCTTTGTCTCGATGAGTGGACGCGCCCAGAACTCGCCAGTGCTCTATGGAGTGCAGCCGGCTTGACCACCGATGATCGTCAGGACATCATATCCCGACTGCGACCTCAGCAGAACTTGGCAATCATCAGCACACCCCAGTCACACGTAGCCGACGCATTGTACAAGGTGAGGGAGCTGAGCCTTCGTCAGCGGGTCTATCCCATCACGACATATTTTGCGGCCCCAGACAACTCATGCAAGGGAATTGTTCTTGGCCTTTTGCCCGGTACACCGTCTTCCAAGCTAGTGGATGAGCTTGTGGCTCCTGGAACTCAAATACTTCAAGCACGAATGATGGGTCAAACCAACGTTGCGTTGGTAACATTTGAAGGACTTAAAGTGCCTCGCTACGTGCGTTTCTATGGTGCAGAACTCCGCTGCTACCCCCATCGACCCCGCCAACTGGTTTGCAAGATATGTCACAAGCTCGGCCATTGGGCTGATTACTGTCCTACGCCGCACGTGGTCATTTGCGCGACGTGCGGGACTGACAACCCCACCCCGTCACATCCGTGCACCCCACACTGCACATCCTGTGACGGGACCCACCCTACAGCGGATCCAATCTGCCAGCGGCGTGCTAGGCAGACAGTGAACAAAGCTTGGGTTCGGAAAGCTCTCGAGAAAGAGCAGCGTGAAGTCCAACCCTCCAGCGACCCGACTACTACCACAGATACGGCGGAGACCCGAACGTCGCGCGCCCCAGCGAAGGAGACCAGAAAAGTCCGGTCGGAGACCCGTACGAGATCCCGTCGCAAGTTCAAGTCTCGGTCCCGATCCCGCGAGGCATGGGTGCGCCTGCCAGAGAAGCGCCCTCCTTCCCCATCTTCCCAACAACCCTACAAGAAGGCCCTGGAAACCAACGCCCCAGCCAAGGTGACCCTGGTCCCTTCAGGGGTGCAGCGGACCCTGGAGAAGAAAACAGCAATGGAGGCGCCTCGGGAGGTAGGTCGGGCGGAGGGTCCCCCACAGCTCGCTCCGCCCCGTAAATCTCTCCCTACACCTTCCCCTATTACCAATTCGTTACCAAATCCCGATCCTCTAATAGAAATAGCCCGCCTACGTCGTGACATGGAGGCGCGCTGTGAGCGCCTGCAAAAACAAATGGACGCGCTGGTGGCAGACATGAGCACTAGTATGCAGGCGGCTCTGGACAGGATAGAACGCCAAATGGAGGTCCTTCAAATAGGGATTACGGAGCAAGTGAAATCATGCATAGAGTGCACTTTCGCACGCATGCAAGGTCCTGAGCTTAGCGGTAACAACGAAAGCGCGCTTTCCGACCAAGGCTCTCGGCCGCAACCTTCAAATGTGGGCACCCGGCGCCCGCATCCCTATGCATGACCGCCTGCTTCCTCTCACGATGATGATTCCACTGCCACACCACTATAGTTGCTCCGCGTAACGCGGAGCAACTATAGTGGTGTGGCAGTGGAATTGTAGGGGATTCCGCCGAAAACGAGGTTCCCTACAGCAGTATATCGTCACATTCACGAACCCTCCCGATGTCATCCTCTTACAGGAAGTGAATTGCACCCCTTCTTTATCCGGCTACAGCACGCTCTCGGGTGTCTCTCCTCTTGTGGGAGCCTTAGTTTCGAAACATGTTACATGTCGCATGCATACCTCTAACATTGACATTCCTCAGCAAATATTGGAAATAATTGCGCAAGGTAAACGCAGCGAGAGTCTGTTTATACTCAATGCATACAGTTCCCCCCGTTCGCGAACGCACTGTTTTCAGCACCTACTAACAGAATTTGGTAGGTTTGGACGGGTTTGTGTGGTGGCCGGCGACTTTAACGCTCCGCAAACTGCATGGGGTTACGTTAAATCGCAGGCTAAAGGGACCCGCTTATGGAATGCCATCTGTAACATGAGATACACACTGCTTACCGACCCAGAGCACCCCACTCGGATGGGCAACAGCGTATCTCGTTACACCTGCCCTGGCCTTACCTTCGTGCGCAATACTGGCCCAGTCGTTGCGCACGGGCCTTTAGAGGAGCACCTTGGTAGTGACCACTACATTGTGGCGACCACCTTGTCATTACGGGGTGCGCGCAGGCCCGAGCGAAATGTGCGTATAACGGATTGGGCGAAATTCAGGGAACGTCGCCAGGACCCACCTGAGCGCCAAGGGTACGAGCGCTGGCTTGACTCTCTCGCACAAGATCTAGAGGCCACCACCAGCACACTGCGCACCACAACCGAGACACCAGACATAGACCCGCATTTACTTCATCTTTGGAACGCCCGCAGAGGGTTGACACGACGATGGAAACGACAACGCCTCAACCGCAAACTTAGGGAACGTATAGATCAAATTACACGGGAATCTCAGGAGTATGCAGAGATTCTTACGAGGAGTAAGTGGCGAGGATTTTGCGATCGCCTCTCAGGCACATTGAGCACAGCAAAAACGTGGTCGATTCTTCGCTCACTCACAGATCCCACCACAACAAAGGGAAAAACATTTCAACAGCTGCACATCCTAATGCACGAGTACAGGGACGATGTCTCGACACTCCTCAGAGAGCTACAGAAGCATTTCATACCCACAGGGCCGCCGCCGCAGTACCCTGACTATCCTTATGTAGGCGAGGCGAACGAATTGCCCGATGCAGACATCACATCTGACGAGGTGCGGGTGGTCCTACAAGACCTACGCCGCAACACGGCCCCGGGAGCCGACCACATCCGATTCGCCACCCTTCGTAACCTCAGTGACGCGGATATTAACCACCTCACCCATATCTTCAATGATTGCTGGCGCAAGGGCATGCTTCCCCAAGCATGGCGACACGCCGACATCACACTAATCCCCAAACCGGGCAAGCCTATTAAGGTTGAAAACTTACGACCCATCTCCCTAACATCCTGCATTGGTAAGCTCATGGAGCATGTACTCTTGCGGCGTCTGCAACCCTTCCTCGAAGAAAAATCATTCTTTTCTAACTCTCAATTCGGATATCGGGCTCATCTGTCTGCCAAAGATGTGCTTTTACAATTGCGGGAGGAAGTCATAGGACCTCCGTCGTCCGCCCAAACGAGAGCACTCATCGCCTTAGACATAAAAGGGCCATTCGATAATGTTGAACATGACTTCATCCTTCGCAATGTTAAACATTCACACTGTGGAATTCGTATGTACGACTATATCCGCGCATTTCTTCGAGATCGCACAGCCACCGTAGGAATGGGACCGCATCGATCCGGTACGATTCGCCTTGTAGGACGTGGGACACCCCAGGGCTCAGTTCTTTCCCCTACTCTATTCAATATCGCGCTCGCAGGGCTCCCCCGGCTACTCGACCAGATCCGTGATGTCGCCCACGCTATTTATGCGGACGACATTACTATCTGGTCGACACAAGGTTCCGACGAATCCATCCAGGACCGACTGCAGCAAGCAGTCGATACAGTTTCCAAGTACGCGAGAAAATGCGGCTTAAGATGTGCTCCGGAAAAGTCGGAGCTCATAATCATTCGCCGCCGGAGCCGTTCCTCTACTCCCCCTATCACTGTGCACGTGGATGGCACACCGATACCACAGGTTGATCGTGCTCGTATCCTCGGCCTACACGTCCAAGCGGATGGCAGGTCAAACTACACTCTTTCCCTTCTATCCAGACAGATTGAGCAAATTCTGGCCATGATCCGGAGGGTCTCCAACAGGCGCTCGGGTCTTCGAGAAGAGGACCTGCTGCGCTTGGTGGAGGCATGCGTGATCAGCCGCCTTACATACCATCTCCAATTTCAGCGGTTGACCCAAGCGCAACAACTTCGCATAGACGCAATGATTCGCAAAGCGACGAAGCTGGCCCATGGCCTCCCGAACTATACTTCCACACACCGTCTCCTTAACTTAGGGACACATAACACACTAGGCTTGCTACTAGAGGCACATTGGGTCAGCCATCGCCAGCGCCTCCTACTCACTCCTACTGGCCGCCATCTTCTCACACGGCTAGGATACTCTGTCCCACCCCGTGAGTCTGAAACCCGTCCAACGATCTTGTCATCAGCGATACGCCAAGCACTAAGTATTCATCCATTGCCACGTAATATGAACCCCGAGCATGACAAAGGGCGGCGCAAAGCCCGTGTACGATACATTGGCCGCATGCTTGCAAACATCCCGGAAACACATACATTATACACGGACACATCACGCACTCGAGGGCTATACCTCGGTAGTTTTGAATGGCACCGAATCCCTGAGAGACTCTGCTGCAATGCGCGGAACAAATGCCGCTTACGGAGAAATTATCGGTGTTGCTCTTGCAATTCGATACGCCATCCGTGTTTCTGGGGAAGTGTATATATTGAGGGACTCGCAACAGGCATGCCGGGCGTTCCTATCAGGACACGACATCCCGAGAGCGGCGCACCAAATTCTCGAACAGATCCCGCAAAATACACCAACCACACCTCGCCGCATCCACTTACTCTGGACCCCTGGTCATACCTCGCTGCCGGGTAACGAACGCGCACATGCGGTTGCCCGAGAAATTTCCCTCCGGGCGACCCGGCGTGGTGAGGCGACCAGTTCAGAGTGGGGGGATCCCTTGCTCCGTTACAAAGACATACTCCGTCATTATACACGCATTCGTCGCACCCACGCCGCACCACCGCCGTCCTTCTCGCGGGAGGAAGCAGTGGCATTACGCCAGTTACAAACCGCAACTTTTCCAAATCTTGTCTCACTCAAGAAATTCTACCCACACTGTTATGCAGATCGTTGCCCTGGCTGTGGCAGCTCGCCCACAATCTTCCACGTCACGATTGAGTGCACTGCAAACCTCTTTCCTCCCTTGCAAACTCTCCTTTACCCCCTACGCAACAAAGAGCTGTGGGACGATGCCCTCCGCGACGGACCTCCCGAGGTCCTCCGAGCTGCGATACAACGGGCTCGAAACATCGCCGGAATCATCTTAGGGACCCTGGACTGAGGGTTCCTCCCACACTGCTCTCGCCATTCAAATATTATTAATAAAGATGTTTTACTCTCTCTCTCTCCACAAGGATATAACAGAATTTTCAAGACGCATGTGCATCAAGGAATTCTTTTTCGATAGGCCAGAGGCAGGAAAACAGGATAGAGACTCTCTGAGACCCTCTAGCATGTGGACACCGTAAGCAAAACTGTGCCCCGGACCTGGATTTATACATAAAGCTAATTTCAAAGGATATTCTAAAATTCTTGATTGCCGCAAGAGCAAAAAAATTGGCCCCCGCTAAGCACCAAATTTTTAAAGCACTCGCCCAAAGTAAGGATCTAGTAATACCAGCAGACAATAGCGGTATATCGTAATCTGACCCATATAAAAGTACAAAAATGAGGCCTCCAAACAACTCAGCAACCACACCCATTACAGAAAACTCGACTCTAACTCAACTTCAGACTACAGCAAGCTTGTGCAAAGCAGACTAGCGAATCTCCTATCCAGGGAACTAATCACTCAATCTGAATATCGCTTCATGATGGCCAAGAACAAAGAAGCAGGCCGCTTTTATCTTCTTCCTAAAATACGCAAGGTTCTCTAAGAAATATCTACAGCAGGAATCCCAGGTCGGCCTATATTGTCTAATAACAACACACCTACCGAGTGACTATCCAAATTCTAAGATCACCACCTGTCAAACATCCCCCCCACCCTCCCATTTTTTGTTCAAGACCCACTCCCCTTCCTTCGCATTATCGACGGCAGTAACGCCAACGAAATTGTTGCCGACCGCGCTATTCTAGTCACTTTAGATGTGTCTGCCCACCCACGAGTGAAGGAATTGAAGCCGTATCGATGTCCTTCGCAGTCAACCCAAAAGCACACGCTGCTGAAGTACACGCTCCTGAACGGCCCAGAGCTGTTCGTCTCGGTCGTAGGTCTTCGCGGCTGCCTCGAGCCGCGGTGGGAGCGTTCTTGATTTTGCATCTTCTGGATTTTTAACGCAGTCCCACAAGATGTGCGCGCAGTCTGCGGTCTCCCTCCGGCAGACTCTGCTCTTATCGGTCGGATATGTCTCGGTGTACATGGGATTCATCAGTCTCGGGCTCGGTAGCGATCCGGTCTGGAGCTGTCTCAGTACTACCGCCTCCGCTCGACTTAGCCTCGGGTGCGGGGGTGGGAGAGTCCTGCGAGCCAGGCGCTAGGCCTTCGTTATTTCATGGTAATCCGTCATGCGGTCCTTGGTTCCGAACCACGTCGGACGGTCTGTCGCCGGGGCGCGGTTGGTTAGCTCTCGCGCCGCTGCGTGTGCCGTCTCATTGTGGTTCTCATTGCGTTCCGACGCGTCGCCCGCATGCGCCGGGAACCACTTGAGTCGTACTTTTCGTTCTTGCAGTGTGACAGCTCGTAGCACGCGCTCAGCCTCCCTGCAGATTCGGCCTTTGGCGAAGTTTCGCACCGCGTGTCTCGAGTCACTCAGCACCGTGTGGCAGTCTGCGTCGGCGATGGCCAGGGCGATGGCTACCTCCTCCGCTTGTTCCACTCTGGCGCTTCTCACGCTCGCTGCCGTCCTCGTGGCGCCGGTTGACGCCTTTATGACGACCGCTGCGAAGGCATTCCGTTGGAATTCGGCCGCGTCCACGTACCGCGCGTGTTCGTCGTTGGCATGCTGGTCGATGAGAGCCTTGGCCCTCGCCGCTCTTCTTCCCTTGTTGAACTCGGGATTCATGTTCTTCGGTATGGGGCCGATTCTGGTCCGGCGTCGTACCTCTTCGGGGACGGGGAGCTTCATCTCCACCTCGTTCCAGCGTCCAATTCCCAGATCGTCCAGTATCTTCCTCCCGGCTTTGGTCATAGACAGCCGCTCCAGTTGAGAGGCCTGTTGCGCTTCGGCTATTTCTTCGAGCGTATTGTGTATCCCGAGTTGTAACAAGCGGGTCGTGCTCGTGGACTCGAACAGGCCCAGCGCCGTCTTGTACGCTCTTCTGATGAGCACGTTGATTTTGTTACGTTCTTGTTGCAGCCATCTGTGGTAGGCTGCAACGTACGCGACGTGGCTGATGACGAAGGATTGGACGAGCCTAATTAGGCTCTCCTCTCTCACTCCAGCCTTCCGGGAAGTGACTCGTTTGAGGAGTCGAATCTCGTTGGCTGCTTTTGCATTGAGACGGGTGATGGTTTCGCCGTTTCTACCGTGCTTTTCTATGACCATGCCTAGGATCCTAATTTTGCCGACCTCGGGGATCACGTTGCCGGATTTGGTTACAATTTTGATTTTTTTCGTTTTCGCGTTGTCTGGTCTTGCCTCTGCTGTTTTTGATAGGTGGGAGTATGAGAAGCTCCGATTTGATCAGCGAACATATCAGTCCGGTGCCTCCCAGCTGGTCTTCTATAGCCTCGACGGCGGCTTGCTGCGCGCCCTTGATGTGGGCGTCGCTGCCACCGGTCACCCACAGCGTGATATCGTCCGCGTAGATGGTGTGCCTGACGTCTTCGATGTCCCCGAGCTTTTCGGCCACTCCGATCATTACCAGGTTGAACAGCATCGGCGAAATGACCGACCCCTGCGGTGTGCCGGTGTTCCCGAGCTTCTTCTCTTGTGTCTGTAGGTCGCCTTCTCGTAGCTCGACGGTCCTGTCTGTGATAAAGTCTTTCATGTAGTTGTAGGATCTTTCGCCCGTGTTGAGCTTGGAGACTTGGGACAGAATCGCCGAGTGCTTCACCTTATCGAAGGCGCTATGCAGGTCGAGCCCTAGGATTGCTTTGTTGTCGCGGGCGCTGCCGCCATCATCGATTATTTGGTGTTTGGGCTGAACCTGGCAACGTTTAACGCTAGAACGTTATCTAGTGAGGCGAGTCTAGCAGTGCTATTGGAGGAATTAGAGGGCAGTAAATGGGATATAATAGGGCTCAGTGAAGTTAGGAGGCCAAAAGAAGCATATACAGTGCTAAAAAGCGGGCACGTCCTGTGCTACCGGGGCTTAGCAGAGAGACGACAACTAGGAGTCGGATTCTTGATTAATAAGAACATAGCTGGTAACATACAGGAATTCTATAGCATTAACGAGAGGGTGGCATTTCTTGTTGTGAAACTTAATAAACGGTACAAAATGAAGGTTGTACAGGTCTACGCCCCTACATCTAGTCATGATGACCAGGAAGTCGAAAGCTTCTATGAAGACGTGGAATCGGCGATGGGTAAAGTCAAAACAAAATACAGTATACTGATGGGCAATTTCAATGCCATGGTAGGCAAGAAACAGGCCGGAGACAAGTCAGTGGGGGAATATGGCATAGGCTCTAGGAATAGCAGAGGAGAGTTATTAGTAGAGTTTGCAGAACAGAATAATATGCGGATAATGAATACCTTTTTCTGCAAGCGGGTTGGCCGAAAGTGGACGTGGAGGAGCCCGAATGGTGAGACTAGAAATGAAATCGACTTCATACTCTGCGCGAACTCTGGCATCATACAATATGTAGACGTGCACGGCAAGGTGCGCTGCAGTGACCATAGGATGGTAAGAACTCGAATTAGCCTTGACTTGAGGAGGGAACGGAAGAAACTGGTACATAAGAAGCCAATCAATGAGTTAGCGGTAAGAGGGAAACTAGAGGAATTCCGGATCAAGCTACAGAACAGGTATTCGGCTTTAACCCAGGAGGAGGACCATAGTGTTGAAGCAATGAACGACAATCTTATGGGCATCATTAAGGAGTGCGCAATAGAAGTCGGTGGTAACGCCGTTAAACAGGAAACCAGTAAGCTATCGCAGGAGACGAAAGATCTGATCAAGAAACGCCAATGTATGAAAGCCTCTAACCCTATAGGTAGAATAGAACTGGCAGAACTTTCTAAGTTAATCAACGAGCGTAAGACAGCGGACATATGGAACTATAATATGAATAGAATTGAACAGGCTCTCAGGAACGGAGGAAGCCTAAAAGCAGTGAAGAAGAAACTAGGAATAGGCAAGAATCAGATGTGTGCATTAAGAGACAAAGCCGGCAATATCGTTACTAAAATGGATGAGATAGTTCAAGTGGCTGAAGAGTTTTAAAGAGATTTATACAGTACCAGTAACACCCACGACGATAAGGTGAGAGAGAATAGGCTAGAGCAACTTGAAATCCCACAAGTAACACCGGGAGATGTAAAGAACGCCTTGGGAGTTATGCAAAGGGGGAAGGCAGCTGGGGAGGATCAGGTAACAGCAGATTTGTTGAAGGATGGTGGGAACACTGTCCTAGAAAGATTGGCCGCCCTATATACACAATGCCTCATGACCTCAAACGTACCGGAATCTTGGAAGAACGCTAACGTAATCCTAATCGATAAGAAAGGGGACGCCAAAGACTTGAAAAATTATAGACCGATCAGCTTACTGTCCGTTGCCTACAAAGTATTTACTAAGGTAATCGCAAATAGAATCAGGAATACCTTAGATTTCTGTCAACCAAAGGACCAGGCAGGATTCCGTAAAGGCTACTCAACAATACACCATATTCACACTATCAATCAGGTGATAGAGAAATGTGCGGAATATAACCAACCCTTATATATAGCCTTCATTGATTACGAAAAAGCATTTGATTCAGTCGAAACCTCAGCAGTCATGAAGGCACTACGGAATCAGGGTGTAGATGAGCCATATGTAAAGATACTGGAAGATATCTATAGCGGTTCCACAGCCACCGTAATCCTCCACAAAGAAAGCAACAAAATCCCAATAAAGAAAGGCGTCAGACAGGGAGATACGATATCTTCAATGCTATTCACAACATGTTTACAGGAGGTATTCAGAGACCTGGAGTGGGAAGAATTGGGGATAAAAGTTGATGGAGAATACCTTAGCAACTTGCGATTCGCTGTTGATATTGCCTTGCTTAGTAACTCAGGAGACCAATTGCAATGCATGCTGACTGACCTGGAGAGGCAAAGCAGAAGGGTGGGTCTGAAAATTAATCTACAGAAAACTAAAGTAATGTTTAACAGTCTCGGAAGAGAACAGCAGTTTACGATAGGTAGCGAGGCACTGGAAGTGGTAAGGGAATACATCTACTTAGGGCAGGTAGTGACCACGGATCCGGATCCTGAGACTGAAATAACCAGAAGAATAAGAATTGGCTGGGGTGCGTTTGGCAGGCATTCTCAAATCATGAACAGCAGGTTGCCACTATCCCTCAAGAGGAAAGTGTATAACAGCTGTGTCTTACCAGTACTCACCTACGGGGCAGAAACCTGGAGGCTTACGAAAAGGGTTCTGCTGAAATTGAGGACGACGCAACGAGGTATGGAAAGAAGAATGATAGGTGTAACGTTAAGGGATAAGAAAAGTGCAGTTTGAATGAGGGGAGAAACACGAGTTAATGACATCTTAGCTACAATAAAAAAAAAGAAATGGGCATGGGCAGGACATGTAATGAGGAGGGAAGATAACCGATGGTCATTAAGGGTTACGGACTGGATTCCAAGGGAAGGGAAGCGTAGTAGGGGGCGGCAGAAAGTTAGGTGGGCGGATGACATTAACACGTTTGCAGGGACAACATGGCCACAATTAGTACATGACCGGGGTAGTTGGAGAAGTATGGCAGAGGCCTTTGCCCTGCAGTGGGCGTAACTAGGCTGATGATGATGATGATGATGATCGCATCCTACGTGCTGAGGTGCTGTCTGAAGCCGATCAAAGTGGCCGGGTACAGCCCTTCTCGTTCCAGGTAGTCTTGCCACCTGTTGAGCAGGACGCGCTCCAGCATCATGCCCACGCAGGACGTCAGCGAGATGGGCCGAAGGTTATCCGTGTCCGGCGGCTTCCCCGGCTTGGGGATCAGGATGGTCTTGGCTGTCTTCCGCAGCTTTGGCAGCGCGCCCGCTCTCCAGCACTTGTTGAAGTATTTTGCAAGGTTTTCAATCGAACCGTCGTCGAGGTTCTTGAGCGCCTTGTTCGTGACGAGGTCCGGGCTGGCTGCCGACCGGCTGTTGAGGTCCTGCAGGGCCGCGCATACCTCCTAGACGTCGATGTCACGATCGAGGTTCGCATTAGGCAGGCCGCTGTACGGCGCTTGTTGTTCAGTGGATGTAGTCGGCAGGTATTTGTCGTTAATGCGCCTGGTGACTTCGTCGACGCCGTGTGCTGAGACCGCCTGATGTATAAGCCTGGCGAGTCTGTCCCTTTGGTGCGACTTGGTCTTGGTTTTGTCGAGCAGGTGCCGCAGCAGGTTCCACGTCTTACCTCTATGCATCTGCCCGTCTGCCGCGTTGCAGATCTCGTTCCAATGTTGCGTGCAGAGAGCGGGGCAGTGATCCTCGATCGCTCGGTTCAGCTCCGCCACCTTCTTTCTCAGTCTGCGGTTAAGCCGTTGTTTCTTCCAGCGATTGAGTATCGACTGTTTGGCTTCGATGAGATGCGCAAGCCGGCTGTCTACATTGTCGATCCCCGCACCCGTTTCAATTTCTTTGGTCGC
Organism: Dermacentor andersoni; assembly: GCF_023375885.2. Classification (NCBI taxonomy): domain Eukaryota; kingdom Metazoa; phylum Arthropoda; class Arachnida; order Ixodida; family Ixodidae; genus Dermacentor; species Dermacentor andersoni. The sequence goes on from NC_092814.1 coordinate 145,185,157, forward strand.
GTCGCGTACGCTCTTGGTGATTTCGGCCATCCTCGAGTCGATGTCTTCGATCTCGTCGTCACCTTCGCTCTTCTGGCTTCTGGCGTCTCGAAAGGCATCCCAGTCTACTCATCTGTGTGCTTTGATGCTGGTGTCGTTGTGTTCCGGTATGCCGATTTCCACGATGGTGTGGTCGCTGCCTAGGTCGGTCCCTGCCTAGGTCGGTCACTGCCTAGGTCGGTGCTAATACACCGGCCTGGTTATTTAAAACGGGGCGAATTAATTCTCCGAACTGTACGGCATGCAACGAGACAGGAGACATTGAGCACTTTTTGTGGTCCTGCCAGCAATTCCAAGATGAAAGAGACACTCTCCTGAAGAATCTGCAAAACAAGGACCTTCCGCATGCGCGCCTGCAACACCTTATATTTCCCGAGGGATCAGTTATAGCCCGCAAAGAAACTTCAGGTCTCCTCATCGAATTCTTAAGAGAGACTGGTTTGATGGACATATGGTGAAACCCTTCAGCGGTATTGTGCGAGACGCTCGGGCGGAGCAATTGCCGGCCTTGTTCGCCAGGCTAAACCCGCCTGTTGCTACAATTCACCACCACCACCACCACCACATAGGTCGGTCCCCGTGTTTCTCCAGGTGATCGCGCCCCGGATGTCGTTCTTGAGGAACATGAGGTCCGGAGTGGTGTCCCGGGACACGGAGTTACCGATTCTCGTCGGATGTGTCGGGTCCGTGATGAGGGTGAAGTCGAGTTCCATGGCGTCTTGGTACAGTTCGCGGCCCTTTGTTGTGTATTTGTTGTAGCCCCAGGCAGGGTTCATCGCGTTGAAGTCTCCGCACGCGATCAGCGTGTTGCGGCCCACTGCGCTGCTGGCTCTTGAATCCCTGTTTTCTCTGTGATGGGTTGCTGTAGACGTTGAGCAGAAATATGCTTCCTTTTCCATTCTTGCCCGGGATGATTTCGGTGAGTGTGTGCTCGATCTTGATATTGCGTTGCAGCTCGGGTTCCACGAACGTGAGTCCCTTCCTGACCAGGGTGCTCCCGTCGGGCGGTCCCTTGTGCACTCTGTAGCCGGGGAGGGACGGTGCGTCGGTTAGTGTTTCTTGAAGTAGTATAACGTCCGGCTTGCGCGCGGCATGTACGATGTGTTGTTGGATGACTGCCTTCTTCCTTCCGAAGCCGCGCCAGTTCCACTGCCACGCGGTTCCACTTGCTGCTGCTGGTGTTGCGTTGGCGGCCATGATTGCGTTGGCGTGTACGGGGCTCCCTGGTTGGGTGGATGTTGCGCGAAGAGGGGCGCAAACGTCGGGTGGCTTACCATCGGCTGTAGGTTCCTTTCGATGTAGGCGAATCTGTTCGTGTTCTCGGCTAGGTAGGTATCCATTGTTTGTTTCAATGCTGTCACTGTTGCGATGTTCACCGTGATTAGCTGTTCGAGTTTGGTGAATGTCGCTTCGAATTTCGCTTCGAGGTTGTCGATGCGATCGTTTTCTGTTTGCGTACGCGTGGCCTCGATGGCTCGCTTCTTCGGTGCCGGTTCCTCTATGGCTTTCTCCTGGATGTTCGTGGTTGTTTCCTCGGTCTTACTTGTGCTTGGCGTGGGTCTCTGTAGAGGCTCGTTGTTGCATAGCGCGCACTGACGGATCTCGGCGATCTCTCTCGTGAGGTTGTTGATGGTCGCTCGCAACGCCGCGTTTTCTTGTCTTAGGATCTCATTTGCCTCCGGCACCTTGTTCATATCTTCTTTCTTCGTGGCTTCGGTGATTTACTGCGCGTTCCTTATATTGTTTCCTTTCGCTGCGTCGACCCAGCTCACTCACTCACGTGATGGTGACGTTTTTCTGCTGAGGCTTCTCTTGCAGCAGCTGCTGTCTCTGGATTTAGGCGCGCGGTTTTCCAATGGGGTCCTTGACTTTCGCGCATCTGGCAGTTTGTCGAGTAGCGGGAAATCGCTTTCTGACAGCAGCTGGCGTTCGGCCTGTCGGCGCTCCCATTGTCGCTTGCGCACTACGTAGGGGATCTTGTATTTCGCCTTGCACGTTCGGGCTCTGGTCGAGTGTTCGTCCCCGCACAACATACATTTTGGGGTACTGCGATGGTCTTCTGTAGGGTTCGCGAGTCCGCAGGCCAGGCACGTCTTGATTCTGGGGGTCGGGCACACGTCCTTGCGGTGTCCCACTCGGTCGCACTGCTGGAAAAACTCGATCTGTTTCTTGTAGAGGCGGCACGGTATCAGGGTGACTCCGTATCGGACGAAGTTCGGTACCTTGGGTCCCTGGAACACCACTATCGCAGTGGTCGTGCTTCCAATCCTTCTTGCGCCCACTGCTAGCGGGTTCCTCTCGTTGACGATGTTTCTATCTAGCTCATCGGCGCTCGCGTCGATGGGGATGCCTCTGATGACGCCCTTTACGGTGTCGTGAGGCGCCGTGCGTTATGCGCTGACATCGTAGGGTTTGCCATGAACATATATTTCCTGGATTTTAGCGTACCTTGCCTCGTTGTCTTCGTTCGGTGTACTGACGACCATGATGTTCTGTTGCGTGTTGGGGCAGATGGTGTCCGCGGCGCTTTCCTCGCTCGTGATCTTGGCCGCAGCGAGTATGGCCGCAGCGACGGTGGTGGTGCGGGTCTTGACGATGTCCAGTCCCCCTCTGGGTCTGACAACTATCTTGCTTTCTTCCAGTGACATGGCTGGCATGCGTGCTGCCTTGATGGCCGAGGCTCTGACGTTCTTGTAGAATTTCGACCTCGTGCTTGTTTGACTCCCGCCGGGTCCATCGGGCTTGCCGCTGGCGGGGGTCCGCTGGCGCAGCCTCGACATGCGTTCCCCCACGAGCGTCCATCCGGCTTGGCTGTGGTATTCCTCGGGTGATATCTCTTTTCCTTGAACTTGAACGCACATGTGATTGTCCACGATCATTGTTGTTTGAAAGGGCGCCTCCATCTCGGAGCTGACGAGCGGCAGCCGCCGAGATGTACGGCAGGCTGCTGTCGGTTCGACGGTGTTGGGCCTAGCGTCCGGGGAACACGCCTAAGCCTAGCAATACTTCACACCGCGGCAGTAGAAGTAGTTACGAAATGTGGCAAAGAAAAACGCACCTCTGGGGTCAGCTGGTATCGGTCGATGCCGCTGGCCCTCACGGACACATTGGTGCAAGCAAAACTCTGGTTCGAGGTAATTAGCACTGAGTAATTGGCTAGCAATCACGGAGCCGATCTGTGGCTAGGCACCTCACTACCTGCGAACTTTCGGCACTAGCATGGGAGCATCATTCACTCCCACGTATCCAACATTTTCATGCGACAGCTTGAAGCAAGCCTGATACAATTATACCTTTTAAGAACCCACACCAGCTGAGTTACACTGACACAATATGGGAACAGGGCAAAAGCGCGTTAACCGACCTGATTAGCCATTTCAACTGCTTTTACCCGAGTATTTAAATTACAGCTTACCACTCTCCTAGCCAAATCAACTTCCTCAACACGACGGTCTACATGGAAAATGGAAAACTGACAACGACACTTTAGCGGAAGCGAACGGATAGCCAAAAATATTTAGACTACAACAGTCATCGCCCGCGACCCTGCCAGAAAGGAATGTTTGTAGGACGAACGAAACAAATAAAGAGAATCTGCAGCGAACACAATGATTATATCCACCACCTAAATGGCTTTAAAACAATGCTAGCAGAAATAAACTATCTACAAGTTCCTTTCGATAGAGTTTATGACATCACATGAAGATTCTAGAGGCAGTCGGAATAGCTAACAGCCTAAACCAGAATCTACACCAGTCTTTATAAGAAAATATTCTAATGCCCTCCCTAACATAAATAACATCGTACTAAAATACACCAAATATCAAGTAACGAGCGTCTGAGAAAAGCGCTCCCAGTTTTAGCAAGAGGGACCTATCGCCGAAAACGAAACGTTAAAGAAATCTTAGTACACGCAAAAGTCAGCCAACATTAGTCCCCCGCAATAAAATTATGTTGTCGCCCTAGGTGCAAAACCTGCAGCTATTACCATTATCAATATGAGCGGGAACACGTGAAGGCGTGGCAATTAGCCTCGAAACCGAGTTAGAGTGATACGCGGATGGCGCTGGCGAAAACAGAGAGGAAAATAGGACGCTCTTCCGCTAACTGTTGGCACTCGCACCGCACCTGGGTTTGTCGAAAACGGCAGCTTGCGGCATTTCACTGGCCGCCGATACTCGCTAAGCCGGCTATGTGCGCAGTAACTTACAGCGAGTCATTTTTCTTTCAGTCATGCTTTTTTTTTTTTCTTGTTTTTTTTTTTTTTTTTGACAGCGCAGCTCTTAGGGCGCCCGTTCCTGCGTTTAGCGTAAGGTATATTCATATGCAGGGTGTCCCAGCTAACTTGGACCAAGATTTCAAAAAAACCCATGCGTTCTTCAGAACAGAAATCGCGTGGATGTTGTTAGCGTTTATTTAAACTTACAGTACCATTTTTTTCGCTCATGCTTGTTTGAGTAATTAGCAGAGATAAATTAATTAACTTCTTAAATATAGCTTGAAACGTTCAGGAGTCAATAGCACAGTTGTGGAGCTTCACAAATATTGCCCAGCCCAGGTACTTCCAACGAGATAGCCTTAGCGTGTCCGTTTTTATTTGGGAAAAACGAAAGCCAGCGGAGTTTGAAAAATACCACGTGACCACGCGCTCTGTGCGCCCGAATGCACCGCGATTACAGCGCTCTCATGAGTGATCTGTAAAAACATCGCCAGCGCCGCGCCTTCCCTTCACTTACGAGAAAGGGCTTCAACCTTTGTTCGGCTCTGACATTACTGGCAGTGGCTGGCGACGGCGCTCCGAAAAAGCGCTTCGTCATCAGCCGCTCGCGCCTGTCGCCGAAGAACACGCCGTCATCAGCCGTTTATTCCGATATGACGAGAAGAGCAACTTTTTTTCTCAGCGTTCAAGTCGATGCGGAAAAAAAATACATACAAAACTTGCATCATACATCTGGAACCTGTGCGAAAGAGACCATCATTTGTTACAACGCCGCTTTTCTTCCAAGCTGTGCCAGCGGCTAGATCGATGTGAGTTCGGCTGTCTATTACCATAGAGTATGCTATTACTGTCGTGCCGCGCAACCGTTTCGAAGAATTTGTTTGCAGAGCCTAAAGAATGCCGTACTCAAGCGAGCAGAAGGCGAACATGGTCTTAGCCTTGTGAGCGGCGCGGGGTAACAAGAAGAAAGCTGCCAAAGTATATAGAAATTGGCAATGTGGGGGAAGACCTATTAGCCCCGAGAACGAACTACAGGGGCGCTACGAGCGCCGCTCGCATGACGTCAGGGCACGGACTCGCGCCTGTCGTCTGCTACAGTTCGGCCGTTGTCCGGGCGCTTTCTGCGGTGTTTTCGTTTGTTCACCCTCGTTCTCTCTGCTTCTATACTTATGGTGGTCGTCTCAAATATATTTTGACGTCTTCCTTAGGGAGCATTTATTCAAAGAGCTAATTTCTTAGACAACAATGCAGCTGTCAAAGGCAACGCTACAGTGCCAGCCGAAGGAGCGAAGACCAGCCCATTGCGGGTTTTTTATGCGCAGATGGACAATCGAAAAAACATAGCATATAAGAATCCAATTATGATACCATACCTGCCGCGGTGCAAAAACATGTCACAAACGCTGGCTATATATGACTTCTACAACAGTTACGTTAATTTTAATCCGCTAAAACAGGTTTGCTCACGACGAGTAGTTCATGATATAATATCGAATTTTTGCATTTCTTCACAGAAACGCTCAGCAGTAACACGGTAACTAATACTGCAGTTTAGATTCTACAAGCACCACTTGCTTCTTTAACTGCTTGTCAACATTAGGCGGTTCTTCACGTGTTTATTTTCAGCGGCGGAAATTTGACGTAAATTTAATGAAGGCTTACAGCTATTTACAGACTGCAAATAGGAATGTACCAATATGTATTGCCTTTTCCGTGCTACACGTTCAACTCGAGAAATTTACTGGTGCTTGTTGCTTGAGGAATATACATGAGGAATCTTTTTGGCGAACTGACACAGGCTGCTCGGCCCAAATTATTTAGTGAAATATGCCTGCTGGACCACATGGCTGCAGCTAGAAAGAAGTAGAAGCGTCAATCATTAGTAGTATGTGACATACTGAAGATATCAAAATTCCCCCCCGGTGGAGGGTCAGAAATTAAGGGAAAGTATATGCAAGGCTTGTGGTGCTTTCTCTATGAATGTTTGCGATTGGATTGGAGCAAACTATATTTAGCCTGCAGTTGTGCAAGGTTCTCTTTTATGTACCGACGAAGCGCATAGTTATCCGTTTGTATAATTAAATGCTGGATCGAGACATGGTGAGACAGAAGGTGCTCGAATTTTCCTTTTCTAGGCGATCTAAGCTGCGCTGTAGTAGCTCGAGAATACTTTAGCCATTCCAGTTGGCGCTGTAAAATATGCATTATGGTTTCAATTCGAAGTTGTAGTGAACTGATGGGTTTCGCGAATATAGCGTGCCTCGCCATACCGACAGTTGGTTGCTACCGTTACGTGATCAGGGGTGTGCCATATTGTTGATAAAGGCTACTGAGGGCCACTATGAAACATTTAATCACTTGCGATTGATTGGCTCTCGATCTTAACAACGAAACTTTTCTCTCAGGTGATTGCTACTATTGTGTTTGTGAATTAACTATGTAAATACTCTACATGACGCGCCATCATGTTAGCAGCCATGAGCAATTCGTTTTTTGGAGGCCTGTTTCAGAGGGGGATGAAAGTAGCAGCAAACCTTTCATAGGAAATGCGCGCCTAACTATTTTTTACGCATTAATGAATGGCCATATTTGAATAGAACAACACACCAAAGTAATAATAATCATGATCACAGTTCCGCGGGGCAGTGTCTTTCTAACACAGATAACATGCTGACGCCAATTACCAAGATTTTTCTTACATGTAAAATGCAATGTCTCTCATAGCTAAATACTAAAAATTAAATTATGGGGTTTTACGTGCCAAAACCACTTTCTGATTATGAGGCACGCCGTAGTGGGGGACTCCGGAAATTTCGACCACCTGGGGTTCTTTAACGTGCACCTAAATCTAAGTACACGGGTGTTTTCGCATTTCGCCCCCATCGAAATGCGGCCGCCGTGGCCGGGATTCGATCCCGCGACCTCGTGCTCAGCAGCCTAACACCATAGCCACTGAGCAACCACGGCGGGTTAAATACTAAGGGAATGTCAAGTGTTTAGCGAGGCATCATACACAACTGCGCGTGTTGAATTTGCAGACATTCCTTTTACGCAAAGTTTGTGGATAGACACGGCTCATATATCCATTGCAATGCCAATAGACTCCTTCAACGCTACGTAGCTTGCGAAATTTTATTGACTCATGCGCTTTAGGAGAAGGAATAGTGGTTCAGTCATGGCAGCAGAAAGAAGCCGACATATCGTTTAATAAGCACGGCTCGAGCCACCCATACCCCAAGCATACACGAAGAGAACGAGCGCGCGCGGTAGCCGAGCGAGCGGCGTTCATGACCGCAAACCCTCATTCCAGCGTGCGTGATGTGAGTGGTGAGGTTGGCATTTCAAAGTCTTCCGTGTGAAAAGTTCTTAGGAAGGCTGAAATGCATCCGTATCACCTAAAACTGCATCAAAAGCTGCAAGAAAGAGACTATTAATGGCGGCTTGATTTCTCAAATCGGATCCTTGTGTACAGTGACGAAATACCGGATTTTGTTGACAAAGTGCTCTGGACAGATGAGGCAACCTTCTCCAGAAATTCTCAAGTCAGCATCCATAATGCGCATTAATGGAGCGATACGAGCCCGCATTGGGCGGCGCAGACCATGCACAAGTACCAATGGTCATTCCGTGTGTGGTGCGGTATCTTTGACGGAGGAGTAATTGGCCCCATATCTTTTTACCACATGCTCACTACTGAGCGGTACGTGAACGAAATCTTGGGAGGCCCAGTCGAAGATTCTCGGTGTGATCTTCCTCTTGCGTTTTTAAAGCGAACTTGGTATCAGCACGACGGTGCAGCAGCTCAAAGCAGCAGCCTTGCCCGAGCCTGGCTTGAGTAAGCCTTCAAACGCCAGTGGGTCGGACGGTATGGACCAGTGGCATGGCCTGCAAGTTCACCAGACTTGACACCTCATGACTTCTTCTGGGGACATGTCAAAGACTGAGTGTACCGCAAACCTATAAATACACCAGAAGCGCTAAATTAAGGCAGAGATTGCTGAGCAGTAAGCCTAAATGTGCTTGAAGTGCGTCGCAGACTGTCAAACAAAATTCCTTACCTTGCTGTAGTCCAGTAGTGCAGCGGTGCCATGTCGAAATGCAGACGGAACACAAGAGAACGCCGGGAGCCCAAAAAACGGGCTACATCCAAAAGAGACGGGTCGCCGACCACGCGAGCTTCACATGCGCAGCCGGCCTCGCTCACTCCTGCGGCTTGCCTGGCGCATGACGTATGCACGCGCGTCTGGCGTGCAGCTAGCTTGTTGCTAGGCAACGCAACAAAAAGTTGCAAAGTTTAAGTTCATTTACACGCAAAACTTTTTCACATTTAGTGGGAAGGAATAATAAAAATAAAACGTTGTCTGGAAGTTTATTTCACATTCTTTTTTTTTCTGATGCTCGCGTCAACTAACGGATGGTGTGGAAACTAGGCGTGACGTGTTTCCTGATACCGTCTTGCGTCATCAGAAAAACTACATCGGACGCGCCAAAAAGGTGCCAATACTGCATTATGGCAGAAGGCGACTCGTTTGAACACATTCTTTAGACAGACATCACAGCGAATAAATCTCTACAACCGTTATCCATGAAAAGAGGATATCTGTGAAACTTTTGTACGACGTGGAAAAGGCACATAAGTAATATGAAATTACAAATTCTTTGCCGTCAAGGAATGGACAGGAAGCTAAAAAGCAACCTTCCCTGTCCGTTTATAATTCTTCCTTTTGTGACAGTCAGCGTAATTCCCACGACGTTATCAAGCTTGTTATAATGCCTGTTTGCTTGTTGGCGTCTTGCTCCCAAATTCGAGCTCATGAGCTTGTCATCTTTCCTCGGCATGCATTCTGCTAGCGTGAGAGAGCAATTATCGCCGCAGATACGGGAGCCGCGCTGTATTTCAACTCCAGCCCAAACCCACTGGCGTTTATCTCGGAACCAAGCACAACGCGAAGCTCTGTCGTGGGCAGCACGAAAGGAGTGAAGCGAGCGATAATTTTTACAAAGCACGGTTGAGAGCGTTGTAATCGTGGCGCATTCGGGTGCACAGAGCGCGCTGTCACTTGGTATTTTTTAAACTCCGGGGGCTTTAGTTCTTCCCGAATAAAAACGGCCACGCTATGTCTATCTCGTTGGAAGAGCCTGCGTTGGGCAATATTTACGAAGCTCCACAACTTTCCTATTGACGCCTGAACATTTCAAGCTATATTTAAAAAGTTAATTAATTTATGAACTCTACATCCTACAGTCAAATTTCTGTTCGGCGCAAGACAAAAAATACAGAGGATCATACCTCATCCATAAGTTCACGACATTGCAGCCATTAGGTATTAACATTTCAAAGGGAGCTTTACAGCCTTATCGCTATGTAATGTTTCAAGCTATAGGCAACAGCACTTAGTTATTTTTTATCGGATTGTGTAGTATGGTTCTTTTTTCTTTCCTCATTTTCTTTGGTTCCTTAATTTATCATTTATTCCATTTGATTATTTCCTTTCCATGAGGACCATTTTGTGCCGCTTCTTTTCTTCTTTCTTGCAGAGAGACGATAGTTCACTAACCTCCAGCTGAGCAGATAATCCCCCGATCCCAAGATAAACCTCCCCCCTCGTCGTCCAGGCCCCTCCCCGAAAGAAGGAACCTACAGTGACACGTCAACCGGCTGACACACGGTGCTACATCACATTCCTCTACCGATATTGAATAACATACCTTTCATTTCAATTCTAAACTCTCACCGCTAACACACCTTAGGACATTGCCTCACTCACCCGCTTTAACCCATCTCCCCTTTAGAAGAGCCCTGCCTACATATACTATGCCGAGGAAAGCGTATGTCGCCTTGAAAAACACTTCTCGGAACATTGGCTTCCGCTTTTACCGTGTTCTCGTTTTACTCATCGTCTTGAATTTCCATCTCCCGCCTTCCATACCACAGAAATTTAAGGATAGACCCAATACCAAAAACATGCATCCTGAACATCACAGGAACAGAATGAGGGCAAGAGCTAAAGCTCTACGTAAACACTACTCGGGCCTGCAAGGTACACTCCACGTTGACGTTGCGGAATACCCAAGTCGCGATTCCTCCTCTATAAGCATAGTCAACAACTTGCCGGTGGCAAGTTGTTGCCGGTGGCAATAATCCACAAATATGCCCTGCAAATTCTAAACAAATATCCACCACCTGATCGCCAAATTCTAACCATCTGGGTCTCTGCACATTCCTCGCACCCAGGAAATGAGTCTGCCCACAATTATGCCTGGGGTTTCGTCAACCGGGCGGTGGGAGGCCTCGACCTGGGTTCAGCGAGGGATAGCAAGGGGACATTCCACAAAATTACTATGCACTACCACCAATGTAGAAAAAGATACACCCCTCCAAATAACTCACTGGATAATCTGCAACGGGTTACCTGGAGACAGTTCCAGACTAACTCATTTGCCAACCCTTACAAGTACTCACTAATATATCCGGGCTGCTTCTCACCTAAATGCAACAAGTGCGACGCTCATAAGACTGACCTGACACATATATTGAAAAACTTAACAACACCTCGGACTGGGAGGTAGCGGTGTCCAGCTCGGATCTCGCAGTCCAGCTGCGGACCGTAAACTGGGTTTTGGAGATCGCCGAAAGTCAAAGGCTTACAGCCACCTCACGCCGTCTGGCAGAAGAAATAACCCAGTTTTTCACGTAATTCGAAGATCTGATGAAAATAAAGTTTTTCCTCCTTCTCATCTTCCTACCTTCGCCGTGTTTTCCTTATTTTCTGTGGTGTATGTTAAAAACGCGATCGAATTTGTACTTTGGCGAAAGAAGGCGCACAGTTTCTACGTAGCGTAAGCTGCTACGAGGAAACTACTGGGCAAACTGGGCTGGTCCCGGAGATCGTGCAGACTAACATGGTGCCGCAAAGCGTGAGCTGTCACAAGGAAAAAAAGACGACGAAGTGGCACGGGGCACACACGCCGACTGTTTCAAAGAGCTGGGTGGCATTGCAAAGAGAGAAGCGTGCGTGCGGTCGGGGCCTAACCAAGAAAAAAAAAGAACCCATCCTGACCCCATAGTTATAGCACCCGGCTGGTGTGCTGAACGCAGAGGTTCTATTCCCACATCAGTCACATATCATTTTATTTTTCATAAAGCGAGGCGAAACAGGAACCTAGCTACTTACCGCAAAGTTTCAACAATGAGGCAGATGATGTTTCGCATCAAAAAGGATAATAAAAATCATGCAGATCTCACGCTATGCGGGAATCCTTGTAAGCGAAGCTTTCTGTGCACTTTGTGTTTATTGACGATACGTGGCGCTGATTGACGGCATACGACAGTCGTGATGCGATGTTTAATGTTACCTTACGTGCCTCACTTGTAATGTAACGTGCCTCACTTAATGCACGTTACATACAAAGTTATACGTGTTTTCTTGAGTCGTTATTGTGCGCCATTGTGCCTAGCCTGCGAGAACGTTAGCACTGTAACCTTCACAAGGTGCATCGGATTGTTGCTGATAAAGAGAGGGAGAGAGCAAGAGAAAAAACGTTTTATTGTAGCCTGAGGAGAAATAGCTACTGCCACACACCGTGCCCGACGGGCTACCACCCACTGGGTCATCCGCAGCACGGCATCCAAGTGTTGTAGGGCAGGGACATAGTGACTGAAATGTTGCTTTGTTGGACGGCCGCTTGCGCATTGTTCTATTGACGCTACGGTTCCTTAATGAGGCTTCGCGTCGGTACGCCCTGCGTCAGTTGTCCGCATGGACAAACTTGCATGGTGTTAATTTTACAGAAGTGGCAAGAACGTGCCGTACCTTTCCTTGAATTATATTATTATTATTATTATTATTATTATTATTATTATTTATAGTTTGTCCGCAACTTGCGCCATGTCTAGAAGTAGCGTTTATTTTATTGAATAGACCCCGAACCAAACATGCTTTCTGACGACACATTTATCACGCAATCCTCCCATGTTTGCAAGCTGCCACGAGCAAAGAGTGGCAAGGCTTACAGTATAGGGGGTTCGAGCAAGTAGAGACGCGAGCACAAGTAAAAGGAACAGACTTGTCCTCGCGTCGATACTATAGAACCCCCTATACTGTCACCATGCACCAACTGCCCCAGCAAACCATACTACTAAAGTATTAAAGCTGTTATTCGCTCGCTTCGTCACAGGGTTAGGTTTACGGATTCTCTGTCCCCTGTTTCAACCATTTTGTCTCCCTTCTGGGTTGTTGCGTGTGAGTACAAAGGTAAGAGTTGCGATTTCTGCTATGCTTTTCCGGGGAGCGCACATGTAATTACAGACGCCCAGAAGGCACTGTGTCGAAGACCAGGAAGATACAGAGGGCATTTTGGCTATGACCAGGGAGCTGCAGAGGGCACTGTGGCGACGCTTGTCCAGTTCGTGGGAAGGGCCTCATGGACACATCACGCGCGCCGCTCCCGTGTACGTTATACACGTTTTAAGCTCCTCTCTCCCCCCCTCCCCGGATGCGGCGTGCAAGAAAGAAGGCGCAGGAGTATAAAAGTATCAGGAACAAGCAAATCGCTTTAACAAGTACGTATTCATCATAGTTCACAGAATGGTGTCAGTGTATCACGATTAAAAGACATCATCGTCAAATCGGAAATATCTTCATTCATGACTGAAATATACTTTAAAAGTTATGTTAGACTATGCGCGTACATGTGGCACACCCACACAGCTTCTGTAAACATTCAGCCGGTTTATGACTATGGTAGGTAGGTCATGCGTGGCATTGCAGCACTTAGCGCAGTCATTCAGGGGGAGGTGGGGCGTGACATTATGTCCATTTTTAAATATTGACTAGTGTTATAACACCTTATGCATGTCCCTGTTTTATCGCTATATAGTTGTTTCTCACTTACGAATGCGTGCTTACGCAACGATTTCTATTTGAAAAGAGAGACCATGGTACAGCGCCGGCTACGTCTTTCTTCTGAACTAATCGAACTTGTAAAACGTAGGATTTTGTTTTACCTCTTCGAGCACATTAAAAGCATTTAACTTATATTTTCTTGTTGCTACTCAGGTGACAAAAAAAAAACGCAAATGGACAGAAAAATAAGGTGCCTGATGTGCGTGGCCCTCCATACGCTAGCATCACTGCATACACACCCTTTCATACGGCAGTTGAAAATCTATTTCTAGATTATTTGGCAGAAGCCGGGATGACGGGGGTCCTAAACGAAAAGCTACTAAGCGACGTATAAGCAGCACATATTGCCTATATTAAATTAACTTGCGCTACGACACTCCGACTGTCGCTTTCATGAAACGCATGAGCCAGGATGAGCTTCCCGAACATTCTCTGCTGTTTTGGCTGCCGTGCAGAAATAGAGTGACCCAGAAGCTTAAAAGAATGGGCCATTGTACTTGTGTAGGCTGCCTTTCGTGATGCGGCTCCCGTCGTGCGGAGGCCCTGGAAGCAAGCTTTCCTGTCGTTCGGCGAGGATGATGGACCAGCCAACCTACAATGTTATCGGAAGCAGGAAGAACAACAGGAAGCAACTATTTCCTTCCGGTGCCTCCTCCCTCTGTAGCATTATTGGGGCTGCTTACGTTTGACAGGGCGTTGCAGAAGCGGGAAAAATACCGTTAACAGATGCGGCTCTTCCCTCCTTGCAAACTCACCCCGTCGTGTCCCATCCCCATCCCTATCAGCCTAGAACTTCTCACGGTCCTTTCTAGGGCACATATTGCCTCACTGTTTACAGGTCATAGCAGAAGACTTCAACCTTCCCTGACGCTGTTGCAGTGTCAGGGAAGGTTGCAGGGCCTGACGAAGGACTATGAAATAGCTATAAAAGTCGTTTGCCTTCGTTGATTTGTTCAGCAGGCTATGAACTCCAGCTACCGGCATCAGTTGAGGCAGCAGATACGTTACTTGAGTTATCACCTCTGAATTAAGAGGTGCCAAATTTGTTCGCGTAGCAAAGAGGCAAGGAAAGTGGAGCCGGTCTAGAACGACATCCTCTTTCACGAAAGAGAATTTCACTAAAATTAGAGTCTTGCATTTGAGCTTCCGCTCAAAGTCGCCCTGTAGTCGAACTAGCCTTGCAAGGCGGTGTAGTCAGCAAGGTATACAATTACAGAATGATGGGCCAAACTAAAGCATATAGTGTTTTAGCAATACGCGGTTATATGAACCAGCTTTTAAGATTCGCGATGTTATACACATAAGCGGTGCCGGCATCCCTGGCATACACAAGCTGCATAGGTGAAGGTGTGAAGCTCAAAGTCCATAAATATTCAGGTAACTGGGGACTCGTAAAGAAACTTGATGGGAGTTCGATGTCATCACTGGTTTTTGGCCCTGCATCCGGCATTTATAGTAACTGAACCTTCACACTCACCTTTTAGTTCAGCATGTTGGAAACGTCCGCTAGGGATAAGTAATTTCAGCAGCTATCGCTGTTAGCGATAAAAGCCATTAGCACTCAGATCGTTTCTCATCACAATAGCTTTTGGCTTCCCTGCAATGCAGGACACTTCAGATATCGTGAATGCGGCGCAGAAAATGCTGAGGTTTGCCAAATATTCCGGCAGGCACATAATTGCGGCAATTTTACTTTGGCATGGAAGCCTCTTTCGAAATAACATAAGGAACAGCTAGATGGTATAACGCATAATCAAGAGAAATATGCGCCAGACACACACAGCCCCAGCGTGCCTAGATGTGCACCTACTTCATGCTTAGGTTCCCTACGTCCGAGGCAACTGCTCCGAATTGGGCTGAAATTCTGTGTTTCGTGTATTATCTGCCGCGAGTTTTCGGCTGCTGTCATTCGTCCGTCTTCGACTGTCAATGAGTAGATTGTGGTGCTGTCAGTGCCGTTCATGCCATCCTCTATAAATTAAGAATCATGGCCTACATGGCGTTCAAATGGGCAGCTTTACCCGAATCCATTGCTAAAATTGCTGAGTTATATCAGCGGACCGCAGTAAGCAAGAGTTAACTTTAAGTGCAACCATTGCAAGTGGTCTGGACTGTATGCTGTAACAACAGAGCAAAGAAGGAAATACAACTTAGGAATAAATATTGTCACGTTTAATTGATAGATGACTTCTAAAAGAGGCCGCTAAAGTACGAGTCGTCGAAGGGGCAGCGAAGGACCGACCAAAGACCAAGGCACAAGCTCGTGAGCCAGCCCGTTCTCGTCTTCTTCTGGGAGCATGTGGCCCAAGCTTGTGGCGCAAGCGCGTGGCATTACCCCTCCTCCCAGAAAAGCATCGACTCGATGCTAAACAAATTGTTGACGGGCAAAAAGACTTGTCCCAGGACAAACGCAATGGTCCGAACACCATGACGATTATGGTGTGCGATGCGGTTTTAACCGCACGACGTGCACAATCTCGGACTGCGGTTGTCGGCGGCGTGCTGGCTAGGTGCCCTCAAGAAGAACATAGTTGAGGTCACTCACTCGCCAAAGAACTTTGTAGGGGCCGAAGTACCGACTAAGAAGTTTTTCCGAAAGGCCTTTACGGCGGGCGGGGGTCCAAACTAACACTTGGTCACCCGGTTGGTAGTCAACTTGTTGGCGGCGGAGGTTGTAATGTCGCGCGTCAGTACGCTACTGTTTCCTGATGTTCACGCGAGTCAGTTGGTGTGCCTCCTCGGCACGCTGCACAAAACGCTCGGTGTCTTCATTAAGACTGTCAGAATTGTCACATGGTAACATAGCTTCTAACATCGTCTGAACTTCACGACCATGAACAAGAGAAAACGCCGTGAAGCGTGTGGTCTCTTGCGCAGTGGTATTGTACACAAACTTGACGTACGGTAGAACCTCGTCCCACGGCCTATGCTGCACGTCTGTGTACATCTACAGCATGTCGGTCATCGTTTTGTTAAGCCTTTCCGTCAAGCCATTTGCTTGCGGATGATAGGCAGTCGTCTTTCCGTACGTGGTGTAACTCAATTGAAAAACTTCAAGCAGTCTTGCCGTAAACGCCGCCCCTCGATCTGTGATGACATGTTGGGGCGCCATGACGTAGTACGATGTTCTGTACGAAAGACTGTGCAACCTCAGAAGCTGTACCTTTAGGAAGAGCCTTTGTTTCGGCATAGCGGTTAAATAGTCTGTGACAATGATGATCCACTTGTTTCCGGAAGTAGACAAAGGAAACGGGCCCAGGAGGTTCATGCTGACTTGATCGAAGGGCCCTCGCGGCGGCTCGATAGGATTCAGCAATCCTGCAGGTTTCACATTAGGTGACCTTCGGCGCTGGCATTCACGGCAGGCTTGGACGTATCTTTCAACATAATTGGCGAGTTTCGGCCAGTAGTACGATTTCCGTACCCTAGCAAGGGTTCGAGTTAAACCCAAGTGGCCGGACGCAGGCTCGTCGTGGCATGCGAATAGGATTTCGTCACGAAGCTCTGCTGGTGCGACCAAAAGCTAAGTTTTGTTGCTGGCAGCAGAATTCTTCTTAGATAAGATTCCCTGTCGCAAAAAAAAACGACGACAATCCGCCAGCAATTTGTCGGGGCAGACGTACGTTGCGGCCTTCTAGGTGTTCAATGAAAGGTCCCAATTCACAATCTGCTCGCTGCTGTGTAGATACGTCTGTGTCATACGACAATGTGTCGGCATATTCGTGTGAGCGACCCGACTTGTACACGATGGTCACGTCGTATTCCTGCAGGTGCAAGCTCCACCGTGCCAGTCGTCCAGAAGGGTCTCTTAGGTTCGCGAGCCAGCATAAGGAATGATGACCTGTCGCGACCCAGAATGGGGAGCCATAGAGATAAGGTCGGAACTTTGCGAGTGCCCATACGACGGCAAGTCACTTTCTCTGTGGTAGTGTAATTGGGCTCAGGTCGTGATAGGGTGCGACTGGCCTAAGCTATGACCCTTTCGCCGTTCTCCTGTCGCTGTACGAGCACCGCACCAAGACCGACGTTACTGGCGTCGGTATGAAAATTCCGTTTCGGCTTCCTCGTCGAAATGCCCAAGAACAGGGGGCGATGCTATGCAGGCGGTGTCGAAGCTCAGTGAAAGCCGCTTCCTGTTCGGAGCTCCAGATGAACGGCGTGTCGTCTCTAGCGAGACGAGTAAGTGGTTCGGCAATTTTAGAAAAATTGCGTAGAAATTGCATAGCAAATTGCATAGCAAAGCGTTTGATATGGTTTGCCACAGAAAACTTCTTAGGCTCAGTAAAATTATTAACGATGACAAAATACTTGGCTGGATAGCTGATTGGCTACATTTAAGATCTCAATGTTACTTTTAATCACGCGCAGTCATCGTCCGCCACAGTCACTTCCGGGGTACCACAGGGCTCAGTCCTTGGGCCCCTGCTGTTCATTATTTATATTAATGATGTCACACAGGTCATTAGGGACACACCAGTGAAACTGCGGTTGTACGCTCACGACTGTGTGCTCTATACCACAGTAACTAACAGACGAGATCAGGAGGTTCTTAACAATGTATTTTCGTCCTTTTGTGGTTGGAGCAACGCGTGGTAAATGAGTATTAATTACCAAAAACTGTACAAATGAATTTCACTAATAAAAAGCAGTCGTTAAGTTACAGTTATAGTTTCAATGGGCACTACCTAAATTCTGTGAATACCTTCAAATATCTTGGAGTTACCTTCACTCAAAACTTAAAATGGCACCTTCATATTGAAACAAGTTGCGTTAGGGCACTTAGGAAACTAGGATATTTAAAGCGAACTCTCAAGTGCTCTACTAAGGACTGCAAATTAACAGCATATAAATCCCTCATCATACCATTACTAGAGTACGTCTCAGTGGTATGGGCACCAGACACTGCACTTGAAATTAGTAAGCTTGAAGCCATATAAAAGAAAGCAATACGGTTCATTTTTCGCCGATATGACCGCAACTTTTCTCCCTTATCTCACGCATGCGCATTATCAATAGAACCATTGGCTCATCGACGTACACTTGAACCTATCCCTTTGCTACATAAGATTGTACACGGCTAAAGTTGCATTCATGCCCCGATTTCCTTCAGTCATCCCCCTGGGCTTGCCACGCGCCGTTCACACCCACTTAATATTGTTCCTTTCCAGTCTTTTGTAAATTGTTTTAAGTATTCGTTTTTTCCAAGCACGGTTGAAATTTGCAACAACATAGCTGGTTCCTTGCGGCAAAACCTAATGAAGAGCTTTTGGAAGAATTTTCTAACCATATTTTGTAATTACGTTTCAAATTCATTGTATGTTGTTTTGATTTTGTGTGTGGTGTATCCATTCCTGCTATGTCTCATGTATTGAGACAGCAGTATCTAAATAAATAAAATAAATAAAGCGCCGGTAGTATACGCAGAGTCGCAGGAAACGCCGAATACTTTTCTTGTCGGTAAGAGTCGGGAATGCTGCTTCAGCGGAAGTTTTCTCGGGATCGGGACGGACGCCTTCCGCGCTCACGACTTGCCCAAGCAACTTCAGTTCTTCATAACCGAAGTGACATTTCTGAGGCTGTAAGGGGAGGTGGGCCGATCGAATTGCCTCGAGCACGTGCCGCAGTCCCTTAAGCTGTCCGGAGAAGCTGCCTGAATATACGAGCACATCATCCAGGTAGACGAGACAGGTTTGCCATTTTAGGTCGGTAGCACAGTATTCATCATCCGGAGCAGAGCACAACCCGAACGGAAGTACTCGGAACTCGTAAAGTCCCTCCGGGGTTACAAAGGCTGTTTTCTCCCGGTCGCGCTCGTCTACCTAAATCTGCCAGTACCCACTTTTCAAGACAAGGGAGGAAAAATACTTGGCTCACCGTAGCCGGTCGAGAGAGTCATCTATGCGCGGCAACCAATAGACATCTTTCCTTGGGATGTTGTTCAGTTTTCTGTAATCAACAGAGAAGCGGAGAGTGCCGTCCTTCTTTACCAAGACAACCGGTGACGACCACGGACTGTTCGAAGGTTGGATGACGCCATCGCCAATCATCTCCTTGACTTGTTGAATTGCTTCGCGTTCTTTCTACAAAACAGGATACGGCTGCTGATGTACAAGACGGGCATCGTCGTAAGTTATTATCCTGTGCTGCGTGATTGGCGTCCGACTGACTTTAGACGATCGAGCGAAGCAGTCCTTGAATTCACACAACAGTACTCGCAGTGCCTCCTTGTTGTCCTCCGACAGCTCGTTGTTGACGTCGATATTTGTAATGCTTTCTTCATCGCTGCCGCTTTCCTCACAAGCGAAACACTCAATGACGTCCTCCAAGGCTTCAGCGCAAGCGACGGCACTGCCAGGGAAGAGTTGTCGGTGTTCATTTTATATATTTAAGTTAGTGATCAAGACGTCAGCTTGGCCATCCCTAACGTCAATGATTCCCCGAGCCACGCTAATTCCGAGGGTAAGTAGAAGGGAGACGTTGCACTCTGCGAGTACTTCGCCTTCGCATGTGCCCTCGGATGTTACCGGAATCATTGCACAGCACGAGGTGGTATCGTGACGCTGTCGTGAGAAATTCGAAGAGCGACTCTATGGCGGCAGGCATCTCGCGTCGTCGCTTTCTTCGTAGAGAGCGTCGGCGGAGGTCGATGATGGCGCCATCTCAGGTGGCGTTTGTCCGAAACGGAGTCGGCGCGAATTAACAGGAAGCCCCTGGAGTCCAAAGCGGTGGTACTGGCACTCTCGGTAGACATGACCTGCCTCACCACAGTGGTAACAGAGCGGTCGTCGGTCGAACATGCGCCAAATGTCCCATCTACGTACGGCTGGTCGAGCCTCTCCAATATAAGGAGCCACCTGCGCTGACTGAAGTATGGCGTACGGGGTGACGGCAGGTAGCGGTGCTGGTGCAGGGATAGGGTGCTCGAATACGCCGGCATAAGTCGCACGCTGGTATTCGCTCACGGCAGGAGGTGTCACCGGTGACGGGACGGTGCCTCTTAAAACGTCAGCGCATGTTGTGCGTCGTGGTTCATTTGAAGTTGTGAACGTCTGAAGTGGTGGAGCAGCCTGAAGTGATGGAACGGTCTGAAGTAATGCTTCGTAACGTGGTACGCGTAGTGCATGCTGCACTTCGTCACGCACGACGCTATCTATTAAGTTGGCTGAAGGCTTCTGCACCTGATGCAGCTGTCGCAGCTCGTCGCGGACTATCGATCGAATAATTTCGCGAAGTGACTCGACGTCAGTAGTGAGAGCTCCTAGTCCACTGGTAGCAGAGGAGAGATTCACTTGCCGATCGTACTGGTGCGAGCGCTGCTGGGCCTTCTCCATAGTGACGGCTTTAGTGAGAAACTCTGCAACAGTTTTGGGCGGGCTACGAACCAGTCCGCAAAAAGCTGCTCTTTCATGCCTCACATAAGTGACGCAGCTTCATGTCTTCAGACGTAGTAGGGTCAGCTCGCCTGAAGAGACGCACCATGTCTTCCACGTACATAGCCACACTCTTATTGGTTTTCTGAATGCGAGATTGGAGGGCCCATTCTGCTCGTTCCCGGCGATCGGAGCTGGCGTAGGTTTCCAAGAGGCTGCGAGAGAACTCACGCCATGATGACAGAACACCTTCGTGGTTCTGAAACCACGTGCGAGCACCGTCCAAAAGGCTGAAGTAGACGTTTCGCAGCTTCGATTCGTCGTCCCATCCATTGAACACCTCTACGCGCTCGAAGTCTGCCAGCCAGTCTTCCACGTCTTCAAGAAGGTCGCCATGGAATGGACTTGGCACGCGCAGTTCTTGCAGCGTGTAATGAGGAGGCACCGGGGCAGCCGTCGCAGGGTTAGTTGTGGTAGTATGGGATGTAGCATCCATGCCTGCCGTCGTTATCGTTGTCCTCGCACGTAAAGGCTCAAACTCAGGGGCCAATCCCAGGATTCTCCAGCTGGCGTGGTGTACTGGCGTGAGCTCCAGTATCGGTGTAGCGTTCCTGCTGCTACGAGGGATCTGTTGCATGGGTCAGGATTACTCAGCACCTCCACCGGAAAAATGTCACGTTTAATTGATAGAGACTTCTATAAGAGGCCGCTAAAGTACGAGCAGCGCAGCACCGACCAAAGACTAAGACGCGAGCTCGTGAGCCAGCCCGTCCTCGTCTTCTTCTGGGAGCAAGTGGCCCAAGCGCGTGGCGCAAGCGCGTGGCAATATACAATCACAAGATAAATCTTCATATCCACCATTCTCTCATGGTTCCATTTGTTGCTTCCTGGTTCTCATCTGCCACAGCTGCCAAATACGCAGTTGTTATATACATTATGAACACGAATCTATCATGTGCCAGATGTCTTATCAGATATACCTATACAGCATGTCACGCTATTAAGCATGGTGTTGCTTCCTGCCTACTCTTTCCTGTTTAAATGGTTTAGGTTCTTTCCCTAGGGCAGGAAGATAGGGGATGGGAGAGTATAGATTGTCATGGTACGTTTAATGCATCGTTTGCTTCATTCATGGAGTTTCTGATAGATAGGCATCTAGCATTTCACTGTATTTGCAATCGGCCAAATTCACCCATGGAACCACCTTGAGGATCAACTCAGAATGGAACAGGTTGTAACACTTATCTTTTATGATTCCAATAAATCAACTGAGTGCTACGTATTAAATGTGGCACACCGTACAACTCACGCACAACGTCGCGCAAGGTAACCAACATAAAAAATTGGGAAGTGATGTACCATACTTTAGTAGACATAGTCTCCTATTCGATGTCGCACATAGTAAGGCATCTACAGAGCTAGGCATTATTTGCATCGATACTGCACTTTGTGGCCAGCTGTCTTTCTTTCTTCGATTAATAGTGCACCATCTTCTTGGTTGGCCACCGTCATGCTGCCGTCGTCTTACCGTACGTAGTATTGTCGTTGCTTCCGTCAACTTAGCCCTCATCTAGGTTTAATCGCCGTCATGCCGTCGTCGTCATGAGGTCGTCAGCGTGCTGACTTCTTGTCGTAAAACATACGCTCGCGTCATACAGGCACAATTGATCACTTCATGAACGAACGATGCGCCCCCTTGTAACACTTTGCGTAACCCCGAACGAGGCCAGAGAGCCGGCTACCCACAAAATGCTTCGCATAACATTGATTTTCACAGTTCTTGCATAAGTTTTTGTGCATGTTGAGCATTTATTCCTAACGCCCTTCTTTCTTATAACGTCTATCGAAGCCGTCGAAAATCGTCATGCATGCTTCGTTGTTATATCCGTTATAATCAGGTATCCGTCAAACCCGATATCTGGTTTAATCGGAGGGAAGCGTATCTGGCTTTCAAATACGGTTACCCTGTTATCCGCATTTATAGAAATGAATACACAGGCATCCGGTTTTAAGTAACTGGTTAGCCGGATAATCGGATATACGAACATGAACGGTACCAGTAACGTTTCATTTGAATACTTCCTTCCTTCGCCTCTATTCCAATGCAAAGCGCTATAATTCATAACCTATAATATACGTTGCGTTTTAGACTGCTCGAAATGTGGTCCCGCGTTTATTTATACTTCTATTTATGCTTCATTGATCCCTTGGTATCAACAAAAGGTCTACTGTTATAATGCGTTAGCATTCTTAGAGTGCACCATGGGCTTTCTGGGGGCTTCCTATCTACGTATGTTTCTATCCAACAGTTTTTCCTGCCTAGCTGCGTCACTGGGTAATCAAATGGTTTTAGCACATCGGTCGCAAGTGCTTGGGTTACAGGATTCTAAGCCAACCATCGGAAAAACTTCGGCCACTGAGTATGCGGCAATGTGGACATACTGTTAAGAACGGCCAGCTGCAGTGCAAGTTTGCCAGCCATTTACGCCAGCGGTGGCGACCTCATCTTGGAACGCCGCCGTCAACCTCTAGCCACGGCGTGACTAAGTCGACTTCGCGTCGGGAACAATACGCGCGTCCTCCACTCTCCGTCGCTTCAGCTAGGATGCGTTTGACGAAGCAGGCTTTGTGCTGAAACCGCCACTGTTACGCTCTAGCCTCGTCGCCGTTGTGACGGAAGGAGTTTGGCGGGCCAACTATTGTTACCGAACTCCCCAACGCGGACCTGATCTGCTACTGGTGGGGGAGTTGCCGCGGGAACGTTGTCGTAGGCTCCTTCCCACGCGCCGACTAAGACGCAAGACAATGTGCTACCCGGGCGCGCTACCCGGATTAGCTCCGAGTTCAACGAAGCCCCTCTGACGTCGGCTCCGGACCATGCTACCTGGGTGTGTGTGCGTGTGTGCGTGTGTGTGTGTCAGCCGTCCCGTGTTTGCAATGGCTAGATGAACGTTTCTGTCCTCTTGGAATCAAGGGGGGACCGAGTGCTTATAAGCCGCTGTTGTGCGGATGCTCGACAGACTTTCTTAAGCAGTCATGTTAGACTGAGACACTCTCTCAAGCAGTCGTGTTAGACTGACGTACTTTCTCTCGCAGTAGACTGATGAACTGCATGTAAATACTGTAAATAAACCCTTATTCCTCGTTCTCGATGAGAAGCAGTCCTTCCCTTCATCAACGTCCTCAGCGTGGATAAGTTGGACGACGGCATGGGCCAGCTACCTTCGAATTCATTCCGGACTCCAATCTTGACAACGGGTTACGAGCGATGGGATTGAGCCCCCAATCCTGACAATACATGCCGCTCTTCAACGCAGTTCTTTCACGTCGGCATGGGTCAGTGTAGATGCGTTACTGAGTATGTGCCACTTACCAATGAATCTCTTGACGCCGACTTGCAGCGCTGGGTATGTTCCACTCGGTCTACGCGCGTTTTTAATGAAACTCTGATGCCAACTTGGGCCATAGGGTATGACTAGTAGATATTTGTCACTCTAGAATGACGAAAAAGATCCCTCGAATTTCTCGGAGGCTGAGTGGAATCCAACCCACGTCCCACGGATTCCTCAAGGACAGCGACCCGACGAATAAGCAGGCTGCGCCATAGATGCACCGGGTAAGCGCCGCTTTTCAATGAACGTCTTTGACGCCAACGCTTTAGCCAGCTGCGCAATTATTGAACTATTCAATGAATCTCTCGCAGTTTGGGCCGTTGTGTGTGTGCCACTGGGTGTGCGGCATACGAGGGAACAATTATCAGCGTTATTACGCACCGCAACGCCACGCTTCTCGTCTCGGAGGCCATGGGTGGACTTCTCGACAGTGCCACTAGATGGCGTGGCTTATCTAGAAAAAAAAAGCGCGAGAGAGGTGCCCGGTTGCCACATGACGCGTTTCTCAGCGTTTGCCACGCACCACTGCGCCATGTATTTCGAAGGCCATGCGCTGCCTTCAAGGTGGCGTCGCTAGTAGGCGCCGAATGCTCTGTGGGAAGCGCGAAAGAGGAGTTCCGCTGTAGTACGCGCTTCATACATAACTCGTTTCGACGATCACAATAGGTTGTGTCGTTATGCTCATTGAAGGCTAAACGCAATACCGTCGACACTCATTGTGGCATGCATTCTGCCGCATTTGTTTTCTCGACGAAGATATCTGCGTTTTTAGGCGTCCAGTAGGTAAGGGTTGAAGAGCTTGAACGATTTCTATGATATTTACGGTTAACCACTAAGCACCAAAGTTTTCCTTAAATTCATTGGCGACCTCTTGTAATGCAACACTATGCAGATCTCATTGAGAATCAATGTGGCCACAATCACACGTGTTAAATGGCCTTCACTAATTCACGAAAACGTTTTGAGGGCTACATTAATGCGCGTAGCATTCTTGTATACTCTACGCACTTTCCATTAGCTATCTATCTGTATCTCTAGCCACTTTCTCGCCAACTTGGTTCAGTGCGTATTGTCTATGGTGTAATGGGTATAATGGGCCTACTCTGGTGAGGGAATCGGGTTCCAAGCTAAACGTCGGACCAACTTGGGTCACTGGGCATATTACAATGGGTATGTACCACTCTTCAATGTACTTCTTTGACAGAACTGACATGTGAATGATTTGGTGTAAATTTATCTTAAGAGGACTGACAACCTAATTTTCATGGTACCCATTTTTGTAGTGCAACGGAAAGCTTGCCGGTCAGAGTGTATAATCATGAAGTGGTAACGCGCAAAGTTGTGTCGAATACATTTTATTATATTTTTTATCTGCAGTGGGGATGTAGTAGTTCCCTAGAAGCATGCTGAAAACCGTGATAGGTGAGCGCGACAGCAATTATGCGTCGTAATTGGTGAGAGGAAGGCGACAAGTGCGGCCGTAACTGCGAGAAAGTATTATTTTTTTGCATCAAGCTAACGTTCCTGCGATTCATGTTTTCCGTAGTCTTAAATTATTTCTACAATAAAAGCTACGTGTTTTTTTTTCCTGTCCGACGGATTTGGTCGATAACCAGCCAAGGGTGTTTTTTCGTCAAGACGAGTTCTCGAAAGCGAAACGACGCTTTTATACGTGGTTAAGCGTGTTGCCGCTTGACCGTGTAAAATGTATTAGCACATGCTTAACGCGTGGCCTAATATTGTAGTGGTGGCACCCATTCACAGCACGACTAGTCGATGACATTTTGCATTTCACAGGGAGCCCACACAACTTCGGTTACTTACGAACTCCCTCACGCGCAGCAGCATGTGCGCCGCCATGCATTGTGGAACGCGCGTGCCGCTCGTAAGCGTGGATTTTCTCTACTTCGCAATACGCATAGGGTAAAGCTCAAGTGTCTAATAATGTACGAACTGCAATCCGACTTACGTACAGTAATCTGATATACACGTATTCCATCCGGACCACCAATATTTCACCCCCAGGCAATGCCACTTACTGGTTTTTGAGAGTGTCTCCACCAATTTAAAATTATAGCTCCTACTTAAATCACTAACAGCAAGCTGGATTCTATCACTATAAATTACGGTCGTTTTATTTTCATCAACGTCTGACAACACATTCTTGCGGAGCAACCAAGAGTGGCGCCAGTCAGCAGACGATTTGACATGTGGAGGTGGAATTGGTCTTGACCGCCATCTTGTTTACGCACCGTTGTCTTTCTTGTAAATATTGTACATACATATTCATGTGTAACTTCTCCAACGCAAGAAATTGGTGGCGGTGCCGGGTACCCACGAGAAACAACAACGGAGCTCCGCAGTGGTCGTGACCTCGAACTGGGCAACATGACAGACGAAGCCAGGACCCGACATGGCGCAGCCCACATCAATGCCTACAACGCCGATGGTTGTGTTGGCTCAGCCGCGGGATCCAAGAACGTTCTGCGGCACCGACCATCTCGACGTGGAAGAGTGGATCGGCACGAATGAGCGTCTATGGGATCCGACGATTATGTTGGCTAACTTGGTCCTCTACCTACAAGGCATGGCGAAGGTGTGGTATGACTACCACGATGAAAAGTTTAGCGACTGGGACACGTGAAAATAGAAGCTGAGGGACTTGTCCAGCCGTTCCACTGGGAGCAATGGCACCGCTAAGAAGAAAAAAGCGACCCGCGCCCAGGCGTCCACAGAATCGTACGTCTCTTACATTCAGGACGTGCTGGCTCTGTGCCGTAAGGCCGACAGCGATATCGCTGAGTGAGACAAGGTTGGACATGTACTGAATGGGATCGCTGACGATGTTTTCAATCTGCTCATTTGCAAAAATTGTGAAACCGTACAGAACATCATAAAAGAGTGTCAACGCTTTGTGCAGGCCAAGAGCCGTCACATTGCAACGCCGTTCGCACGTCTGCCGAGCACAGCTGGGACATCCTTTTGTGACGACAGGCTAGGAGTGCAGCGACGATCCTCATGAGATGACCTGACGCGGATAGTGGGCGATAACTTGAAGCCATGTTTCCTTGTGCCCTTGTTCCCCGATCCGGGGAACCGAACAACTTGCCTACAGCACAATTTGTACAGGCAATAGACCACGAAGAATTCGCTAAACTTGGAGTTCATTCTGTATATGCCGTTGCCGCTTTCCAGCTGTCACATGCTTCAGATCCATCGATTGGTACGCGGTATCCCGCACGCTACCAAAATCCAGCGGAGTCGCGAACCGCAGACGACCAACCAATCTGTTTTGCCTGCCAGCGTATCGTTACGTTGCTCGCCATTGTAACAACCACACTGTCTCCTCCCCTCTACAACCGCCATTCACCAGTTATTATCGCCCCGAACAGAGCGACCGTTGTCACCAGCCTCCATTGGCACCGCAACAGTCAAACAATGACGTTCAAGCGCCTTGGAACATTCCGTCGTTGTCATTCCGACGTCACCAGTCACGTTCGCCAACAGCTCGTCGACCATCGTCCCTATCGCTGCAGGCTCGTCGCACACCGTCCCCGATGCAGCCCCGACGCCCGTCTCCGGAAAACTAAATGATGCAGCTCACCAAGGTGACGCTGCATTAACGACTCGACCGCAAAGCCCTCTGATCGCTTTGCCTACCAAACAGAACTTGATCGACGTTTTAGTCGATAATGGCAGTGTCCCAGCACTCATTGACACTGGCGCGCACGTATACGTGATGAGTGCCCAACTTCGCCGACGCCTGAAGAAAGTTCTCACACCCGGCGCACCACGCACCCTCCGCGTCGCCTACGGAGGAACGCCCACCACGCTCGGTATGTGCACCGCTCGCACTGGCATCGCGGGGCGCCTAACGACTGTTTTGTTGGCCGTTTTGGAATAATGCCTCTACGACGTTATACTCGGCTTAGACTTTTTATCGTCCCATTCAGCCCTCCTTGATTCCGCGTCTAGTGTCATTAAGCTTGAACTGCCCCACGGCTGCTATAGTCCACCAGTCACACAGCCACGATTATGCTCTCGCGAAGACATCCACCTGTCGCCTCATGGCACTACGTACCTTACTGTCGTTCACATCTGTTTCTGACGGCGTCTATGCACTCCGTCCCAACGCTGAAATACTGCTTGAAAGAAATTTGGCCGTTCCCCATACCGTGCTCAATTTTACAGGCATCAGAGTTCGCTCCCTCTCCTTAATTTTAACTGCTCGACTCAAATTCTTCCGAGAGGCATGTCTTTGGGCGACATCTCGCCTGTGAACGATCGCGAGATATCGGCTCTTGACGCAGACATTCCATCACCCTCTACAGGAACCTCTGATTCACCGACTCTCACAGACGAACTTAGCAAGATGATTGCACCAGATCTTCCGGCACAAGCTGCTGGCCTCCGCCGTCTCTTGGAATCTTACCGCGTCATTTTAGACCTTGACGGCCGCCCTTTAGCGTAGACATCGGTGGGCATCGATCGTATTTACAGGCGGGGGTTATGTTATGGAGCATCCAGAGTGGGGCCAGTCAGAAGAAAACGATTTGATGTGTGGAGGTGGCAGGCACGTACCCAGGGGGAAGGGACTGGGGAGGGGCCTGGGTTCTCCCAGAAATTAAGCGGCATACCCCTCCCCCCTCTCACCGCCCACACCACCACTCGTCACACACATTCCTTAAGCCCCGATAAATCAATCTATTCGGCTGTCAACATTTTGCTGCCTTTTACAGCGAAAGCTGTATAGGACTAACATTCCGTAGTTTTTTTGGCGTCGGTCAACAGGAAAAATCATCATGTGGGCCGATCCTGGTGATGTGCAGAAAGGGTTCAAGCTCAATGGCACATACCCCTGTGGGCTCGGCAACCTCAACCAGCCCTTCAAAATCTTCGCGATGGACCCACGTATGGGGAGTGCTTAACGCCTGCTTCACCTCCGCAGTGGGTAGGCCCGGCATTGCACTACCATCGGAATCGGCCCATGTATGGGGAGTGCTTAACGGCTGCTTCACCTTTGCCCCCGGTAGGCCCGGCATTGCACTACCTTCGGGCCGACCCGCGGCGGAGGTGAAGGACTTTGCTTTTCGTTTGATAGCTTTGACTGTCGTCAGCTCTCCCTGCGATCCAATTTTCACAAAGTGGAATGGTCGTCAATTTTTTTACTCCTTTTGCATGGCGGTAGTTATCGGCATCTCCTGGGGTATGAAGGCCGGTTTTCTCACCGATCCGGTGCCCGCGCGATTAACTCGTGATGAGTTCCGTTGTCACCATCTATTCAACGACCACGCGCATCTCTGTTGCTTCGTTAGTTCAGCCTTCTTTGTTTAGACTGATCCAGGGACCAGAAAAGCGATTCCGTTCGTTGTGAGCCGGTCTGTATGTTCGTGCAACGAGTTACGACCGGAGAAAACGCCAGTTGCGTTTAACTTTTCCTTTTGCTACATTATTTTCTCGATTAACAGCTCGCCGCGACGCTGGCAGATCCTCGGAACCATATACCCGCAGTATGGGTTATATAAGGTGGAAAATAAGATAATGCGAAAGAGCGTCCATCATAACGCCCTGCAATAACCGTTAAACCCATTAGCAATGTGGCTGTCAATTGTTACCTCGTATGGCTTTTCCCTAATTGTAAAGCACTCTTCCTGCAAAATTGGCGATTGGAAACAAGAGTTTGAAAGAAACTAGAGCCCATGTTTGAAAGCACTTCCATTCTGTATAAGGCTCATAGCAGGATGACGAGGGAGATTGTAGAGGCCTACGAGATAGCAAAATTAGAGCAAAAGTGCGTAAGCAAGCCTTCGGTGTCACTATCAGAAAAGGAGATACGATTCCTTGGTTTGTCTTTGTGACCAGTGTAGTACATGTTTCTTTCCCTTGCCTTGCACACGTGTTCCGTTCAACGAAATGCACCACTCAATAGAGAGTTTTAGCAGAGCGTTTACGGTCCGCTCCGCTCAGACCGGCCTATCACAACAATTGGCACGCCGCCGCTCAGCAAAACGCTACTGGGAACGCTGACGCGCGTGCGCACAGCACACATAGCGGCAGCGGAACGTGGGACGCTGACCACGTTCCGCTAGGAACCTGATTTAGCGGTGCGTCAGGGAGCGTGCAGTTGCTTTCGTAATCGTTTTACCGCCAAGCTGAGAGCACGTCAGTGGCATCTCTGGAAGGCGCTCTTGTTAGATAAGCGAAATCAATGCATTCTGTGCAGCCACCGGTGCGCGTGAAACGTGTGCGGAGCGGAGCGCAAGCAAACGCTCTGCTAAAACTGTCTAATGTTCTTTTTTGCTGTTACGTTTGTTTCCGCTCGCACGGTATATATTTATCGATGCGTGCGAAAATAAAATCTATAGTTGAAAGGGAAGCGCCGTGTCTGTGTATCTGTTTCTTTCTTCGTCCTCGTCCAGTCGCGCTTATACACACTACCATGGATTCTAACCACCTAGCCCGCCAACGTGTTTTAACCAATAGCTTAGATAAGTGGATAATTTTGGCTATCTAGAAAGAAAGTGAATAATGCTTTCTTGAAGATACCTAAGAAGAAGATCGCTTGACATGTAGTGGCAGGCTGTTCTAAGTAGATAATGTGGCGAAATATCCAGATAGTTTTCCATAATTAGTACGTATTAGTGGCACTAAGGAATTGTTGTTAGCTGCAAATGTTGTGCGGTTTAGGTTAAACAAAGTAGCCTCAGAAAATATATTTACGGGGGGAGGAATACGTGTTATTTTAAATAACACTACGGCTAATTTATATTTAGTAATATTACTTACTGAAAGTATTCTGTGATTGGGGTGAAGCACATCAGAAGCACTGCAGTAGAATGAGCTCAACGATAATATCCGGATGGCCTGATTCTGGAAATGCTGTAGTGGTGCTATATGTGTTGGATATGTGTTACCCCACGGTGTAATACAATAATTGAGATGGCTGTGAATAAAAAAATACTACAAGGTTAGCAATGTTGCTTTGCTACAATAATACCTAGCTTTAAGTAAAATTAAAATAGCGGGAGCAAGCTTGCGCTTCAAATAGGCGATATCCCTTATAATGTTAATCTAGATTTATACCAAGAAATGAGCATTCATTAACTGCGCTGATGACAGGAGAGTTTAGGGTGACAGTGAGAACGAATTCTGGTATGATATTATTCGAATGAAGAAGCATAAAAGATATTTTAGTAGGATATATCCTTAGCGAGTTAAGGTGGCGCCACGTTAAAATATATTTCAGATCACTGTTTAGCTTAGTAGTCAGAGAAGTTAGTGAACGATCGGTTGCAAATAATGTGGTGTCGTCAGCGTAAAGGAAGGCCTCAGTTTCGGATAAACAACCGGATAAATCATTTGCATAAAGCAGGAATAGTAGTGGGCCAAGTATACACCCCTGCGGGAGCCGTTTGTCGGTTATTCTGAAATTAGTAAGTGAGGCAATAAAATTCACAACCCGTTGTCGATCTGTTAGGTAACTTTTATAAGTGCTGATGCTGGGCCATCGACGCCTACTGCCCGTAGTTTGAGTAACGTAACGTGGTTTATGGAATCAAATGCGTTGGATAGACCGATAAAAACTGATCCTGCGTAGAAACCGGTATCATTAGCGCTGTTTATTTCATCCTCTAAAGAAAGTAAAGCACAGTCAGTCGAGCAACCTACCCTGAAGCCGAATTGATTTGGCGAAAGATTGTTAAACATTGAGAAGCATTTAGTTAAGCGCCTTTCAATACATTTCTGGATTATCTTGCCACAAAAAGGAAGAATAGCAATAGGGCGATAATGAGAAATGTGGGAGCGGTCACCCTTTTTAAATACTGGAATAATTATTGTTTTTTTTAGTTGACTTGGAAATACTGAAGTCTTAAAGGTCAAATTGGCAACATAAGACAATAGGCGGGCGATAAGATGAGCTATTGATTTAATATTAATGGAACTAATTTCGTCCAGACCTGCTCCTGTAACCTTTAAATCATGTATGACATTGATTATTTCATCTGGGCCAGTGGGTAATAAGTGCAACGATGGTAAGCATCGCTGAAATGATAGTTGATCATCACTGGTATGATCGAAGGTATGGTCACAGAAAAACTCATTAAATGCGTTCGCGATGTCTACTGGTTGTTTATACGTGGCGTATGATGAATGAAGCTTACTTATTGGTTTAGCCCGACTGGGTTGGTTCAAGAAGGATTTCATTGTTTTCTACGGTCGTTTTTAATCTGTGCCGGCTTAGTCTACTCTGAATTCGTAATAATTTCTTTTGGCTACCCTAAGCAGGCTGTTTAGCATGTTACGCACTTCCAGCCGTGGTCGACACCGAAATAGCAACGCCAAGCAGACGACGAAGGCAAGTAATAGCCTCCGAAGCAACCAATGCACGCGCCCGCGTTTCTCCGGGGTCGCGCCACCGGCGCGCGCGGCCAGGGTCGCAAGCCCACAGCCAAGCCACAGCAACGGAACCCAAAGCGGACTACCCCTTCGCCGGTTCCTACGACCGGTTCGCTTTGAAGATGATTGGCAGATGCGTGACGTATTCATAAATTTCGATACCACCCCGCTGCCTCTGACGACCTGTGACGTAACCAAAATTTTGGCGAATCAGGTGAGGCCAAACGAACGGTTCTCCAACCGAACCTTTATAAGATTGGGCCCCTGGTGGTTCCCGCAGCTAGCTTGCCCAGTGATGCGCGAAGACTGGCGACGAGTGCAATGCAGCGGATGCAGACACAGCACGTGGGATGAAGTGACCGTGCGTGGATTGCAGGCATGGACGACGAACACTGCAAAATGTTTTTCCTCAAGTTCGTAGCTTCCGGCCGTGACCACTACAGCCAACTTGAGTCAATGGGTTTGTGCCACTGGGTATACGCCGCCGTTTCAGTGGAAAAAATATACTTAAACTTTTTCCCGTTGCTGGGTCGAATGGAAACCGCGTCGTACATATTCAGAAACGCGCCATGCGCAGACCGCAGCGCCACTACATGGCATATTAAGCGCTTCGGCATTGACAGCACGGTGTGCTGCTAGATCGCTTTGATGCTAATCGCATTAACGCCGACATTCCTGACGTGATGGGTTCTACAGACTTTTTTTCCCATTAATAGCGCTAACACAGTTTTACCAAAGGCAAACGCACCTCGGGCTGCATCTTTCGTTAGCTTTGCCGATTTATCTTTGTATGTGGCGGCACTTTCACTTCAACAAAAATAGATAAAACCATAGTAAAGGCAGCGTTAAAGGTTAAACAGATTGATTAAGCCGGATGTTCATTATTACTTATTCCACAAGCATAAAATAGTGCAAATTTATGAAAACAGGCCACATTTACCTCGTTGGTTGCATGTAAGCTAATTAGAAAGAAAGAAAGAAAGAAAGAGAAAAATAAAGTGTCAGGGGTGACAAGTGCAAGTGAAGAAAGAGGAAGAGAAAGAGATGATAGGAAAGATGGCAAACAAGAAGACGTGTAAAACTTAGATATTTGATGATTCATATCTGCTACAG
This sequence comes from Dermacentor andersoni, assembly GCF_023375885.2. Lineage (NCBI taxonomy): Eukaryota > Metazoa > Arthropoda > Arachnida > Ixodida > Ixodidae > Dermacentor > Dermacentor andersoni. The sequence continues at coordinate 145,218,593 of NC_092814.1, forward strand.
AAGACACTTTAATTCCCATTTAACTACAACATACTTACTTCATTTGACCTTATTTTTCCTTAAAAATTGATAATAGTTTTGTGACCGCCCGTTTCATGGCCGATCCCCTAGTGTGGATTGCGCCATGCCACTAAGGAACAAGAACAAGAACATTGGGAAAAGGAAGAAGAAGCGAAGGGACCGCGCGGAGACGTCATCTTGGAGACGGAACACTTCTTTTTCACATGCCACCGTTTTGTTATTCAACGGCAAAAATTCTTAGAAGAACCCTTCCAAAAGCTTGACTTGAATTGGACTCTTCCTGTAACTCTTTCCTTGGTGGCTACCGTGTTGGATTGCAGCTACAGGAACGTTTGTTTAGCCCTCTGCATCTTTCTGCATGAGGTAAAACGAGGTATAATACTCACAAAATTCACAATATCTCGAGATAATTGTTTATTCCTACCTGTAACAGTATACACTTTAAATCCCTTGGGAAGATACTTGTTTAATTTCACCCTAATTTATTTTTTTTTAAATTTTAACAGTTCCTCTACCACCCGATTCATGGCCGATCCCCAGAGTTAGTTGTGCCATTTCACTAGGGAACCACGGTTTCTACCACCCTGCTCAAATTGGCTTCCGTCCATCCATAGGTACTGAAGATGGGCTGGCTGTCTTGGCATCCTCGGTTTTATCGTCAACTCGTAGCCACAGTGTCCGTACTGTCCTCGCTATGGACGTCGAAAAGGCGTATGATAACATCAGTCATGCTGCCATCTTGGCTTCAATTGACATGCTGCATTTTCACCCTAGAGTACGGAATTTTGTCAAATCTTTCCTTGAAGACCGACATTTTGCGATTCGCCTCAGTGGTGACGCCGTCGGCTCATTTGTCCCTCTTCGTGGCGTACCCCAGGGATCTGTATTATCACCCACATTATTCAATATTGCTTTCATCCCGCTTGCATGGCGCTTGCACGATGTACCCGACATAAAGTTCTTGTTGTACGCTGATGACATCACGGTATGGAGCACTCATCACGACCTGCAGACTCAAGCCGCTGCCCTTCAATCAGCTTTAGATATCACGGCGACTTACGCCTCTTCGGTCGGCCTTAGGCTTTCCGTCAGCAAATCTGCTTACATGTCAGTCGCCAATCGCTGGGGCCGGCGTAAACTCTCCGGAACACCCATTCGTCTTCATCTATCCGGAACCCCTCTTCAACAATGTTCAACTATAAAAATTATGGGTCTGATGGTGCACGAGTCGGGAACCGGAACTGCTTGGCTCTCCAGCGCTAAAAAGCAGGCAATTCAGACGTTGGGTCTGATTAGGTGCATTGCTCCTAAAATGGGCGGCACCCGCTCATATGTTGCGCGACAATTGGTGAACGTGGTAGTGCAACCACGCCTTATTTATCAAGCCCAATTCCAGCATTTGACGAGGGCACAATGGTATCGCCTTGAGGCTGTTAATCGCGAGGCAATGAGGGTCATCACTTGCCTTCCCCGCATCACCCCGATCGTGGCTCTCCAAGAAAATGCACAGCTCAACACACTAGATGAGCTGGTGCAGCAGCGACGTGATGCTCGCAAGCTTAAGACCAGCCTTTCACACGCACCGTGTGCTCTCAGGGCTTACGCTTTCTCGAACTCGCTTCTACCACCACCATCGCCAGTTCTTCCTCCCTGGAGTTTTGTACAGCTGAGTGATAACAAGCCAACTGATATACATCGCCCGACATCTACTCACGCGGCGGCGTCGCTTCGTGACCGAATTGTAGCTCAAGATGCCCACCTGCCGCTTGGCTCCATCGTCCTTTACGTTGATGCTAGCATTAAGGGCTGTGAAACAACCACTGCAATTTATTGCCCATGCGCACCTGCCCTTAATAAGACGACCCGGTTTCAAGTCCAAGAACCTCCTTCCTCCTTTTGTGCTGAGCTCCTTGCTATCCGATAAGCGTTGTGCTCTGTGGCCGCCTTTCCCATGGTCCCCACGGCCCGCATCGTCATCCGCACTGATGCCCTCCAGGCGACGCGGCTTCTGCGACGCGTCAGTCGCAGCCTTGACATATGCCAACAGATCCATCTTCTGGCGGCACGCATCCCGCAGACAATATCTGTCGAGTGGATCCCACGCGACCTTCTAAGCTTCCAACGCCGTGCGGATTCTGCGACCCGTCTAGCGACCTCTCCATCGTCACTGCCTCAACTCTTTTACCTAGATGATGCCACCCTCCTTTTAACAAGAAAGGAGCACCTCCGGCGCCGCACACGTGCTCTCATACCTCCGTGTGCGGTAAACGTCCCCCGTGGTCTTACCCGTGCAGAGGAGGTTGCGCTTCGGAGGATCCGGGTCGGGGTAGCCCTCACTCCTGCCGTGACTAGGAAGTGGCCGCACTTTCGCCCGCTATAACCTCGTCCTGAGTGTTCACTCTGCAAGTCGCGAAATGTTGAAGCCGACATCCACCACCTGCTGTGGGTTTGCCCTGCACTGAAACCGACGAGGCTCCGGCACCTCGCAGCAGCGGGACTCTCGCCGCAGAATCTGAGCCATTACACTGCTTGGACGCAGGGACCGCATTATCGATCCCTCTTGGACTTCATTAAGTCCGCAAATCTTTTTTCATTCATTTAATCATCCTTATTCACCCCCATCACATACCCTTGTATGCCCTGAGGCATTTATCCTCGCATTAAAAAAAAAAAAAGAACAAGAACAAGGACGGGGCGCGATGGAAGGACGTGGTGGCTGAGGCACAGCGTTCTGGGAGAAGACGGCCGGAGAACGCCACTCTGGATCCTGCCCCTGTACATTGGCGATCCAGCGATGTCCCTCCCGAGTACCAGGCCTGGAGAGCAGCTGACCGCTTGCTTCGGAACTACCGCTGGCTCGGACCCATCCAGGATCCATCCGGGACACGTCAGAGTTCACGCCGCTGAACGTGGACGCTCGAAGGCCGGCTGCAGCTAGTCGCCGTCCCGTATACGGACCTAAGAAGGGCTGGTGCGCACCAAAAGCGCCAGCCGGTACGAGTGCCGCTCTGCCGAAGCACTAGAGCTGCCGAGAGCTGGTGCCTTTGCCACGTCAGTAGGGGCACCAGTAACATCGGACACCGGCGATGACGGGGCACAGACCGGGTTGCGAGGACGGACCAGAGACTGGATTGCGATGACAACCGTGACGGACATACGATTACTGTAGGCGCGACGACCCTAGCGTGCGAACAATTGCCCCACAGACGTTGATTAACGCGGTGGTGTTAGGGGGGGGACGCTTTCCGTGTGGGAAAAGTGTTGCAACATAACTTCGTGTAATTTAACGTGTTACGACTATTTAAACTACACATTCAATGAAGGTCGTGCTGGTGCCGTACCTTGTGTTCATGTGTTCATTCTGCCTGCGCAAGCGAACATACCAGACGCAACGTACGCGTGACAGAAATATTTTTTTTACAGGAAGGGCAGCAAGAGCAAGAGGCATCGATGCCTTGCAGAGGCTTCTGCTCCGTTTGGCATTTGGCAATAACGATCGCTTATATTACATATGGGGCGCACGTACTATGTTGCATACGATCATTGAAAAATGTATCGATAAAACATTACACACAAGATACAAGAGTGGTAAGCAAATAGAGAATACAGAAATACGCAAATACTGCTGACTGAATATATATATGCCGAGGGAAAGAGATGGCAATCAATAATATTCGTCTAGTGCACTATGTAGGTCCTACACGATTTGACTGAACTAGGATTTGGTAAGATCCGAGTTATTTACAATAATGGTTTCTTGTTCGTGGGACTCAACTAGCGTGTGAAGAGGACACTGAATTTTTATTTGTGACGTATACACATCAAAAAGTATATCGAGCTTGATATATTGTATTAACTCAATATATATGGTGGGCTTAAAGTAGTCCATGTTTAATAAATAGGGGCTCTGTACTTAGGTGTACTGGCTTGCGTTTATAATGTTCAAAACATTTGAGCACTCTCTTTTGTAATGCGATTAGTTTCTTGTCCTGGGTGTATGTAGTGCCTCTTACAAGTATGTAATACGAAAGTCTGGAGCACAGTAAGGAATAATATAACACTCCCTTTAACTAGGCATGAGTGATACCACGTACCATAAAGAAACAATCTGTAATTTTTTAAGTTCAGCTTTAAAGTTAATCACATGCGTATTCCCTACGACAGATCCCCTTGAATTAAACACCACGAAACTTGTGGGCTTCAACATTTTCCTGTTAAGCCTCAGAAAAATGAACCATACTTTATAACGATGGGGTTTGTTAATCAGCTCAGATATTATGTATTTGCTATTGTTAACATTTCGCTGAACATTATTGATATGTAAGTAGTTTTACAGCACATTTACATGTGCATTTATTCAGCTGTGCCACATTGCCGGTAAAGCGTCTATGAAAGGCAGACTGGTGTCGTCGATATACATGATTAACCTTTGCCAAAATTTGTAGAAAGGTCATTAATATCACTGTCAAACAACAGAGGACCGAGTATGGACCCCTGAGGGACACCATTCTGAATGTTTCACTTCAGAAGCGATACTTTTTTGACTTAATCTTATTGGTACGCATCTTAAAGGTAGGTTTGTAAAACCTCTAGCACAATAGCACCTATTGCCTAGTCATAAAATTCATCTGAAAGGCCATTTTGATGCATAGAATTTAAAGCCCTCCTCTAATCTATAAACAGTCCGACCTTGTATAAACTTTGCTGGAAGTTACTTATTCCATGCTTAGCATTAAATAGTGCCTGCTCAGAAGACCTTCCTCTACGAAAACCGTACACTGGGCATCACACATGATACTGTACTTCGTTACGAAGCACTCAATGCGGACATTTATAACTGTTTCAGAAACTTACGAAATACAGGAAGTGCAGAGTTCGGCCGATAATAATTGGTGCTGTGATCAGTTCGCCCTTGGTGTATTGGACGTACCTTTGGTATTTAAGCGCACCAGGAAATACACCATAATGAAACATAGTTAGCAATGTGGGCTATGGTAGCGTAAATTACGCCCGTAACGTGTTTTCCGGTAACTGAAAGAATATCATCAGGACAAAATACAATATTGTTTTTGGCATGTACAATTATTTAGTCCACTTCATACGGTTTTGTAGGCTAGGGAACGAGAGAATTCGACCTTTTTTTAATACCGGGTCACAGTGCTCGATCGACCAGAGCCCACAGGCGACACGCATTCCCCATTAGGTATAAACTGAGCAGATAGCGCCCAATTTTGCCTTTTCATCAAAATGCAGAGCCTGACGTGGACCTGCAGACTTCTTCGTATAAAACTTTTTTCTGGTTCTTGGCAGCTGCATTGCTATGTTAACGCTTTAAAAATAACGTGAACAGTAGCCTGTAGATGGCAGCGCAGTGCATCTGCAATTTCGTGACATTCTGTGTGATTGCACGGGCGCGCAATCACGTGGCCCTTTTTGGATTCCACGCGCTGCGCTTAATTGCGACAAAATATAATTAAACATGACATGTCTCGATGAAAATGACTGAACGGTTTGCTTTAGGACACAACAATTTTCTCATCGAAAGCTACGTCCTGAATGGGATATCAGTTCTTAAAAAATATTTTTCTTTAATTAGCCAGTAATTACCACACAAAAGATACCTTGGTTGCGAATGAGGACTGATGAGTGAGCAGCGTAGGCTTGTTAATCATATATTCTACCAGCCTTATTTCTTAGCTTAGCAAAAGTTAGGTGGGACGCCTTGTACAAGTGAACACTTTCTTTTTGAAACTGACTCCAAAAAAGTACGATGCCTCGCCAACGCTAATAAACAAGTGCTTCATAATTTTCTTACTTTTAAGAATAATAAGGTTGTCATCGAAAGCACTAACGCTGTGGAAAGTGCTGATTTGTGACACCAAATAAGCTTCAAATGTAATGCTTGTGATAGCATGTTTGAGTAAAATCTCAAGAAATGTGAATGCTGTGTTTTGCTGAAATAAATTGTAGAGTGTACACAAATTCGTGACTAAAGGAGAAATGTAAGCCACCTAAGTCGGTTAAACAGCTTCCTTCCTTCCTTCCTTCCTTCCTTCCTTCCTTCCTTCCTTCCTTCCTTCCTTATGTCAATAATTATACAGGGTAACCCACAAAAGTTGAGCCATGGATTTAAAGATGAAAGGCGCGTTGGAAGCGATTTTTCTGTCCCCATAACTCACTAATCAATTAAGTTTAATTACCCAACCCTTTACTTATTGGCTGAGGACACCAAGTATGATACGCAGATTTGTAGAGCACCTTCAGAAACCACCGATCGAGTTGTTCCCTTTACGATACGCCCAGCGTAGTCCTTTTTTCCGAGTTGCAAAGAAAGCCTGCGAAATATGAAAAAAGCTTCGTGACGGAGCGTTTGGGCAGTGGTGTTATGCTGTTCTGAAGCGTGCGTTCGGTGAACTAGGTGGGCTGCATCGTGACTGGCGACGAGGAAGCGGCAGGGCGTTCTTTATCTCATCGGTAGCGCTCGGGTAGCAGCATGCATTTTCGCCATCATCAGGCGGGAGTCGACCTTGTTCGCCGAACGCACGCTTGGGAGTAGCACGATACCACTGCGCAAGCGCTCCGTCACGTGGCTTTTTATATTTCGCGGACTTCCTTTGCAACCCGGAAAAAAGGACTTCGTGAGACGTATCGTAAAGGAATCAACTCGATCGGTGGTTTCTGAAGGTGCTCTACAAATCTGGGTATCATGCTTGGCATCCTCAGCCAACAATTGTAAAGTTGAATGAATGAATGAATGAATGAATGAATGAATGAATGAATTATGGGGTTTTACGTGCCAAACAACTTTCTGATTATGAGGCACGCCGTAGTGGAGGAATTTAACGTGCACCTAAATCTAAGTACACGGGTGTTTTCGCATTTCGCCCCCATCGAAATGCGGCCGCCATGGCCGGGATTCGATGCCGCGACCTCGTGCTCAGCAGACCAATTATAAAGTTGGGTAATTAAACTTAATTATTGAATCAGTTATGGGGGAAACAAAAAATTGTCTGATTTAATATAGGCTATCGCGAATAGTATGCGATCGGTTAAATTCGCTTCCTACGCGCCTTTCATTTTTAAATTCTCGGCTCAAGTTATGTGGGACACCATGTATAACGAAAGCAGTGATGAACTGCAAGACATCGTGAAAATTATCGATTAACTCCACTTCCGCATTGATATGTCGAAGCATGCCCTATTTCTGTGCAAAAACATGAGCGAGCTGACATTTCCCGGCCGAAGCGGCTTTTAGCAGTTACTCTGTTTCCTACCCAGCTTGTGAATGAGGGTTTGATGTACACATTATGTTGTTGCTATCGCACGCCGAGTAAGGACACCCAATTCTTTCGCTGTATTTCTAGCTGAAAACGTGCACGCACGAAGTGTATTATGTGGCCGGACAACGACCTCGAGCTGCTCAAGTCGGGTAAGCAGGCATTCAACTGTAACTTGTGCCAGAAAGCCGACATTTCTGCGGTTAGGCTTAGCGGTCTCAACACGCTAGCCTCCCCATCGGTGGCCGCGACTCCCGGCATGACAGATTCGGATGTGGTCGTTGAGCTGACCGCCCTCCACGTCCTTCTCCTTCAGGCGCATGAGGGAATATCTTACTACAGCGATGCAGTGGCGCAGCTGCGGAATGATATCGCACGCTTGCGTATAGGGATAGAGCGCAGGCTTCCGCACAGCAAGCCGAAGGCATGGGCGCTCTTCGAGCCGGGTGCGCGTTCTACGAGACAAGCTTGCCAAAGAGCACAAGCCGTCATCGCCCACTTCTGCTGCTGCGCAACCGGCGCACCCACCCAAGGCAACGACGTATGCTGTGCGGACGGCTTCGCCGAAGACCGCTGACCATCTCCGCGCTAAGTTCCTGAACTAGATCGGCCTGCTTTGTTGAACCAGTTGCTGTGCCTACCTGCTTCAGTGGACCTGTCCACTGCCAGCCAGCCAACGTTGAAGCGAAAGTCAACACTGAGTGCTGGCCGTTCTGACACTGCTGGGATTGTTTCTGTTTCTCGCTCTCTGCGCCCTTGGGCTATCTTTGTGACAAAGCTAGCGCCTTTAACCCACTTCCTTTTTGTTTAAAGCTTGCGCCTGGCACTCATGTCTTACAGCTCGCCGCCCACCTATCAGCAGTTGCTTCTAAGCCCCTGTCTTGCACTCGACTAAAAAGCAAGTACGATTCCTACGCGCCATTTCATGTTTCTGTCAATGAGGACTGATATCAGCGTCTAATGGGTCCTTCACTCTGGCCATGCTCTTGTTTGGCCACAGTGAAGTGAATTGCTTCAGTTCATAGGCTAGTGTTACATCAAAAAGTTGCTAGCCATTACTTTACAGCTTGTCAATTGCGCTTTCCTTCTCCGTCATCGTCATATTCCAGACCCAACACTTGTCATTCTTTTATTGATACTGCTACTTTTGATAAACACGTCGCCTTGTTCAACTGCCCAGGTCTGCTTGAAACCACCGATAGCTCCGAATTATACGTTCATTTTCACATTCGATGGAGCTTATTTACAAATCCACTGAAAGGCTAGAGTATGTTCGCCAATGCCACTCGAATAAACACTCGATGAACAGTGCGGTATTATCCGCAATCAAAGAAAAAGATGTACTATAAGTACGCTCCAGACTTAAGCTCAGTGATAGCGCTCAGCGTTCACAGTTCCAAACTTCTCGAAATAAAGTAAATGCCCTATTCATGTGGCCAAACGTTCGCACAACATAAACAGCTTTTATCAATCTCGTAATAATTTCGTAACAAGGCAAGGTACCAGGCAAACTAGTGGGCAAGCTTTCACAACTAACAAAGGACCTAACAGAGAAACGACAAAGAACGAAAGTGCCCAACTCAAGAGATAAGATAGAATTCGCGGAACTGTCAAAACTGATCAACAAGGCGAAAATAAGTGATATTCAAAAATATAACATGAGAAATAGTGCAGAAGCAGGAAAAAATGGACGCAGCCTGAAATCAGTAAGAAAGAAACTTCGCATAAGACAAACCGAGATATATGCACTGAAAGATAAGCAGGGTAATATTATCAGGAATCTCGAAGATATATTAACAGAAGCGGAAGAATTCTACACTGACCTGTACAATACCCAAAGGAGTCAGGATACCTCCAATAGAAACAGTAATGAACAGGATACAGAACCTCCTCCTATAACTAGCGATGAGGTCAGAAGGGCCTTGAAAGCCATGAAATGAGGAAGAGCGGCAGGAGAAGATGGAATAACAGTCGATTTAATCAAATATGGAGGAGACATACTGCTTGGAAAACTGGTGGCTCTTTACACAAAGTCTCTATCGACTGCAAGGGTCCCAGAAAGCTGGAAGAATGCAAACATTATAATAATCCGCAAAAAGTGAGACGTTAAAGAATTGAAATATAATAGGCCCATTAGCTTACTCCCAGTATTATATAAAATATTCACCAAAATTATCCCCAATAGAATAAGGGCAACACTGGACTTTAGTCAACCAAGGGAAGAGGCTGGCTTCCGGAAAGGACATTCTACAATGGATCACATCCATGTCATTAATCAGGTTATCGAGAAATCCGCAGAGGACAATGAGCCTCTCTATATGGCTTTCATAGATTACGAAAAGGCATTTGATTCAGTAGAGATACCAGCAATCATAGAGGCATTACGTAATCAAGGAGTACAGGACGCTTTCGTAAATACCTTGGAAGATATATACAGAGGTTCTACAGCTGCCTTAATTCTACACAAGAAAAGCAGGAAGATACATATAAAGAAAATGGTCAGACAGGGCGACACAATCTCTACAGTGCTATTCAATGCGTGCTTGAAAGAAGTATTCCAGCTATTAAACTTGGAAGGCTTATGAGTAAGGATCGACGGCTGCTGACGGTAAGGTTGCAGAGACAAACCGAAGGTTGCCTCATTAACCTTCGGTTTGGCGATGACATTGTTCTATTCAGCAACAATGTAGACGAGACAAAGATAATGATGAATAGCCGGGCAAAGGAACAAGAGTACAGGATCGCCAGTCAGCCTCTAGGGTCTGTGAAGGAGTACGTCTACCTAGGTCAATTAATTACCGGGAACCCCGATCATGAGAAGGAAATACATAGAAGAATAAAAATGGGTTGGATCGCGTACGGCAGGCATTGTCAGCTCCTGACTGGCAGCTTACCAATTATCAATGAAAATGAAGGTGTACAATCAGTGCATTTTACCAGTGCTGACATATGGGGCAGAGACTTGGAGACTGACAAAGAAGCTTGAGAACAAGTTAAGGACCGCGCAATGAGCGATGGAACGAAGATTGCTAGGCATAACGTTAAGAGACAGAAAGCGGTTTGCATCAGAGAGCAAATGGGTATAGACGGTATTTTAATTGACATCAAGAGAAAAAAATGAAGCTGGGCAGGACATGTAATGCGCTGGTTTGATAACCGTTGGACCATTAGGGTTACAGATTGGGTACCAAAAGAAGGGAAACGCAGTAGAGGACGGCAGAAGACTAGGCGAAGCAATGAAATTAGGAAATTCGCGGGCGCTAGTTGGGATCGCTTGGCGCAGGACAAGAGTAATTGGAGATCGCAGGGAGAGGCCTCCGTCCTTGCAGTGCACATAAAACAGGCTGATGATGACTATGATTATGATGATGATGATGTGGAATGCTAAGAAAATGTGCTTTCTGATAAACGAAATGAGGGGTTTATATTTAAATGTTAATGATATTCAGACTAGTTTTGATTCAGATTTATCAATAGTCGTTAACAACTTTAACCAATTTCGCGCTTAATTTTCTGCTGAATGTAAGCAATCGTGCTTCACTGCTAGCGCTGCTACGTTAATCGAGTCCGCTTTCCTTCCCACTATCACGGAACGAGAGGTTTACTCTTTAATACGCAGCTTCGAACGCCATCACTGACCCGGAATCGATAAAATTCCCATGATTGATCTTTTCAGGAATTACGGCGTTCGGAAGAACATCTTGTGAGAAATCCTAAACGGATTGATTAGAAGTGGAAGCATTCCTACGCGGTTAGAAGCAACTGTAGTTCAGCCTCGTATTAAAGGTGGTGCTGCTGAATGCGTGCATAATTATCGCCTTGTTTCCATCTTGCCTAGTTTAGCAAATGTTCTAGAAAAGCATATATAGGTAGTAATGAATAGCCTTATTTATAAATAAGATGGGTTTCCTGAATGTTAATACGGTTTTATTGTAAAAATAGTGAACTCATGCGTTATTAGATAAAATGAGTAACCATTTATTTTCTTCACTAGAAAGAAATCTTCTATCTTAACGCACGAACGTTTCACGTGGTGTGCGATGCTATATTACTAGATAAACTCTGCAATTTAGTTTTCGTGGACCTCCTTTTCAGTTCTTGCACAATTTCCTTACAGATCGTTCCCCGCTTGCTTCTATTTCAAACATTTGCAGATACTGCGTTTTGATGAGGGACTGTGTGCCACAAGGTTCCATATTGTCCCATTTACTTTTTAATGTGTACGTTAAGGACACGCAATTCGCTATCCCCTTGAAAATTATTTTAATATGCAGATGATACTGCACTTGTAACCACACACGTGAATTTTTCAAATGAATTCTCAGTGCTTCAGCATGACATTGGAAAATTAATGGACTGGTTTGATGTAAATTTGATTGACATTAACCATTCTAAATTAAGGTTTGCTTCTATAGCCCACTCAAAAGTGCCTGACTTTCTTACTCGCTTTATTTTCGCGCGTCTCGGTACGTCAGTTGTTCTTGTACTCAAATAAATTATTTGGATTCAGTAGAGTATTTGGGCATATGGCTTGATTTCGGGCCATCTTTTTTCATTCAATTATCTTACATATGCGTCAAACTTCGTGAAATCAGCTGTTTATTGTATCGCATCAGAGTTTTTACCTCTGTCGGACGGAAACTTTTGGTTCACTCGTAAGCCTCCAGTGTACTCAGTTATGGAATTAAAATATTTTCTCGCTGTTTTTGTATTTGGCATCTACGTGTAAGTAGGTTACTAAAATATATGTTAAAAAGTGTAACTTATGACGTGTGCAGCCCAAAAGATGTGAAGCTATGTCAGATGCTACGACTGCCGAATTTACACAGTGGTACTCAAACATTTCTGGGCCGATACATTTAAAGTCCTCACTGTGTTTTGCCGTCCTTTACGTCATACACCCGCTTTTTCATTTCCTCGCACACGTAACAGATTCGGTTGATATACTCGAGCCTATTATGTTCCTTACATATTCAATGCTCTTTCCTCTGAAATTATTTCTTTTGAATCTATACGCGATATCCGCAAAAACGTAAATTTATTATGCGTGGAATAATTATGGGCGTCATACTTAACCTATCTGCGTTATGATTAATCTTGTCTTCAGTTTCTACCTACATTTTTTCCTTGTATTTCATCGTCCACAAATAAGCTTTATTGTCACTCTTATTCTTGTTTTTTCCAAATTTCCTTTTTTCTAATGTTTCGTCTTTTTTTCCTTAAAATGTCAGTCTTTGTGGCTGAGTCTTGTTGCTTACTATCGGGTTACACGTGTCAAGCCTCCGTGATGGCTGAGGCGAACCTGATTTCTGTAATGGCACTTGCGAGATTTGTTAATACAATTATTATTATTATTATTATTATTATTATTATTATTATTATTATTATTATTATTATTATTATTATTATTATTATTATTATTATTATTGTATGTCGCTCTACTATGGGGATATTTGGAATCATGCGCCTTCCCCCATTTTAGGAAAAACACGGATAAGGCGGGAGATGGAAATTCCGGGCAATGAGCAAAACGAAAACAAGGTAAAAGCTGCTACACTGTTCTCGTTTTGCTCATCCGCCATTTTAGTGCGTCCAAGTTATGTCCCAGCTGGGCCTCGTAGAAATACACGTGGCAGGTGACTGGCATGGGGCTGGACATCGAACAGTATGTGGAGTGCTGCTGCTTCAGTCTGGCTAGTACCATCTCGCTTTCATCAACTGCGCCCCCCTCCCTCGCCCCTGGCATCTTGCTCCTCACATTGGAGGCCCTTGGCCCTTGTACCTGGAATTGAGAATTGATGCCCCCTGACGAGCAGACGCCGAACACGGCTAGGCGTTCCAGTTCTGAAGAAATTGCTGAGATATCTCTCTATACGAGCCGTTTTCCAGGAAATGAGCCGGGAAATCAGGCTCCGGTTTCATCACGGATTCTTTCATCACCGGACGAACAATGGAGACAGGGACCGCCATATCTCTGCAGATAATGATAGTGGCGAGTTGAAGAATGCTAGTAGGAATGTGAAGGTGAAGGGAGCAATAAATTTATCCCGGTAGCTTTCGCTCCGCGCTCGGCTTTCAAAAGCAGGCTGCTCAAACCTATGCGCATGGCCGATATGCTGGGAGTATTTATATGCGACATTAATTCCACAGAGAGCAGCTGTTCAAAGAACTTTGGTAGCTGTACCGAAAAAAAAATAACATCCGGATATGAAAATTTGTGAATATCCGGACATTATAACCGAACAACGAGGGGGCAGTCTGACCGATCAATCCGGTTATAATGTTTTCAAATTCGAATAACGAGGGAATTGAATATTCGAATAACCAGTTCTGCGGAAAAACCAGCTTGATGTTGCTGCCGTAATTACAACCGAATGTCGAGTATCTCTCCATATCAAGTCGTCACTATCGATTTCTTCCTTGGAATCCAGGAGAACGGCCGCGCCGCTACGTTTGTGGCATAAAGTAATCTACAGTCAACATTCTTGTGCTTTACCTTCCCAACGATGCTGAATTTCGTACCGCCTTCATAATCAACGCAGCCTCAGGAACCTTTTCGGGGACACAAACGCATTCAATAGGGCTGAGTTGCCAAGCACCATGGCTCTCTGGAACGATGGTCCATATTTCATCACTAACATCCCTCACCCCGGTCCCTTGAGGAAGGAATAACCAACCCTGTTTTCTCAGTTGTTAACAAGTTGAACTCGCCAGCCTCATATATCGCAAAAATATACAGAAAATCTTGTCATCGCAGGTGTCGCAGATGTGTCCGCTTTTTTTTCCCATTATTTTTACTTCACCTTGTTCTGATTTTTGTTCTGGTTATTTATGTTGCTCGCCTTATTCCATCACTCCTACAACTCTACCAATGTTAGTGTCGCATTTGATGTAACCACTTGTGTTTTATTTTCCTCTTCACAAAATCTTGTTCAAACTAATGTATAATAATAACTACATTTATTGGGCTTATCTCCTCGTAAATATATGTTGTATTGCGTTTCGTTACAACGAAAGGCGTTTTATATCTATCTTTTTCGCTTACGCAATGATCCTATGAAAGAGCCTGTGCAGTATATTTAAATAAATCCATAAATCGTGAGCAACAAGGCCGGTAGCGTTGTAAATTATGCTTCGTAATGGAACTAAGGATGCAGGACCAAAAAAAAAAAACATGCTCCGGAGTCGGCTGCTCTGCAATGACAAGTAAGAGATTCGATTTTGAACAAAATAAAATAGGCACAAAAGAAACGAGGGTAAACGTTAGGTAAATCACTGCCTTTTGAGTCAATTTAAGAACACTAACCGTAATTTTCATGAATAACTGATGTATATTTGTCCTATACCAGCCACTGTTTGTTATTTAGACAGTACGGCTCCACTCCGATCACTAGAATGTGGGTTACCACTAGACAAGTGCATTCAACGTACATCACGTGTTCTTTAAGAACCCCGTATCATGGGTTTCACCATCGGATTCCAGTGGCTACCCTCACACATCGGCGTAGTAGGCAACGAGGCTGCTGACAGTAAGGCGTGCACAGCGTCCGATTTCAGGCCAATGAAGAACGCTCCTCAGAGAGCAAAAAGAGTCCTTGTCATATTTCTGACTCTCATGCCATCTTTAAACGCGCAGCATATAATAGTCCGAGGCCACTTCCGTTGGTAGCGATCTCCGCTTTGCGGACACTGACCTGACCTGACCTGACTACGGATTACATAGAACTGAAGCCGGCCTTCGCTATCGCATCCGTACAGGGTCAGCGCATACAGCAAAGTGCCTGTGGAAAACACGGTCCTCGAGCTTCACCATCGTTTGTGTACTGTCAAGCTATTGGTGGCATTTACCCTTATTAGTTTGTTTTCTGTATTTGATACTGAACATAAAGCGTTAATAGATGGACTTAGGCGTAAATGGGCCCAAAACCAAGCGCATGTTGAATTTTTTTTTCCCGCAAGAACCCCGAATGTTTAGGAGAGAGGCGTTTCCGATCCTCCTCATGTTAATCAGCGATACGGAGCAGGAGTTCGAAGAGTGAGCCGCGCAAAGCCTATAAAGGCGAAGCGGGAGGCAGCAGTTTGGCAGCAGTGCGCATCGACTTCACATCGTCTTACACACTACGTTCTTTAAGCAGCCTGCTTCAAACCCGTCTACAACGAAACTGCCGCCGGAATCAAGCGAGGATCTGTCCCATCTACCAGCGATCACATCAGTCATCGTCGGCTTGGTCCTGCTTCAAACCTGTCTACAACGAAACTGCCACCGGAATCAACCGACGATCTGTCCCATCTACCAGCGATCACATCAGTCATCGTCGGCTTCGTGTGAGGCGAGGTTACTGCTACTGCGCAGTGCTAAACGGTTCCTAGACCCTGCATATATAAAGGGACCATCCGCTTGTGAAATTTTCAGTTTGGCAGCAGTGCGCATCGACTTCACATCGTCTTACACACTCCGTTCTTTACGCAGGTGAGCTTTGTTTTACTTGCCTTATACGATAAGGGCGCTGTCCCTTGCACTGCTGCCAAACAATAGTGCTTGTGTTTGCTGTTATGGCGAAGGATATTAACAAAGCGCTCGAGGATTTTAAAAGAGAAATTCGTGCTGAACTCCGAGGTTTCAAACAGAGTGTTGATCACTGTAGTGAAACTTGTGACAATGTCAACTTGCTCTCGCAAGAAATCACGGCCTTGCGCGAGGAACTGGCAATGACGAGAAAAACTAATGAGCAACTCATTGCAGAAAATAGGCAGTTGCAAACGAAAGTAGAAGAGTTAGAACAATATACCCGTGCTAACAACATTGAAATTAAGGGCACACCTGATGAGGGAGAGCCACTTGACATTGTGAAAAAGGTATGTGCTGCTATTCAGGAGCCGGTTACCGAATCTGACATTGATACGTGCCATAGGGTGGGTACAGGTAAGCAAGGAAGTAGAACTATTGTTGTACGTTTTGTGCGCCGTGACAAACGAAATGCTGTTCTCATGAAAGCCAGGAAAGAACGGCCCTCGGCTAAAACAATTGGTTTTAAGACTTCAGCCCCAATCTTTGTAAACGAAAACTCAACGCAGCAGGGCCGACAATTACTTGGTGCTGCGGTGGCAAAGAAACGAGAAGTTGGGTGGAAATTCGTGTGGACGCAGGGAGGAAAAATCTTTGCAAGGAAATCGGAAGCATCAAAGAAGCTTAGAATCTGCTGTCGGGAAGATATTGACAAGATGCGTCAGTAGGTAATTTCATGACATTTTGGGTTTTGAGAGCTGCCTCAATATGGCTGAGAAGGCAGGTTGCCAATATTACGACCAATATAGCCTCTGTCATACCTTGAAAGGGTTGTCTAAACAGTTCGCTGCATTTCATCTGAATGTTCGAAGTATTAAAAATAAAACAGATAGCCTCAGTTTCTTCTTTGAGCGTCTTGACATTAAATTTGATGTTTTGTTGTTCACTGAATCCTGGTTAACTCCGAATGACAGACCACCACACTTTGCAGGATATGTTTATAATGGCACTGTCCGTCCTTCTAACCGAGGCGGTGGGATTTGTCTGTATGTTAAAGATTCCCTCACCCATGATGTTATTGACGAAATGACCTGTATGACGCCTAGTATTGAATGTGTCACAGTGCGTGTGCAAAATGTTATTATTGCAGCTGTTTATCGACCTCCCGCAGGGTATAAGTCTGAATTTTTTAATTTTATAGAAACGTTATTGCGAAAAATTCATTTGATGCGTAGTCCATTTCTTATCATGGGCGATGTCAGCATTGACATGCTCAGTGGGGATGCATCTTGTAAACAGTTGGAAACTATTCTTGATTCATTTGCTTGCTCAAATGTCATTACGCAACCTACTCGTCTTACTGACCACAGTGCCAGCTTACTTGACATCAGTATCACAAACACCCACAAAAAAAATTGCACTAGTGGTATATTATCACTCGACATTAGTGATCACCTTCCTATCTTTACATTTTTGCCACTTGCCAGCGACAGGCTCGACTCTCATGAAAAGTCGAACTATCGTAAAATAAATTCACATCTGCTACGTCAATTTTATTATGCGCTGGAAGATACAAACTGGAACCTGGTTTACGCAGAAAGTGACCCTGACAAGTCATACCGCCTCTTCTTTCACACGCTTAAGGCTATCTATGATAGATGCTTCCCGCTTGTTCAATGCTCCCCGAGGCAAAAAAGAATTCGTAAACCCTGGATTAGTCAATGCTTGTACAAAAAGATCAAAACCAAAAATAAGATGTATCACGCCTTTGTACAGACACGTGACGCTGCTCTGCTCAACGAATACAAAACGTACCGAAATAAATTCAATGCAGATTTGAAAAAGGCTAAGACTTGTCATTATCAAAGTCTTTTCGCTAGGATATTTAATGATCCTAGAAAGTTTTGGAACGAGGTCAACAATCTGTCACAAAATTCGAAACTGAAGCGTCCCATAAACATTGCAGCTTTTGCTCATGGTAAAACGGATGTTGAAGCACTCACAGATATGAATGAATACTTCACTAACGTCGGTAATTTTCAGATTCCCAGCAAAACGGACCTTAGTGCCGAAACTTGTCTTGATTCCGTGCAGAAACGCGTCAGCTTGATACACTCAATATCTTTGTTTCCGACAAGTCCACAAGAGGTGGAATATTTATTGGGTAAAATAAAGAACAGCGTCTCGCCAGGAATTGATGACCTGTGTGTTGTACCAATTAAATATGTTGCGTCTGTTATATCTCTACCGCTAACGCATATAATTAATCGAATGCTGGAAACTGGAATCTTTCCCTCCGATCTTAAGCTTGCCCGCATATGCCCAATACACAAGTGTGGGGCGCTTATGTGACATATGTAATTACAGGCCAATCTCGGTGCTGCCCGTACTATCCAAAGTCTTTGAAAATGTTATTAACACGCGCCTCGTGAATTTTATGAATAAGCACCACGTAATAAATGACGCACAGTACGGTTTTCAGAAAAATAAAATAACAGAGCTAGCGTTATTACGTGTTAAAGATAAAATAATGGATGACATTGAAAATAAGCTTTATACCGTTGGTCTCTTCATTGATCTTATGAAAGCATTTGATTGTGTTAACCATGAGATTTTATTAGTTAAACTTCATGATTACGGCATTCGTGGCGTTGCCTTAGATCTCTTAAAAAATTATCTTTCCCACAGAAAACAGTGTATAAAAATCGGTAATATTATTTCCCCAACTACTACAGTAAAGCAAGGAGTACCTCAAGGGTCGATTCTAGGGCCCTTGTTATTTATACTTTACATAAACGATATTTTTGATATACCTAACTCCCCACAGTTAGTAATTTACGCTGATGATACCAATATATTTTTTTCTGCGCGTACACTTGGTGACCTTCAGAACACGATTAACGACTACCTAATGCAGCTTGATAGCTGGCTTCATGCAAATAAATTAGCTTTGAACCTAGAAAAAACTAACTACGTCTTGTTCAAACCCACCAACAAAACATGTGACAGTGAACTCACGCTGACATTCCAGGACACCGTCATAGCACGCGTTAAATGTCAGAAATTTCTAGGTGTGTGGTTTGAAGAAGGAATGTCATGGAATACACACCTAAACAAACTAACCTCAGAACTAAGCAGAACAGTTGGTTTATTATTCAAATTATCAGATCTCATTCCTCTGCAGCTAAAGAAAGCCATATATTATGCCCACTTCTACTCCCGTTTATCCTACTGCACACTAGTCTGGGGCACTACAACGA
Source organism: Dermacentor andersoni (assembly GCF_023375885.2). Taxonomy (NCBI): domain Eukaryota; kingdom Metazoa; phylum Arthropoda; class Arachnida; order Ixodida; family Ixodidae; genus Dermacentor; species Dermacentor andersoni. The sequence continues at coordinate 145,237,657 of NC_092814.1, forward strand.
CTACAAATTATAACAAACTGGAGGTATTACAGAAGAAAGTGCTGAGGATTCTTGAGAATTATCATGGTGAACCTAAAGATCTACGAACTAATCCTTTTGTTTATTAAACACAATTTGCTCAAAGCGAGTAAAGTATATGACTACAAACTCCTGCTGCATATACATAAACATAACCTGTTACATTCAGCACACACAACGTCAGCTCGTTATGCACTGCGTAACGAACGGATAGCAACACCACGAACACGTACAAATTTTGGAAGGGCTGTGCTCGCTTATCAAATACCTGCATTAATAAAGCGTGTGAATTCCAAAATAAATTTCAGCGTGAAACTCTACAAATTCAAGTCTCAAATAAGACGTTTTTTGTTGTATGAGTGAAGAACCCTTTAACACAAGTGCATATTTATTTTTTCATGCTTTTATGTTTTCATTGTATGTTCGTAGTAGACATATCTGTATTTGATTTTTTTTTCTTGATTGTATATTATTTTCACTATTTGAAAATACCCTGTGATGTAAAGTCTTTCAAACTGTTCTTTTGTAAATGTATCACTTTGCCTGCTGTCTGTACGGTCCCCAGGCGCCCTCAAGTTGTCTATGACAACTTTTTGCCTGGAGGACCCCCAACATTTTGTTGGAAATAAACTGAACTGAACTGAACTGAATGGCCCTGAGTAGATGACGCGCACAGGTTCAAATCAGGGAGCCTCCATATGCACACATGCTCGAGCGCCGCGGGTAGGCATGCCTATGAAGGCTGCCTAGTTCAAATCCGTGCTCGCCGTTAGTTCTCCGTGTATATTTTGTGACGGGCCTTCCGCTCGACCTTAAGCTTCAACCACTGGCACGCGTCGGCAAGCTTCGGCCCGCGCCGACAATCGAACGCTTCGCTTCGCGTTGGTCGGAGGAAGAGGGCACGCAACCACTGGACCGAAGCTCTGGCGCGCGCCGAAGCTCGCTCCTCGGCTGCGGCGCACTGTTGCCGGACTATTGTTCTGTCAAAGTCCGGCCTAAAACAGCCTGCTGCAAACTAAGCTTGAAACAATAAGTTAGTGATCTGTATGCGCTTTTAGATATAAAAACCACGTTTGAATAATGAATATACGCCTGTCGCAGCAGTTTGTTTTTATTTTTTAAGTAACAATAGTGCACAAAATATCGACATCAGCGCTCGCGCGTCGTCTGCCTGCAAGATCGCTTTGCGAACACCTGCACGACGCTGCCATATCATATCAAAAACTGTTGTACCATTAAATTTTTGGTAGCTCATTGCTCAGCCAACTATGTAGTAATTAGGCGTGCAAGGTATCACTGAAAAAATCTGTGTTGGAAAAATTGTCACGTAGTAGTGACGGGAAATAAATAGTGCAGACTCAATCGCAACGATAGCGGCGAGCAATGTCGGCAATCGTCGAAAATCTCATCTGCGGGTCAAGCGCGTCGGTTTGCATACATCAGTCGTCGTAAGTTACAGCCTAGTCGCTGGTGCCAGCGCGCCTTCCAGAAACTACTACACAAATCGTGTCGCGTATGCAATCAGATTAACAGGATTCGTCGAAGACAGAACCATCGATAACATGTTTGTGATATGGCCACTTTTAGCTTGGATGCCTTTGTCTATGACAAGGATGATCGTCGTAAATTACACGAGAGATAGGTATGTTTGACATATATATGTTTCGTAACGTTACGCATTACGCACACGTGACTGAATAGTGCTAACTGCTACTCGTTTTTAAAGAAAGCTATTAGTAAATCAGAAAAAAATAATCATCGAAGGTCGTCGGGCAACGACAATTTTACGAAATGTGCTTTTTTTTTCTTTATAAAGTCGCGACAAATCTTGGGCTCACGCAAGTATAATATATCAAATATTTTTATTTCCAGTGCAAATAGAAGTAAGGAGCAAGTAGATCACCGCATTTTCTGCACTTGTGAACTAAGTAACTTCCTTAAAAAAAATTCAAAAACACTACATTCTTCAAACTTGCTCATCTTTCTGACTCTGTTTCTACTCTCTACATCGCAGCTTGTTGTGATTTTTAGCAGAGATAGAGAGAAAGAGAGAGAGAGAATAAACACCTTTATTATGTGCGTGCATCTTCGGAGAGACATCCTCATTCCAGAATACCCTGAGCTCGGGCCGTGTCCTGGGCCCTCGCCAATATCCATTGCTGATACTCGAGGTCGGAGCTGGCCAAGGCTTTCTCCCAAAGCTCGTTAGAGGGGTAAGGGTTCGCAGGTTTTAATGGTGCCGCTCTGCAAACCCCTACTATATGCCAAAGGGACCTGGGTTCTCCGCAGAAGTGCCATTGGGAAGAGAATTGTGTAGGGGCTAAGAGGTGATTTCTGGTTAGGTGGGTGAATATATTGACTTGTAGAGTTCGGAACAATCTCTCCTGCTCTCTAGGTATTGGCCTGTTTGGGTAAGGATAGGTTATGTGGGTTAGCTTGTAATGTTTTCTTGGTACGAGACTAGAGGGTGCGTGCGCTAGGATTCGGACTCCTCGGCGTCGACTCCAGGGCCAAACCTCGAGCGACGAGGTTGGCGATCTCGTTGCGAGGAATGCCGTGGGGAGCTGGCCCTCAGATGATCATGACTGGTCCTGTTGGTAGTTTTTGAGTGATGGTTCTGAGCGTGTTGGTATGATTCTGCTACTAACGAAGCTGCGAGACGCCTGTTGAGAGTCGTTCACTATGACTTCAACCTCACTTTGGGAGAGCGTGAGGGCTATTGCCATTTCCTCCGCTTAGAGGAACTTGTTTCTGGGAATGAAATGCTACTCTGATGTTCTTTGTTCACGATTACGGTGGCTATTGTGGTCGCTCGTCCGGGGTAAGACACCGCATTCGTGTAGGCTGTAGAGTGTTGATTCCCGTATTGCTTTGGCATGACCCTGGTCTGGGCATTCCTTCGCTGCCCGTGGCGCACTGGGTGCAGGTAAGGGAGTTACGGTGATGTCACTCGGTATGGTATAGGGTTAGCTTACATTCTGAGGCGGCGGGTGGTTTAGCGGGGCAGACAGCCCCAGTAGTGAGAGGATGGACCTGTCCGTTTTCGTGACCACCAACCTTGTTCGCTGGTTGGGTAGAAGTGCCTCGATCAGCTCCTCGGCCCTATTGTGCACTCCTAGCCGGGGTCGGCGTTCTGTGGACGTACTTATCTGCAGACCCATCGCCTGTGTATACGCATTTCTGATAATTGTGTCGTTTTTTCCGAATTCATCCGCGTTGAGTAGTGCATATGGGATACCGTAAGTTATGAGAGACACGACGAAGGTTTCGACAATCCAAAACGTTCCCGATTTCCCCTTGCCGCTTGTCTTGGTTGCTATTCGCCGAATCATGTGCGTAACTTGGGCTGCTTTAACCGTAAGCTTGTTTATTAATATTGTGTTGATGCGATCCGACTGGAAAACCATTCCCAGTGTCTTCAGGCTATGAAAGGGAACAATGGCGTCTTCTTCCAGCTGTATGTTGATAATAAGCGAGTCGTGTGCGTGCTTCTTTCGCGGTGAGGCCAAGAGTAGCTCCGACTTTTGGGGGGCACAGCTGAGGCCACATGACATAGAATAGAGGTGCACCACGTCTGACGCTTCTCGCTTCTCTCATGTGACCCTGTAGACGACCAGATGTAATGTCGTCCGCGTATAGACCATCTCGGATCCCCGCGATGTTATTGAGGAGTGGAGGAATGCCTATTAGGGCGATATGGAACGGGAGAGGGGATAACACTGCACCCTGCGGTGGGCTTCGCCCACCTAGTAGGAAGGGGTTTGTAGTTCCGTACCTGACGTTTAGAATGTCTTTTCTATCTGAGAGGAAATCTTAGATAGAAAGAGAACGTAACAGAGGCCTCACAGTCCAGTGTGTTTAGCCTCTGTTAGATTGCTGTATGCTTCACGTTATCGAACGGCTCCTTTAGTATCCAAGGCGAGGGTAGCGGAGGGAGAGTAGCGCGTCGCTGGTATAGTCACTTCTTCTTTCAGCTGAAGTAGGATTTCCTGCGTCGGGACGTGTGGACGGAATCCTATCACGGTTGTTGCAAGTTTTCTGAGCCCTCCAGGAATGGTGGTAGCTGGATGAGAACGATTGTGCTCTAGGCGCTTCCCTACGTACGAAGTGAGGCTGATAGGCAGTAGGTTCTCAATGGCTGGTGGCTTGCCTTGCTTCGGTATGAGATGGACGTACGTCATTTTCCAGTCGTCGGGAACTCTTCCTTCCCTCCAAAGTTTGTTCAGATGAGCTATAAGTCTAGCAGCGAGGGGTTGCAAATACTGACAAATGCCTTACTAGTTATTTAGTTCATTTGCGTGGCTGTGAGGCATCTGAAGTCCAATAGTGTCGCTGATACTTCGTTGAAATGGATGTCCTCATCTAGGAGCTCGTTTGGGCTGCCGATGTGTCGTAGCAGAGGCTCCGATGGCTATGTGGAGGAGTACTGGGCTTTGAGTGTCAAAAGGAAGTTCGTCTTATTTCATGGACATTGGGAAATTGCTCGGGCCATGTTTTGATGTTATTCCGTTTTGCTGCTTGCTGGCTTGATTAGGTACCTTAGCAACTTCCACATCTTGGAAGTACTCAGCATTCCTGTCAAGCTGCCCGCGAGGGATAGCTAATTTTCTCTGCATAGCATGGTCGCATACTTCTCAGCCTTTTTTGTAAGTAGGGCGATTCGCCTCTTGAGCTTGCAATTTAACCGTTCGTTTTTCCAACACTTCAGTAGGCCAGGCCGGCCTTCCCACGTATGGAGCAAGTGAGCTGTCGATGCACGGAGTAGTGGTGGACATTTCAAGTGTTCGTGCGTTTACATCCTGGGGAATGTGACTGACCCAATCCTGAATGGTCTGATGCTGTTGACTGTGCTCGTTTGTAGGTCTTTGGGCTCTTATCTCGCAGAGCTTCGTACAATCCCTGAGGCGAGCAGTGCCTATTCTGGCTTTGTATTGGAGCACATGGAGAGTGGTAGCCAGTAGCGCGTAGTCACTGCCTATTTGCTCCTTCAGATCGGTCAAGCCAAGTTGAGGGATGTTTCTGGAGGGTTAGGTCGGGGTTTCTGTCTCTTGTAACAATTGCGCTGAGCCTCATGCTATTATTTGGATCAGTGACGAGTGTGACGTCCCTGTCCTCACTAAGTTTGTGAAACAGGTTTCCACTGGAGTTGGTATACTTGTAACCCCAGAGGTTGTGAGCTTCTAAGTCACCCACTATTAGTAGCGGACTGTTGCCTACTGCTTGCGTGGTTTGCTTTCAAACATGTCTGTGGACCGCCTGCGGACTTTTCGGCCACCAGTATATGTTTAGCAAAAACGTGAGACACTTCGTTGCGTGCTGGATAATTTCGAGCATATCGGTACCCGTATCGGTACCATACGTGGCGCATTCTGGTAGGCTGACGTGCGTGTTCGTCCCACGAAGTGAGAATAATTCAAGTGGTCTTGCTGATGTAAGAATGTATTGTCTCAGCGATACATACCTGCACTTGTAGCCTCGGCAATTCCACTGCCACACCGTGGTTTCATCTGGGGGGCCCCTCCACTTACTGCATAGCTGTTGAGGAGGAACCATCTTCACCATTAAGGGCTGTGGTGCTTCGATCATTTGTGTTTCTGGTGAGTTTGGTAAGTCTAGTAAGTCTGATGGGGTCTAGTAAGTTGTTTTCACCGGCCGCAGGTTTTGCTGAGCTTCCAGTGCTCGTATGCGTTCCTCTAGTCTCGTGGTGCGTTTGGCCATCTGAGTGTTACATTATTGTTTTAGAGTTGCGAATTTTGCCGCTTACTGTTGCATAGCTGTGAGTTGTATAGTAGCCTCTATGGATGCTTTTAGGCTCTGAATAGCCCTTGCTACTATCTTCTCTACCTTCTGGGGAGTGGTATATTGGACGAATATGACTCCCTGCGGTGTGGTGGGCTGCGCGGTTGCTCGATGCGGCGTCCAATTTGGAGTGACGGTGTCCGCTGGCTCCTCTTCCTGTTTACGCTTCTCGAGGGGTGGGATTGAAGTGTTTTGTGAAAAGATAGCTATTTCTTCCTAGCAAGTCATCTTTAGCTGCTATGAACTCTGCGTGTACGTTGGCCTGCTCTGCTCCCTTTCTTCCCCTCCTGGCACTTGCGGAACTACATCGGCTCGAGGTGCCGCCATAGGATGGTGTCCGTCGTCTCGATAAGGTCCTGCATCTGAAACTGGAACGGGGCCTGGAACTGTTCCTCCCTGGGACAGCACCGAACCGTTTCGGTGATCGGGACTGGCGGGATGCTGAGTGTTCGCCACTTGTCTCAGGGACGGGGAGCTGGCTTTCTTTGGGGCCTGCTGCGGTTTTCAGTGACTGACGGCGGGCAGGAATCTGTTCGGGCAAGGTTTGGCTGCCATCGGGTGATTCCCGCCGCACAGAGAGTCCCGCGCTGTTGCGTTGTTAGCGACGTGCGGCACTCCCAGCACTTCTTTGGTGTGGCAGGGGTGGGGTGGGAGGCAGACGTTTTTTTTTTTTGTGGCCGGTCTCAATGCAGGTTTGGCAGCAGAGCATTGTCCTCTTGTAGAGATACCACCGCAGAAGGCCGCAAGTGTAGATGTAGTATGGTACTACTTTCCCCAGGAATGTTACATTGAATCTGGTGGCCGAGGTGATTTCGTCGAAAATTTGGCTTCTGTGCAGAGCAGATATGGAGGCCAGCCGACCCGTCACCGCACTTCGTCTTCTTCCTCTTTAGATCAGAGATAGACCATTAGGTGAATAACAAGCTCTAGCTTTTTTATTGTTCTACTAATTTTTCAAAATAATAATTTGTTTACTCAAGACATCCCAATTTGAAAGATGTTACTTCAATTAAAATGTTTATATATACCTCTCAATCTCGTTTCCGGTCACCCAGTTTGTTTTCCGAGGACTGCGGAATAATATTGTGAAAAAACACGGTGCATCATTCTTATCATAACAAGGTTACAAATGTTCGAATGGCGTGTTTCAAGAGAATGGTCCATATTGCGGAAATGAGCATTTCTTGAGAAAAGGCAACACAAGGACACGCCTCCTTCTCTCTTGAGTCTTGCTCCACGTCAAGAGTGAGATATTTGCGGTCGGTGGAAAATGTTTTCGAAAAGAAAAAAAACGTTTGAACAAAATGCACTTCCGTAGTTTGTCACTTTAGTTCAGCGGCCGATATTTCTTGTCAACAGGCAAGGAGCACATTTACAGCTTTCCGTTCTTTTTTCTTTCGCTGAAGTGCTAAAATAAAAACTATGAAAATAGAGAATGGACTAATGATGCTTTTCTTCTGCAGTGGGTCTGTGTGCCGATTCAGGCGATGAAGTGGCGCAGATAACAATGAAATGTAGATCTGCAGGCGACAGCAAGGTGTGCGGCTCTACCAGTACCAGTTTACGAATGGTTGCAGCATGTGTCCGCCGCATACAATCGTGTGGCAGCCACTTGTAGATCAACTTAGCTAGTTCCTTCACATACGAAGTCGGCTGCGATATTTTCTTTACAATGGCTCCATTTTCACACGCTGCATATGTGACGTCAGCCTCGTGTAGGGCCCCCAATGTTCTTGTTATCCCATCGCTCATAGGACACAGTTCACATTCACCTAGATAGTATTTCACTTTTGATAAGGGGAAGAGGCAGCTCTTGCAAGTTCTCGATGGTATAGGCATCACCCATCGAAATCTTCAGTACAGAAGGACAGCTCGGCGTTGGCACGATACACACAAAGGCGCACTTCCTAGTGGGAGCAAGCAGAACCCATTTCAGACATTGCGAGTAAAACTTCGACAATGCAATTATCGCCGCCTTGAACACATGGTATGTCTCTTATATTGAGCGAGTATTAAATCTTCTAGGTATCAACTGCTTTTCACTAGCAACAACACGCCCACAACGTAATTTTTGTTTGGCCTCTGTCGTAAGCACCGATACTCTTCTTTTGTGTAGTAGTCCATGGCGGTCTCCACATCGTGAGCGGTTAAAGGATACCTCTGATGTAGATCTGGTGCTATCCACATGCCGTACTTCTCACGTGAACTTCGTGCCTTGTGAATCATGTACGTTCGTAAACTTCGCAAGGCGACTTGGATTTCTCCGCGATCAAGGTTTACTGGCAGCAGTGTAAACAATTTTAGGTGCTCTTGATAAGATGCAGACACTGCGTACGCTTTCTTCAAGTTTCCCAACCATTCAAGGTAGTCAGCACAATTGTTCCTTGAGGGTCCAGGGATATCAGTTCTCGCAAAAAGAGCGATGACCCCTGATCGAATTTTGACTGCTGCAGCGCTTTCCATTTCGCTCTGCATCTTTTTTGCGTAACCTTTTCTTCGTAATTGAAGAACAAGACTTGGGGGCCTCAAGGGTGAAACGTCAGTGCCTATTCAGCTCGCTGACACTCTCTTCCTCGGTGATGATGACGTCATTGGTATCGCCAAAGTTCCAGAAGGCTGACACCAAATCCTTGTATGCTTGAAGCAGTGTTGACAAACCTGATCTTCATGGCACCTTTTAATACAAGGCCTTCCACAACAGAAAGCCACCGACACCTTTAACACAATGGAAATTTCGCTGGAAAGGAATTTTGTTTTTGTGTATCATCAAGTAGTCGACACAAAAAACGTGGTCGCGGCTGTAAAGCCTATCCATAGTGGCTTTCCGAGTTCAGGACAGCCACAGAACCAAAAACAAGCGCGTTTTCGAAGCATAAGTGCTAAGTTTCGCCCAGGCAACTTCGTCGGTTTATGTTTACACAATCACCAAGGCACTGCCCACCACCCTCGCTCACTCTGACCACTGTAACTCAAGCGGCTGCATCTGGTAACCTGAACCATCCCTGAAAGCAAGCAGAGCCGCAGACGGTGACTCAAGTCTCACGTACGATAGAACAACCAAAACCGCCAAGCAGGACGCATTGTAACCTAAATAAAGAGTTTTAAAGACATAGCATTAAGCTCAGAAGTTTCTCTCTTCACTTGGCTTACTGGCAGAGCTGCGAACCTCGCTGTCTTCTGCACATATTCAATTCACTGTCTGCGCTTCGCCATTGGCTGAACGGGCACACAGACACACTGCAGAAGGCACACATCGTTAGACAACTTTAGTGGGCTAGGCGGTAGTTTCGAGTCAAGCGTCCGCCTTGTATGCAGGAGGTGCCGAGTTCAAATCCCTGCGCCGCTGGAAACCCACTAGTTTTTTCTAATGCATAGAAATGTTCCCTGGCCTTGTGCTCGGCTCTCGTGGGGAGTTCACATCCCAGAATTCTCTCTGGAGACCTGGTTGTCCAACCACAGACGGTCTTTTTGAACTTCCGCGACTATGGGAGGAACTGCCACCGGTATCCTGTCTAACGAAGGTACCACCCACTTCTATTGCACACTGCTTAATGATGCCCATAAGATCGTCGTTCATTGCTTCAACACTAAGGTCCTTCTCCCTGAGTTAAAGCCGAGTACCTGTTCTGTAGCTTGATCCAGAGTTGTTCTGTGTTCCCTCTTACTGCTAACTCATTGACCAGCATCTTTTTTACCAGTTTCTCCGTTCCCTCTTCTAGTCTAGGCTAATTCATCATATGGTCACTGCAGCACGCCTTGCCGAGCACGTCCACATCTTGTGTGCAGCCAGGGTTAGCGCAGTGTATGAAGTCTATTTGATTTCTAGTCTTGCCATTTGACTCCTCCACGTCCACTTTCTGTTATCCCACTTGCGGCAGAAGGTATTCATTATCCGCAACTTATTCCGTTCTGCAAACTCTACTAATAACTCTCCCCTACTATTCATATAACCTATGCCATATTTCCCCACTGACTTGTCTCCTGCCTGCTTCTTCCCTACCCTGGCATTGAAATCGCCCATCAGTATAGTGTATTTTGTTTTGACTCTACCCATCGGCGGTTCCACGTCTTCATAGGAGCTGTCGATTTGCTGGTCATCATGACTGGATGTAGGCGCGTAGACCTGTACGACCTTCAATTTGTACCTCTTATTAAGTTTCACAACAAGACCTGCCACCCTCTCGTTAATGCTATAGAATTCCTGTATTTTACCAGGTAATCCTTATTAATCAGGAATCCGACTCCTAGTTCTCGTCTGTCCGCTAAGCCTCCGTAGCACAGGACGTGCCCGCGTTTTAGCACTGTATATGCTTCATTGGTCCTCCTAAGCTCATTGAGCCCTATTTAATGCCCGCTAATTCCTCCAATAGCACTGCTAGACTCGCCTCACTAGATAACGTTCTAACGTTATTCGTTGCCAGTTTCCAATTCCAATTTCGGCCTGTGCGGATCTAGAGATTCTTAGCACCCTCTGCTGCGTCACAGGTCTGACCGCCGCAGTGGTCAGTTGCTTCGCAGTTGCTGGGGACTGAATTTATTATACCTCAAAGGTCCCTAAACGGGATATTACATGAGTGGTGGGCACATATTGAAAAAACCGCGTGTCAGGCTAGGTAGTGTAACTTGAAACATGGTCTTCGATGGCAGCTTTGAAACGAAAAATGTCAGTGATGAGGGCGAGGTCAGAAGGAAGGGCTTTGCATTCACGGGCTGTGTGTAGAAAAAAAAAGAACGTTGATACTTAGTGGAATGGGCTCGTGGTAGATACACGGCATTCGAAGATTTGCTTGGCGGGAGAAGCGATGGGCTGGAATGATGATTTCGTTACCTGTCGGCTGTGAATGAAAAAACCGTAAAAAATAAATAAAAGGAAACGAGCACTTTTGCGGCGGGAGGTGACCGAGGGAAGACACAACCTGGATTTTAAGGGTGAAACACTTGTATTATAGGAGTAGGCAGAAAGAATGAATCTGGCAGCTCGGTTCTGAACTGATTCAATGGTGTTCATCATATTAGCCTGATGGTTGTCATAAACAGCACAAGCATAGTCTAATTTAGTTCGGATTAAGGTTTTATATGCAAATAGTTTGTCTGAGGGAGATGCTGAAGACAAGTTACGGCGTAGCTAACCTAGTAATTGGTTGCAGGAATTAGTTAACTGATTGATATGATGGGTCCAACATAAGTCACTCGATATATGCATTCCTAGGTATTCAACTGTTTCACGCTGTGCTAAAGTACAGTTGTTAAGGGAGTTGGAATGCACTACATAATTACGACGTCGATGAAAGCACACGTGAGAACACTTACTGACATTGAGGGACATGCACCATTTGCTGCACCATGCGGGTACATGGAGCAGGTCTTCCCGAAGAGTGGAGCACTCTAAAGCATTTGTCAGTATAAAACGCAATGGTCCGGGAAAAGGCGTATGTTGGATGATAAGTTAAGTGGAAGGTCATTAATATATATGAGAAAGAAGAGAGGCCCAAGGGCAGAACCTTGGGGCACACCAGATAGTATAAGATATAGGATTGAGGAGAGCAAGTTAGCGGAAACAAACTGAATATTTAGTACCCCTTAAAGGCAACATTCAGTGTTCCGGAGTGAGTACCCATTCCATTCTAACTCTATTCTGGAACCTAGCGCTCCCATTTCATTCCCATTTCAACAGCTCCACTGGTGCCCTCATTCCATTCAAGTTCAATTACGGGTGTTTAAAGATGTGGCATGGTGCTATAACTATTCCACCTTCGAAGTTGCCCCTCCGCAACTCTCATAAATAGGCAGGTAATTGCATCTTGCTCGTATATAACAAATGCTTACAGGCTCTGTGTTTTGTAAATTTAAACACGTTTTTTTTTTCTCAGCATAGTGGACTTCCAGAAGCAAGTTGAATCGGCGTCACTTAAGTAGAATCATATTCTATAACGCACGACCACGGAAAACGCGTGGCAAAGCGTTGTGCCTGTGACAGAGTCGTTGTGTCTTGTGTTTGTAGTGTGTTCCTGAGCTTTCAATTCAGCTTGAGAGTGTTTAGCTTCAAGAAATCTAGAAGTCATTAGGCCACCTTGAATCGAGAGTGATGGTGAGCGGGTGTTGACTCATAACTGTCAGAAATACTGTACGGTGAACGTCAAAATATCACACTGGTTGAGTAACAGTAAATAGCGTGGAGCGCTTCCACAGGGAACTCAGGCACTTCTACGAAGCGTCTGTAAGGTGCGAGAAGGAACACACAGTTGGACTCTATAGTCTGCCTATCATGCGAGAAAAAGACAAATGCCGCCTCCGTTCATGTCGGCCCGGTTGCGTATCTTCGCGCCGGGTGATCGTTTGCCTTGAAGCTCTGTTCTCGCTTCGTGCGACGTTGTGCCTCTCGTTCCTTGTATTATCACTTCACAGGCAGTTCCCTTTTGACGCTTCACTGTGGCAATGCTTCAGTGCCCTCTTTGTGCCTTAATTTCATGGGCTTCATACAATCCCTTTCGGGGCATGACTTGGGCGTGACCGTCGTTTATTTATTACTGCACTGATGCTGCTTTTCAGATGATGCTTTCGTCGTCTTCTGTAACGTAGCAGATATTAAAACAAAAGGCGTTAAAGTGACCTTGGCTTCTATTACTAAGGAAAGTTTTCCTACACACGTACCACATATAAATATTGTTTATGTGAGATAAACAATTTCTACAAATGTGAATAAATACCAGTCATTTCTCACACGATGCTTTAAAACACGTGCCGCTTTTATGAACGCACGATGTCACTCGCATAACCCCTTCTTAGATGTGAATGTCGACAATAAAAATTTTCTAAAGGTGCTCGAAAGCTGTGAGGCGCTTCCTTTTGCTCAAGATTACAAGTTTACTCGGGAAGCAAGGCGCTCTGCTTTTGAATGCGTCAACTGACTGGTGGAACGAAATAACAGGGATATGCATAATAAAGACGTAGGAACGCCTACCAAGGTGAGTTAATTGTCCTGGTTATTTGTGGGCGTCGCCAGAGCCCACAAAACCCCGAGTTTCTCCAAACTCTGGCCTTGCTGCTCTGCTGTGGCCCAGCACCAACTGCCACTGACCTGGGCACGCAGCTCTGGGGCAGGCCCCCGACTCACGCCACGGGCGCGTGCCCGGGAGAGGCCGATCCTGCTGAATAATGCGCGCCGAGCTACCCCTCATGCTAGATATCTCATGCTAGATATTCAGCTACTGGAAATGCAATTCGCGGTACCTGAACAAGGGCACCATATCACAGGTGTTGTAAAGTAGCCCAGTATGGAGTTGTTGTCCGCTCCACTGATTTTGACACATCAGACCAGACTATTCAGCGGAAGGACATTAACTCAACAGGCGTTTTAATCTGCCAGCGGAACAAGAGGTTGTCGCTTCCGATCTGATAATGCTACATGTATTTTCCCACTAAAATGATGTCACGCTGACAGCGGGCACGACAAGGTTGATCATAATGAAAGGTATCGTAGCCGCAGATAGCTTAAACTAATTGTGCAATTACAAAGAACTCTCTGCGGAGAGGTATCACGTTCGCCTATTGATATTTGTACGCAACAATATTGTTCTACGCAGCCATGCTCCAATATACGCTGTACATACGGTACTCTGCTAGTTGAAACATTGCCAACGTTACTTTCCTATTCGCCTACACGGTCTCCAAACCTCTCTTGCACTTTTATTATTATTTTTTTGTCTTCGAATCTGGATTTGTGAAAAGGAATTCCGTGGACCGAAATCGCATGCATGTATGTGACTGGAACACAAGTCGGCGCCCCTCCTAAGGCTTCCAGGTTCAACAGACGTGCCAACATATGTAAACATCGATCCGCTTTTACAGTTAAGCGCCTGAAATGATATGTTGTTAAGCACCATTGTCCTAATGAATAGCAATGGCAATGACAACATTGAAAAAAAAATGTTAAAATAAACAAAAAAAAATTGAAAATTAAAAGAAACATAGCTGTACTAAATATGGAGCCTCTCCTTTCGCTTTAACATTCTTGTACTTCTGTAATGTGAGTGTCGTGCTCGAGTCGGGAATAATTTTATGCTCAGGTGATTAGCCGCCTCAAACCAATATTTTAGTTCAGGAGACGTGTGAGAGTGCCTTAGCAGGTCTGTGTTTCCCTGATTATGTGCGCGTGCGTCTTGAGGTCTAGAACGACGCTCGAAAATTCTGCTTCAATCGGCGCGATGCTGTTTTGAGTTTTCAACAAAAAAACTAACCCTTACAGTCGTATAAGCAAACGGGATGCGCAAGGGAAATAGTCTATTCAATGTTCTATTCGGTCATTTCATTTTTTGTTCGCGGTAAACTGCAGCAATATAAATGTGTGGGACGTCCTGGCCCTGCGGTTTCCTTGTCGGTCGTAAGGAGCATCGACATTATAGTACTTCTCAGCCGAGGCATGTCTCGTGGCGCTTTATATATATATATATATATATATATATATATATATATATATATATATATATATATATATATATAGTCCTCCACTGCGGCGTGCCTCATAATCAGAAAGTGGGTTTGGCACGTAAAGCCCCATAATTTAATTTTTAATATATTTCGGCGTACCATTCACAACATGGTGTTTTTTTTTTTTTCGCTGTGGAAATGTACATGCATGACACGACACATATTCGACTGAACACATTGGACCTCCATCTGATGATGAGAACGTTACGCATAAAATAAAACGCGATGTCTCCAAGTTTTTCAGGCAATCTTTCCGAGTGTGGAACACACAAGCAGGTCAAAGGAATGAACTGACACATCTCTCCCATTCAGCCGAGAGAATAAAAGTCTCACGAATTAAGAACCCAAGGGGAAGCAGACATTATATTCCTAGCAGGCTGCTCTGCTGATGACATCCTCCTTTTGCGCCCTTGAGATTGGTTCTCGGAAAGAAAACGAAGATAAACGCTGCATACACACGGCGATATGAAAGACGGCGACGTGATGAAACTTCCTCTATAGACGGAATGAAAGGACGCAATACGGTCTGTCACTGTCGTTACAGCAGAGAACGCAGAGAAGCTTCTGTTGTCATGAGGGCACACACAGGGGGGCCTCTCCAGAGGGTTCCGGTAATTGCTTCCAACAAGCCAGAAATCTTTGCGCACTACATGGTTTTGTTATGTATGCCCTGTGCTGGAGTTCAGAGAGCGAAGTGTACGTTCAAATAGAACTTAGCTCGTATGACTATTCGGGGGCACTCGGTTACGCAAAATAAGAACATCTCTTCGGTGCTTTTATCAAGCTACCTGCTGTTATTGACGCCTTTGTACTAATCGCAAGAACTTTCGTCGATGTCGTGGTATCATCACTCTAAAACATATTGCACCTTTTGGGGCTTATCTTGCCACATTTATAATGATCGTCTTCAATCTTGCGTACACTGTCTTTATTTAACTTTACTCTCGCAACCTTCATGTCAAGAAAATATTGCCAAGCTTATACGTGATTGTCATTCGTGACATGCAGTCAAGGGGTTGGCAGTGTTAAAGAAAAAATGACTGCACGCAATCTAAAGGAGGATTATTATTAGGGGACAAGATAAACACAAAATTTCTAATTTTTGTAATTTTAGCGTCAGTCAGGCGGTGTAGTTGTATTCCTCCTCGCGATATCTGCCTAAGTGGTCGGACTTCATTAGGCTGTTTTAAATGCCAACTTTAATCTGATCTCTTGGTAACATATTAACGCCAATCGTCAGGGGTATCACTGGCAGCGGCTTGACTCCGAAGTTATATCGGATAGCTATGCTCCTACTGCATGCCGGGTGGTCCGGTTCATTACCTATGCGTGATAGAATGCCGGAGCCGTAAAAAGGCAGTGGAGACCGCAGAAAACGGTGCTACGTAAAACAGTCGCAACACCACAGTATTCATACGCTTCTTTTCAAAGACGCGTCATGAGGTGCTTCTTGCGCGCTCTTTTCAATACAGAAAGTTTTCTTTGGCGTCGAATTGTCAACAGTTCACAGTAGTTAACAATATTGCTTTGTCTCCTTGTTACGTTACTGCCGGTGTGCCTCAGGGCAGCGTTCTGGACCCTTTACTCTTCCTAAATTACATAAATGATTTGCTGATTAATGCTTTTTCTCGGTTACGTATTTTCGCTGACGACTGCACTATTTACAGATCAATTAACAGCACTGACGACCAGCTGGCCCTTCAAAATGATCCTACCATAATTCATAATTTGTGTAACGCCTGGTCAATGGCTTTAAATCTACCAAAATGTCAGGTAATTTCCTTTAGTCGTAAGCGTGAGAACTCACATTTTTCATACAGCGTCAATAATAAAGAATTGTTACATACAGTATCATATAAATATTTGGGTGCTCACCTAACCGAAAACCTCTTCTGGACAGACCACATTGCAGCCATCTACGCAAAAGCTTCAAGGATATTTGGTTACCTACGTCGTAATCTGGGTAATTCACCTTCCAACATCCGCAAATTGGCCTATCAGACATTTGTTCCTCCACAGCTCGAGTATGCATCCATCCATTTGGTCCCCACATCCTACCTACTTTATTGACATGCTTGAATCAGTCCAGAACCCAGCTGCCCGTTTCATCTCACGTAATTAGAGCCACCACTCCAGCGCAACGCAAATCAAACTCGATCATTCCCTCCAGCCTTTAGTTCTTCGCCGTAATATCGTTCTGTTATCCTTATTTCACAAATATGTTTATAATGCCACAAAATCCACACTGCATATCCAGATCGCCTCAAACACGTCTCACTGATTAAATAACCACTTATGTTAAACAACCACGACACATCCTATTAACTTTTCCGCACTCCCTGCGGCCATTTGCTTGTGGAACAACCTTCGTGATAACATAGCTTCCGACTCAGATAAGAAAAATTTCGTCATCCCCTACACGAGCATTTTTCATAATAGCACTTACAAATCACTCTATCTTGTTTCTTGCACTTGGCAGTGTGCTTCGAACTTCTTGCGATGTTTTTATTTCTATTGATGCATTGCTGTCTCGCTCTTATGAATTGTTATATTATGCTGCGTCAATCTTCACTTGTATGCCCTGTATATATTACTGCTTTTTTGCGTCCTTTTCCCGAAATATCCCTTGAAGCATTGTATTCCTTGATCTGTTCATTTTTCCTGTGTTGTACTTTCTAGTATTAGTGCCTTACGTTAATTTTACTCGCCTTTTTTTCCTTGAAGTGTACCTTTTTGGCATTTTATTACTTCAGTTTTTCCTTTTTCATGCTTTGATCTTGTAATGTTGATGAGCCCTGCATTGGGACGTAACAGTCCTTTGATTTTGTAACCACCCTTACGCAATGCCCTCATAGGGCCTGTAAGGTATTTTAAATAAAGAAATAAAATAACTACCGCTCCGTCACTTTCATCCTGGGCGCTCCTTCGATATTGCTCATATCAAATCTGTACGAAGGCAATTGTCCACTTCTGAGGGTCGCCATACGCACCCATTAAGGTACGTCTGAAAGAAAAGTAAAACTCGGGTGTTTTCATTACGTCTACGCCAAACTTCCTTATCGAAAATTTTGAGTTTTGTTTGAGTAACTGCTATCTGGTATCACTGCGCAGTGAAAACACACAAATGCGCATTCCTGATCGTAGTGCTGCGGCTAAAATCTAGCTGTTCAGAAATACGCAAATATCTTAATGGGCATGTCTCATAGGATGCCAAGTCTTGTTGATATCTACATGCTTATAGAGGGCGGGCGTTCAAGGCAAGGTATCATTGTGATATATCAGCCTGCTTATCCGGTGGTGACACTATAGCATCTTCTGTACAGTATGCGTAATCTATCGAAGGTGAAAACGTGGCATAAAGAAGTAAGAAGTGCTACGGCAGAAGTACATCGGCGCCACGTCTTGTGTCTTATATTTTGTCGCTGCGATCGCTACTTTGCTCAAAAGCGTTGTACTGTGACGTTGCGGACAGTATGAAGGCAGGCTGACGCGCGAACGCGGTTCATTTCTGCCGATAACTCTTCTGGGAGTACGAAAGCGGGGAGACTGAGACCCATAACGGAAACCGAGAAGGAGGAAGACATTCCTAGACGATGCCAGAGGACTGGCTGCGTTTGGCAGCGGCGAGGAAAGCCCGATGTTCCAGGGGGGAGCGATGAGCAGTAGGACCGAGATTTTCTAGTGAGACGACTGAAGTGTGCAACATTAAAATAAGAGGTCACACCCGTCGTCATCTGCTCACTTAGGGCGGAACCACTGTAGTTTCGTTTGTTTAGTCCAGCATGCAATGCGCGAACGCGTAACATGGTGCTCTCAAAATACTGTGTATTGTTTTAGAGGGTAAATTTTATTAAAGCGAACGTAATTACTAGCCATGTAGAGATATTATTATTATTATTATTATTATTATTAATATTGTTGTTATTATTATTGTTATTATTATTATTGTTATTATTGTTATTATTATTATTATTATTATTATTATTATTATTATTATTATTATTATTATTATTATAAGTTAAGCTTAAGCTTCTCTTCACAAGCTAAATATTCGAAACAACTTGCCCTTCGTGCTCTTGGTATTGTGCGTCGTATATCGCATAACGTCCACTTCCCTGCGGCCTTTCTGAAGTTGTGTTCTACCGTGTGCCTTTCACTGCTAGAGTATGCCTCTGTAGTTTGGGGCGGAACGTGCAAATCCAATTCTGAGCTCATTCAACGCGTTCAAAATAAAGGGATATCTATTTTCAAGCACCGCTATTGCTGTTCTGGCGACCATGGTGCAGCCCTCTTAAATATACCTCAACTCACACCTCCAAAATGAATGCGTATTACGTCAGACCTTTCGTTCCTCTATAAGGTTCTCCTGTAGCATTTTACATTGGCCAAACCTTCTTAATTACGTACAATTTTCCGTGCCCCAGAACTATACCAAGCAACATTCCACATTTTGTGACCCGCCTTGTTGCTTAAAGACTCTCCTGCTCGACTCCAAAGGACACGTAATAAGTGGTCTGCCTGTATTGACATACTTTAGAGTTAATTTCCTGTGTTTTACATAAATCAACATAATCATGTTGTATGATTATGTTGTATGACTCCTTTTACGCCCGCCACCTCGTTTTCTGTTTACCGATTTGTGTCTGCTTCACGCATTGTTTTGTCTGCCACATATGTCTACCTTGTACATTCTCTGTTGCGTACTACTTTTGAGGTGCACCAGTAAGAAGGCTCCGTAGCGGTTCCTGGGCACTATAATAAACACTCGATCGATCCATCGATCAATTGTATGATTGATTGATTGATTGATTGATTGTAAGTGGGAATCAATTATGAGCGAAGCTTTGATGCTTAAGGAAATAAGATGCAAACTTAAGGCTAATGAACAAAATGTTTGCGCAAGATGACACATATCTAGTACAAGTTCAAGAAAATGCAGTACAATGCTTGTGCAAATGTACCACTGATAGTCTAGAAAAACCACCCTATATAACTACAGAAAAGCCCTTACAGACATCCCTCCCCTTTTTTTTTCCTGCAGAAACCTTGAAAAGGTGACAGAAACCTGTCAACAGCTTTTTCGAGATACATTAGGGCTCCACCAGAGGACTCTATAGGTTCATCATCATCATCATCATCATCATCAGCCTAGTTACGCCCACTGCAGGGCAAAGGCCTCTCCCATACTTCTCCAACTACCCCGGTCATGTACTAATTATGGCCATGTTGTCCCTGCAAACGTCTTAATGTCATCCGCCCACCTAACTTTCTGCCGCCCCCTACAACGCTTTCCTTCCCTTGGAATCCAGTCCGTAACCCTTAATGACCATCGGTTATCTTCCCTCCTCATTACATGTCCGGCCCATGCCCATTTCTTTTTCTTGATTTCAACTAAGATGTCATTTACCCGCGTTTGTTCCCTCACCCAATCTGCTCTTTTCTTATCCCTTAACGTTACACCTATCATTCTTCTTTCCATGGCTCGTTGCGTCGTCCTCAATTTCAGCAGAACCCTTTTCGTAAGCCTCCAGGTTTCTGCCCCGTAGGTGAGTACTGGTAAGACACAGCTGTTATACACTTTCCTCTTGAGGGATAGTGGCAACCTGCTGTTCATGATTTGAGAATGCCTGCCAAACGCACCCCAGCCCATTCTTATTCTTCTGGTTATTTCAGTCTCATGATCCGGATCCGTGGTCACTACCTGCCCTAAGTAGATGTATTCCCTTACCACTTCCAGTGCCTCGCTACCTATCGTAAACTGCTGTTCTCTTCCGAGACTGTTAAATATTACTTTAGTTTTCTGTAGATTAATTTTCAGACCCACCCTTCTGCTTTGCCTCTCCAGGTCAGTGAGCATGCATTGCAATTGGTCTCCTGAGTTACTAAGCAAGGCAATATCATCAGCGAATCGCAAGTTGCTAAAGTGTTCTCCATCAACTTTTATCCCCAATTCTTCCCACTCAAGGTCTCTGAATACCTCCTGTAAACACGCTGTGAATAGCATTAGAGATATCGTATCTCCCTGTCTGACGCCTTTCTTTATTGGGATTTTATTGCTTTCTTTGTGGAGGATTACGGTGGCTGTGGAACCGCTATAGATAGCTTCCAGTATCTTAACATTTGGCTCATCTACACCCTGATTCCGTAGTGCCTCCATGACTGTTGAGGTTTCGACTGAATCAAATGCTTTTTCGTAATCAATGAAGGCTATATATAAGGGTTGGTTATATTCCGCACATTTCTCTATCACCTGATTGATAGTGTCAATATGTTCTATTGTTGAGTAGCCTTTACGGAATCCTGCCTGGTCCTTTGGTTGACAGAAGTCTAAGGTATTCCTGATTCTATTTGCGATTACCTTAGTAAATACTTTGTAGGCAACGGACAGTAAGCTGACAGGTCTATAATTTTTCAAGTCTTTGGCGTCCCCTTTCTTATGGATTAGGATTATGTTAGCGTTCTTCCAAGATTCCGGTACGTTCGAGGTCATGAGGCATTGTGTATATAGGGCGGCCAACCTTTCTAGGACAGTGTTCCCACCATCCTTCAACAAATCTGCTGTTACCTGATCCTCCCCAGCTGCCTTCCCCCTTTGCATAGCTCCCAAGGCGTTCTTTACCTCTTCCGGTGTTACTTGTCGGATTTCAAGTTCCTCTAGACTATTCTCTCTCACCTTATCGTCGTGGGTGTTACTGGTACTGTATAAATCTCTATAAAACTCTTCGGCCACTTGAACTATCTCATCCATATTAGTAACGATATTGCCGGCTTTGTCTCTTAACGCACACATCTGATTCTTGCCTATTCCTAGTTTCTTCTTTACTGCTTTTAGGCTTTCTCCGTTCCTGAGAGCCTGTTCAATTCTATCCATATTATAGTTCCTTATATCCGCTGTCCTACGCTTGTTGATTAACTTAGAAAGTTCTGCCAGTTCTATTCTAGCTGTAGGGTTAGAGGCTTTCATACATTGGCGTTTCTTGATCAGATCTTTCGTCTCCTGCGATAGCTTACTGGTTTCCTGTTTAACGGCGTTACCACCGCCTTCTATTGCACACTCCTTAATGATTCCCATAAGATTGTCGTTCATTGCTTCAACACTATGGTCCTCTTCCTGGGTTAAAGCCGAATACCTGTTCTGTAGCTTGATCCGGAATTCCTCTAGTTTCCCTCTTACCGCTAACTCATTGATTGGTTTCTTATGTACCAGTTTCTTCCGTTCCCTCCTCAAGTCAAGGCTAATTCGAGTTCTTACCATCCTATGGTCACTGCAGCGCACCTTGCCGAGCACGTCTACATCTTGTATGATGCCAGGGTTCGCGCAGAGTATAAAGTCGATTTCATTTCTAGTCTCACCATTCGGGCTCCTCCACGTCCACTTTCGGCTAACCCGCTTGCGGAAAAAGGTATTCATTATCCGCATATTATTCTGTTCTGCAAACTCTCCTAATAACTCTCCTCTGCTATTCCTAGAGCCTATGCCATATTCCCCCACTGACTTGTCTCCGGCCTGCTTCTTGCCTACCCTGGCATTGAAATCGCCCATCAGTATACTGTATTTTGTTTTGACTTTACCCATCGCCGATTCCACGTCTTCATAGAAGCTTTCGACTTCGTGGTCATCATGACTAGATGTAGGGGCGTAGACCTGTACAACCTTCATTTTGTACCTCTTATTAAGTTTCACAACAAGACATGCCACCCTCTCGTTAATGCTATAGAATTCCTGTATGTTACCAGTTATGTTCTTATTAATCAGGAATCCGACTCCTAGTTCTCGTCTCTCTGCTAAGCTCCGGTAGCACAAGACGTGCCCGCGTTTTAGCACTGTATATGCTTCTTTTGGCCTCCTAACTTCACTGAGCCCTATTATATCCCATTTACTGCCCTCTAATTCCTGCAATAGCACTGCTAGACTCGCCTCACTAGATAACGTTCTAGCGTTAAACGTTGCCAGGTTCATATTCCAATGGCGGCCTGTCCGGAGCCAGGCATTCTTAGCACCCTCTGCAGCGTCGCAGGTCTGACCGCCGCCGTGGTCAGTTGCTTCGCAGCTGCTGGGGACTGAGGGCCGGGGTTTGATTGTTGTGTTCATATAGGAGGTTGTGGCCAAGTACTGCACCAGGGTGGCCAATCCTGCTCTAGTGAGAGAGTGCGTTACCGGTTCTGTTCACCGGGATCAGGCCGCACTCCAGGCCTGTTTGTGCAATTTTCTCAACACACGGTTGTTTTTTTTTCTGGTATTTTCCGGTGGAGAATTGTGCGGCCCGGGATTTGAATCACGGTCCTCTTGCACGGGAGGCGGATACTGTACCGTCCCCGCAGGAGTTAAATTTAAAAATAAATTGTGGGATTTTACGTGACAAAACCACTTTCTGATTATGAGGCACGCCGTAGTGGAGGACTCCGGAAATTTCGACCACCTGGGGTTCTTTAACGTGCACCTAAATCTAAGTACATGGGTGTTTTCGCATTTCGCCCCCATCGAAATGCGGCCGCCGTGGCCGGGATCCGATCCCGCGACCTCGTGCTCAGCAGTCTAACACCATAGCCACTGAGTAACCACGGCGGGTCCCGCAGGAGTTGTACGCCTCATTTAATATACAGTGGTGCCCTATTTGATCAGTCAAGGTGGACCAATCTGAGCTCGGTTATACCGCACGGATGGCACTCGGCTAGAGAACCTGGTATTTATGACCTGCACATGTGAGGCCATACATATTTGATGATATATATCTTTCTTTTTTTTTATTTTAGGAGGGTTCCCGTACAGTGATAAAATAAAGGAAAAGACATTAAAAGAAAGAAAAAGGGGCGAAAAAAAGGAACATAACAGGTGATTCGAACTCGTGACCCTTCGATGTTGCCCGGAAAGATAGCTCAGTCGGTTGGTTCGTCAGGCCCCAGGCTACTTTCAAGCGCCACAGCTCCTGCTCCGAGCCTCACACTTACGTGGAAAGGGACTCATGTTGTCCGCGATAGTCGGTTTTTCCGAGTGGTTGGAAGGCATACTTTCTTGGAAAAATGGCTGCCCGAGGAGAAGAGCGAACTCGAGCGGCTTTAGAGACAAGGAAAACTGCCTTAAAATATTTAGACTTGAGGGAAAGCTTCGTTAACAAACTATAACACGGCAATCAGAACTCGAATACGACGACAGAAATTATTGAGACGTGGAAAATTACCTTGAAATAAATATGGTTTGCGAGACAAATGCTTGTAAGTATTGAACCTCTTAAAAGATGAGGGGAAATTTGCGCTCACCGAGCTTCTACAGGTTATGATGCCTAAAATCAGGGCGCCACGCGTATGTGTGAATCTATGATAAGCTAAACTTTTTCGTTATGTTTACCAGATAAGCATTCCCTTCACTTCTCCTCTTCTTCACTTCTGTGTGGCTCAGCGCTCCTCGCCTAATGCACGCCCACTTTGTTTCCTTCGCTACTTTCTCCACAGTCGGCTGCTCCTGGTGCCGACTTCGTTTCCTTGCAGCCGACCTCTTCAATTTTTCGTTGCTGACTTTTTCACTTCGTGGTTCTCGTTCTGCTTGTCTGCATTCAGGCACAGTGCCACACACTCATTCTTAGGATCAGCCAGGAATGTTCGCGAACCCAGTGGCACATGCAAAGTTGCACCAACCCATATACCCAGCGTCCCAAGTGCACATTCGCGCGCATACTGAATGGCATATCCACAATTGCACATACCCAATGACTAAGGACAGCAGCAGCCAGTACCCGCAATGTGCGGGGAACACAAAATAAAGCTTTTGCTTCAAAATTACGTGTGCTGGAAACTGCATCGTTTACATATCAATGGTGAGCATAGAAAGCAATCTCACCAGCCCTAGATGTCGTGACTGTTGTTTTGAAGCCAATGTTTAAGAGCTCGAATGCTCAGGAGGCCATATCTTTATTTCTTTATACTATGCCCCGCTCTTGCCTTTTCCTGTGCATTTCAATTACCAAACGTTATATATCTGGTTTCTCGACAGGGTAATCTTTCTTGTTTTAATATGAAAGTATTATATGCCTCATTACGCGAAAATCCGGCAGCGTCGTTGGCAGCGTGACGGAGCGATGGTACCACAAATGACGGACGGTACAAACAGTTAAACACGTCAACGAATGCTCGCGTTGACGTCAAATTCCACAGGAAGGTTCCTGTTAAGAAAGTAAATTAGCTGCTTTGAAAGATATCTAGCACAATTAGGTCTGGGGGGGGGGGGGGGGGGAATCGAACCGAATCCTCTGGGGTGCGAGAGGAGCACACTTCTCCGACGCAACTGCGGCTCCACTGTTCTGGCGGACTCAAGGTGGGCCTAGTGCGTGCATCAATGGGCACGTGACAGCGCAGCCAATGGAGGGGGGGGGGGGAGGTGGCGCCACGTCATGAGTGTAAAAATGAGTGTATAAAATAATAAATTTTCCGATGATTACAATACTCCCTAATGCGAAATTTGAGTGCTGCTCTATACCTGTTTTTATTTCGCGATATGTTGGCTGGCGCGGACAATCTGCTTTGTGCGGCACATCGCGAATGGAGCGAAGTGTGGCGCGATTGCCTCGCTAATCGGGAGATCGCGAGAGGCATCATGTGGGCAACGCGTGGGCGCGATTCTCAGCAGTGGCCGCAGGCCGAACTCCGCTCATGCAGCACTTTGTTTTCATATATGGTATGCTTGGCGCACGCTCGCCGCATGCCATCATTGAACAGACGACGGCGTGCTACTCTGGCGCCATCTAGAAGCGGCCGCCACCGCAGAGCCCGTCTTGCATGGCACTACGCTTTTCTACTCATGCTTTTGCCATACCCTCATCTTCCGCTTTCGGCCTCATGGTTCCGCTGCAAACTTCTGCTCCGCTTTCCACCTCGCCTTCTCTTCAATATTGGCCTGCCTTCATCCCCCGCTGCGCTCCGTGTTTACACTTTCATCATTCGCTGTGCTCGTTCGCTCGGTTACGCCGACGGAGAACGCCGAGGCCTGATGTTGACGCGAATCGCCACAACAGGCGCCTAAGAGCTGTGCTCTAAAACATTTCACCAAAGGAACTATAATGCTTTCGTATTCCCATATTTGGGCAGTCTTAAGTGCCTCTGCTAAATTTTCCTTCTGCCTCGACGTGCGGCCCTTCGAAGGGCTCGGCGATTAGACGTCGTTGGCAAATGTCATCACATGCTCACTTGCTTGCAGTTTGAAGGAATGACTTACTTTGACGTCTGTTCCGTCATCAGAGCATTTTTTTTTAATTTCGCGTATTCAGGGCCATCTGCTGACAAGATAGAAACTCGGACGTACTCATACAGCATGCATTTGTGGGTTAGCGCAAAATGCTTGCTTCCTACGTCCTCTCCTCCGGAGATTCCCGTGCACTCGAGTGTGACCACGCGCCCGCTATTCCGTCCAACGCCCCGGTAAACGGTGGGGTAAACCCGTGAAGCGTATAGTCTGGACTGTTTTTTTTTTCTCGATCGGCGTGCTAGGAGAAAATTACGTGTAAACACATCCGCTGTACTGCTGGCGTGTTCGTCATGCCGTGTTGTTTCGTTGGATGAGCGCCCTGCATTACGTGCTCTTACCACAAGGCAGGAATTTCAAGTCTATAGTACCCTCACCTACCCGTCTCACCCCTCGTTACCTCAAGCTTTACTGAAGAGAAATATTGGCGGTCGCATCGACATGTTGAGGCTGTGTGCGAGATATTTTATAGTAACATCTACACGATGTGTTGTATCGAACTTTAGGTCATCTTTAAGGAATATTGATGCTAGTCCGCACGGGTAAAACAAAACGGTGTTCTTCGCAATCACCTTGAAAAACTCAGCATAATTTATGCATTCCCCGTCATTGGTTAATTAGCTAAGAGTAATGAACCTTCTAATATCGTTGTTCATGCATATGCTCACATACGGCTTTAGACCACTATACTAGCCCCGAGCGCGACCTACAGTGGCGCTGCGAGGGCTGCTCGATCGCGTGACGTCAGAGTATCTGCTGGTATATCTTGGCTGCCCCAGTCCAGGCGCTGCCCTCAGCGGTTTTGTTCATTCGCTCTCGTTATCTATGCGAGTATACTTATTATAGCCTCGTATTGTTTAGTTTGCACTTTTTCTGTGCGTCCAAATTTAAAGGAAGGACTTATTTCAAGAAAACATTGCATAAACCCACCGTGGTTGCTCAGTGGCTATGGTGTTGGACTGCTGAGCACGAGGTCGCGGAATCGAATCCCGGTCACGGCGGCCGGATTTCGATGGGGGCGAAATGCGAAAACACCCGTGTACTTAGATTTAGGTGCACGTTAAAGAACCCCAGGTGATCAAAATTTCCGGAGTCACCCACTATGGCATGCCTCATAATCAGAAAGTAGTTTTGGCAGTAAAACTCCATAATTTAAAACATTGCACATCTGAAATGTAACGTCCGCAGCGCCGACTGACAGAACTCGATCCAGGACAATATGTGGGTTTGACATGTGATTGCACACGCTGCAAGAGCTGTTACACGAATAAAGAAGGCGTAAGGAGTGACACGTGATACAGCATCCGAATCAGGCCAGTGTAATTTTTGATATCCCTAAATAAGCATGTACCTCTTAAGCCCTGCTTTATTACATTATGAAACCAAAAGCACCCAGTCCAGGTGTACCATCAACTGCGAATTTTGGCGTGGTTTCGTTTTCGCAGCCCCTTGTGCGGCGCAGGTATAGGGCACATTCCCCCTCTAGTGACGACGAAGAAACAAAACCATTTCGCTTGTTTGGCCACTTTCAGTCTGCCTTGCAGTTCAGGACCGAACCAGCTGCGGTATAGTGCTTCGATCATCCCTTTCTTGATGAATGCACTGACCATTCATCTATCGCTGATATCTTCTTTAGGGGGCTGGATAGCGCATCGGGCGCCCTTGACTAAATTCACCGGAAGTAATCTGACTTGTCCCGGAAGTCGGCGCTTTGCTATATTGCAGTGACACAAGGATGCACGGGAGCTCGGCATTTTTTTTTTTTTTTGCCCCTAATACAGTTGTGTGTTGTGCCGTAAACTACCCGCGCAGGCAGGAGAAGCCTTTCGGGTAGGCATCAAGGGTTGGCCATCGCCCTGCCGACAGCGTAGCTAACATGAGTGGCATGTACTGGAAATAGTACTTTAGCACGCTTTATGTAATAAAATATACCACATAGCGGTCTAGATTATCGTGAAAGCGCTTAGTAGAAGAGCCAACAATACCCCCAAAACGCGAAAAAGCGCGAATGAATATTGTTACGCCCACAGGCTCACCGTAGGCTCACCGTAGTTTGTACAGCATACGCCTTACTTCCGGGACAAGCCGCCAAACGATGTCGCAGTTCTATTGCCTTCACCTACGCTAGGCTCGGCAAGCGGCGAAGCGGCATTCCTCAAAGCATAATACAGATCAGTAGTCATGAAGGCTGAAGCTTGCACAAAACGTAGCGGTCTGCCCATTGGAGGCTGTGCCATAGCTGAACTAGTAGCAGCAGACTATTGTCTTCTCGTGCCACTTTGAAAATCCCGCAGTTCTGTCGGTTGACTTCGTGTGAGACGGCAAGAAAGGTTTGCAGCAGAAGCCACTGACATGGGCAGAAGGGAAGGCACACGACACACCGCTTCTGTCTATGTACGTGTTTTCTGCTGAAAACCTATCTTGCAGTGTGCATCCAATCAGCTCAAGGAAACACTATTCCTGCAGTACTTCTTTGAGCTCAAACGATCTACAATTAGTAAATTGCGATATCAGGTGGAAACAGTTAATTAAGAAGTGACTTAGTGACTTTGTATTAATTGGTTAGTTAAGCATTTCCATTTCTCGTGCAAATAATATCCACCTCTTTGAGTAATCTAGCTCAATTACTAGAATTATGCTATCCGTCACATTTCATTTTCAAAAATGCTGTATGATTTAAATAAAACGCCCGGTATGTAACGGTCAGTTAAAATAATTTGTGGACACATATCATTCGTTCTCTCCGAAATGATTAACGTAATATTCAAAACGGGCACGAGCACTTTTTCTCAAGAATAACTCAAATGCGATAGGGCTTCCCTAGTATGTAATAAAGGTTATCCTCCCTTACTAACCAACTACAGACCAACTTCAGTAATTTTGAGCATTTGAGGAACTAATAGACGCGCGATTAACAAGGTACCTTAATAAATGCAGCATGTTTTCTTCATGCCAATTTGGATTCAGACCAATACACTTAGCTGATCCTGCACTAATAACGCACACTGACCAATTTTCAGAAAGCTATCTGCGATGGCAGTTTTGAAGGATCAATTTTTGTAGATCTTTGAAAGGCCTTTCGGCAGCATTAACCATGGAATTCTTTACAGTAGGCTAGATGCGATAGGCATAACAGGTCCTCCTTTACTACTTCTTTGCACTTTTTTTGAACGATAGGTGTCAAGTTAGCCCTTCAGGCGCTTATTCTAAATCCAGAATGACTAACATTTGTGTGTCACAGGAATTCATCTTCGGCCCATTACTATTCCTAATCGATATTAATGGCTTACCCAATTGCCTTACGTCTTCCAACGATATACCGTATGCAAACAATACCACAATCTTTAATTACGGTAGGTGCTTAGAACACTAGTAAATAAATCCTAATTACGATCTTCGTTATTTATTAGGTTGGTGTGGAAAGAATAAGCTGACCACTATTACTAGTAAAAGAAAACTTATTGCATTTTTTTCTCAACAAAATCAACTCTGCATCTCCGACCATTTCTATTGAAGATCATTAAATCTCTTCATGTCAGGAATGCACCAATTTAGGTGTAATAAAAGACAGTAGTTTAAAACTTCTCAGCAATGCATCTCACATTAAATGTCTATTGTCTTGTGGCATTCGAAATCAGGCAATTCAACGTCAGGCAATCAGATTAATAACATCAAGTGGGCATACTGCCAACGCTAGAGAGCTGCTACAAACCCATAACATTCATATAGGGACAGATTCTTTCAAATATAACCTAGAAGTTTTTTTGTTCAAACTAATTAACAATAAAATTTCACTGTCCTTATTCCTCAATCACGTCTAGCGAATACTAACTTAACAAGGTTCACACTGAATAAATAACCTGATTTTACCAAACGTTCGCACAAGCTATGGTTAAAAAACGCTCACTTTTCAGCTATTTCATTGTGGAATACACGACCTCTCATTACTGAGCTTCACGAAACATACGTGTATAATCATGAACTAAAACATTTTCGGTTATGAGCATTGCAATCGAATTATTTATATGATCCACCACCTTTCTTCTTTAATTACATGTACCATAAATATAAATATGCGTCTAAATTTCATACTTATAGGAATTTCGTTTTGTGTATTGCGGCTCGTGCGTGTGTGTCACTGTTAAACATGTTGTATTTGTATTTTGTTTCTCGTGTTATTTTTCTAATACCTTGTTAATGTTGCATTCCAGTTTAGTATTCCACAGCCAATATTTTTACGCTTTGATGGCAATGAATATATCTTGCACTTCTAAGCATGTATTACTGTGTTGCTCTATTTCTGCTGCTAAAAATGTGAGAAATGCTTTAACGTTCACTATATACAGGAGGTCCCCAGTAAGGCTATGACTCTGGGGTCTCTTTCTGTATTTGACAACCTGTAATAGCAACATGAACAGCATAGGAGAGATCGTATCTCCCTGCCTGACGCCGTTATTTATTGGGATTTTGTTGCTTTCTTTAAGCAGCGACCGTAGTCCTACATAAAGAAAGCAACAAAATCCCAATAAAGAAGGGCGTCAGGCACGGAGATACGATCTCTCCAATGCTATTCACAGCGTGTTTACAGCAGATATTCAGAGACCTGGATTGGGAAGAATTGGGGATAAGAGCTAATGCAGAATGCCTTAGCAACTTACGATTCGCTGGTGATATTGCCTTGTTTAGTAACTCAAGGGACCAATTGCAATGCATGCTCACTCACCCGGACAGGCAAAGAAGAAGGGTGGGTCTAAAAATTAATCTGCAGAAAAACTAAAGTACTGTTTAACAATCTCGGAAGAGAACAGCAGTTTACGATAGGTATCGAGGCACTGGAAGTGGTAAGGGAATACATCTACTTAGGGCAGGTAGTGACCGTGGATCCGGATCATGAGACTGAAATAATCAGAAGAATAAGAATGGGCTGGGGTGCGTTTGGCAGGCATTCTCAGATCATGAACAGCAGGTTGTCATTATCCCTCAAGAGAAAAGTGTATAACAGCTGTGTCTTACCAGTACTCACGTACGGGGCAGAAACCTGGACCCTTACGAAAAGGATTCTACTTAAATTGAGGACGACGCAACGGGCTATGGAAAGAAGAATGATGGGTGTAACGTTAAAGGGGGGGGGGATAAGAAGACAGTAGATTGGGTGAGGGAACAAACGCGAGGTAATGACATCTTAGTTGAAATCAAGAAAAGGAAATGGGCATGGGCAGGGAATATAATGAGGAGGGAAGATAACCGGTCGTCATTAAGGGTTACGGAATGGATTCCAAGAGAATGAAAGCGTAGCAGGGGGCAGTAGAAAGTTAGGTGGACGGATGAAATTAAGTATTTTGCAGGGGCAACATGGCCACAATTAGCACATGACCGGGATTGAAGTATGGGAGAGGCCTTCGCCCTGCAGTCGGCGTAGCCAGGCTGATGATGAATAACATGTGCTAATAAGAAAATCTGATTCTAAATTTGTGCCAGTAAAGAAGGAGGCATCTCGCTGACGCAAGGCACCGGCGCAGGAAGGGTGTTTGTGCTGTCGGGAATGGGGTTGGGGGGTGGGTGGGAGGGTGATGTGCGACAGAAGAGTTCCAAAGTGGACGAGAACCGGCAGCTGCACCAAATGCAATGACGTTTATTGCAGTGGAACACGGGCGAACTGTTTGCGCTCACAGAGGTGCGCTTAATCACAGTAACCACGAGCTAATACTGGTGGCGTTATTACTTAGCCACAAGCCCCTATTCGTGCTACGTTGTATTTATGTATAGCAAGAAACAGACCATCGCAAATGAAATCCAGTGTGAGAATGCTTTCTTTCTTACTCGTCCACGCAATGCCGCGGAAACAAAATGACAATAGCCGTCGCTTTCCGTTCGCTAATTAATACCAAATTATTGATTTTTTAATTGCTCGAATTGAATTTCTGCATTGAGAGTGTTGCGCCACAGTACTGCAGAAAGCTAGAACAGTTTACGCAATTTGAAAAGCGCCGTTTATTGTTGAGATACGATGTCTGACCCTTATGTTCATGCAGCGAGTCAGAAAAAAAGTGAAAGAAGGAGTATCAGAGCTGAGCTCATGCTCTTTCCGCTCAAAAGAACCGGGTACGATGGGTGGTTTTAAGAAAAAGCAACATTTTATGTGTGCAAATTTTCTGCAACCATTCTTTAGCTTTTTTCTATATAGAAATCGACGAACAGATCAGTTCAGCAAAGGGCCAATTTCAAATTTCTTATAAAATTGGGCATGACCAGTGCAAAAGTTCATCGAACGTTTTAAAAAGCCTACGAAAAGGGTACCCTAAAGGAATAAACTGAGTTCAGGGGGGTGCAGCGTTTTCGGCAAGGCCGTCAAGGCCCCAACAACCATGCAAGATCACGAAGCCCCTCAACCTCGTCCGATGAAAACATCAACCGTGGGCGTTCTCTGGTGCTTAGTGACTACCGAATGGCTATTAGGATGATATCAAAAGCACTTGGTTTTGTAAAATCGTTTGTTGACCAGATTTTGACTGAAATTTTCGAAATGAAAAAAGTTTGTGCAAAGATGATGCAAACACTATTGACTCGTGTGTAAAAGTTGCGACAGAACGAATGCTGCACTACTTGGAAAACTACTCATGATGGCGATGAATTCTTGCAAAGGGCGACAAAACCTGGATTAGATGACGGCAGTCATCTAATCCAGGTTTTGAAAAAACAGAAAAAAAACAAGAAAAAAAAACAAGAATGTAACGAGAACACAGCGCGATCTACAGAAGGAATCTACAGGTGAGTCTGGGTGACGTCACCTTTTAGTACTTCCTTCCCACACGTGTTTCTCAGCAGCTTTTTCACGATTTAAGAGCAGTGTCGGGTTTTCTTTTTGGTTATTTGTTTTCTGTTCCCGTTTTCATTGTATATAAGCATACAGATACCCAGTAAAATTTATGTAGAAGACAGCGCTGTGTCCACATTACTTTCTTGTTTTGTTTTCTGCGTTTTTCCGTTTTTTTTTTCTTTTTTTGCTCCGTGCGCTAACCGTCCTTACGACTGAACTGTTCGAACTCACCCGAATCACTTGCATTTAAGAACACGACATCAAACCGAAGTCGCAGAGCAAGGACTCGAAAAATAAAGATGTGCCAAAGCCAAAAGAACGCGGAAAAGGAACGCAAACATCAGTCATGTTTACTGTGTTTATGACTGCCAAGGAATTGTGGGCTATTAATTTGTACCTAATTATCTAAAGTCACTGCTGCGTTCTTTGTAGATGTTGTTAAGCCTCTAAGAGATTGCGTGCGCAGCGTGCCACCGAATTTGTCGAAAGAGGTGTGCTGGATTTGGCGCCACGATAATGCTCCTGCGCGCTCTGCATTCACTGCGCGAGTTTTCGGTACGCAATTCCATCACGGTGTTAGAGCACCCTCTCTACTCGCCGTATTTAGCTCCATGTGACTATATTGTGTTCCCGGAATAGGGGGGGACGTGATCAATTTTGGGGACGTGATCATTCTAAGGCAAATGATGTCACGTCACTGCTGAAGCGCTTATCAGAAGACAATTTCCAAGGATACTTCTAGCAATGGAAGCAGAGGTGGAACTAGTGTATTGTGTTTGTAATTGGGAGTATCTTGAAGGAGACCACATAAGATTGTGAAGTGAACTTTTTTTAAACGTGCTGCACGAACTTTTGGTACAGGCGTCGTATATGTCAAGAAAAATTTAGCCTCTCATACTCCGATTCTAAAACTGAGTGCCAAAACAGTGGCAATCTTTTTTAAGGCGAAAGCCTTTCTAGGCTCATGGTGAAGTTTGTGTCAGCAGACCTGATCCCCGGAGTGTCCGCCGAAGCGTCATAACGCCATATGAAGAACGGTTAAAGACAGATTAAAGAATGAAAAATGATTGATAGTATCAGTTAGTGAATAATAACGGTATAATAGAGATTGGTAGAGGTTAATAATGACTAGTAATGAATAATAATGACTACTAAGGATTTGTAATGACTACTAATGACTCCGAAATGACTAATATGTCGAACGACGGCTTGTTATGACTACAATTGATTACAAATGACTAAATATGCTTACTAGTAAGCAGTAATGACTAATAATTACTGAAATGACTTGCAATGACTAGTAATTACTACGAAATGACCAATACTTCTAACAACTTGTAACGACTGGAATTGATTAGAAATGACAAAAATGCTTAGTCATGATTGAAATAACTTCTAATGACTGTGAAATGACATATATATCTAACAACAAACTGTAACGACTACAATTGATTAGAAATGACTAACAATGCTTAGTATTGACCAATAATGACTTTTAAAAAATTATGAGGTTTTACGTGCCAAAACCACTTTCTGATTATGAGGCACGGAGTAATGGAGGACTCCAGAAATTTCGCTCACCTGGAGTTCTTTAACGTGCACCTAAATTTAAATACACGGCTGTTTTCGCCCCCATCGAAATGCGGCCGTCGTGGCCGGGATTCGATCCCGTGACCTCGTGCTCAGCAGCCCAGCACCATAGCCACTGAGCAACCACGGCGGGTAGAAATGACTTCTAAGGACTTCTTATGACTAGGATATCACCAAGATGTCTAACAACGGCTTGTAATGACCATAATTGATTACAAATGACTAAGATTACTTAACAGTGAGCAGTAATGACTTGTAATGAATAGTAATGACTACAATATGACCAATATGTCCAACGACAACCTTTAACGACTACAATTGCTTAGACATGACTAAAAATACTTAGTTATGACCACTAGTGACTCATAATGACTAATAACTAGTAATGACTGCTAATGACTATGATATGACCAACATGCCTAACGACAGCTTGTAATGACCACAATTGATTACAATTGACTAAAAATGCTTAGTAGTGAGCAGAAATGACTAAAAGAAAGAACAAAAGATAAGAGGCAAAGAGAAAGAGGCGAATAATAAGAAGAGGAAGAGTAGGCTTTCGCCGCTCACCTCTTAAAGAGATCTTAAGAGACCCTGTAATTTTTTGGTTAAGGTTCTGTTCGCTACCTTCTTGGTGTGTATAATTAACCACATGACGCTCTACAAAACAGGACGATAAAAAAGGTTATTTTCTGAACAAAGGGAAAGAAGGCATGTGATAAAAGGAAAAACCAGAATGGGAAAAGCCACATATCAAGTCCAGAGAAAAGACTGACTGATCCCGCAATCTCCCTTGTGCAAAGAATGCCCTCACTGTCACAATTTTTAGCGCAATATCGTACTTCGAGCAAAATTACATTATTTATTACAGTTATGCCAGTAATAGATTTATTTTCACGCTTAAAGGAGCCAGAAATAAGAAACTTCTACCGCATCTTAGAAGCATCAGTGGTTAGGAAGAACAAGCGTCTGCGAATCATTATGGTGATCATAATTGGTTAGCGAAATTAGCCAGCCTATGAGAAACACTCTTTACGCGCCAAGAGCCTTGCGACTTCAATGTGAGTATTCTTCGCGACATATCACTCAGCTAAGCAACATGTAGCGCTTAAAGAATGAGTAGTTTATTGACTGGAAAACGTAGAGAGGTCCGGTGGAAAGTAGAGTATCTGGCAAGCTACTCTGTGCAACGGAAGGGGAAGAGGAGAAGAAAAAGGGTCCCAATGGGGGATGTAGCGCTTATGTATAAGGATGAGTGTGCAGTAGACGACCTGCAGTTCATACCTGAACATCTTGTTGGCACAAAGAGATATGGCTGTCACTTTATCTAGACCGCTATTGTCTAATACATTGCTTTCATTATTTTCTTATGGAAGCCGCACGTGCGGCGCTTCTGGACTATGTGAACTACTCTTCTCATTTCTCCACCGCAAATTCTTCGAGCCTTGCAAGTTGTTCCATTCGTTGATGTCCCCTGCTGCCTGCCGTAAATGGCGTTAACTACAAGCTTCCACTGTATTTCGAGCAGACCTTATAGCCCAACGAGGACCATGGACCGGCGAACGAAAATCGGAATTACCTTGTTCTGTCGGAGCTGCCTGGTACTACGCTCGCCATTTCTACCAAGGAAGTGCGAGCAAGTGCATTCATTATAGACGCGGTGCAAGTGGCTTCTGTCAGATCCGATTACTTTTACGATAGCTGCAGAAGCAAATGTGGTTGCTCTGGCCCGAGATAAGTACAAGAGTGAATTCAATTGATTGCAGTTCGATTGTAACCAAAGCTAGCGAAGGAACGTGCGAACTGGAGCTCAGGTTAACTCACGGCCGAATGTTGCAGTGCTGCAACAATTTCGAAAGGGAAAGAGTAGTGCTCTCATCAACGCTGGTATTATCATAACGATAACTATATATAGCAGTGGTTACTAAGCGTGATGCTTCCGACAATAAAGAAAAACAGGAGGAAACAAAAACGAATTAGTAGACGAGTGGCAGGTATGGTGATGTAAGGGCACTTATACCTACCTATTTAATCGAGCATTCTAATTCACTGATCGAAGTAAACGTTTCCCAGCTATTCCACGTTTCTCTACGATATGAATATATTTATTGCGGAATACAATGTAATCTGACTGCTCAAAAGGCCGAGAAGTCACATAGTTAGGTTACGAAATGCAAATCACTTCCCAGGGGCGCTGGCATTTGTCTATCTTTCAATTGTAACTCGAGAGCTACTTATTTGCCCGGCTTATACAGAAACATGTAGTATACGTTCGTAAGGCACTGGGTGATCCATCAAAGTCTTTTTGTTGGGGTAGATACGGCACATCGGTGTACTTTTCTTTAAGAAGAATTTCCTAAGAAAAAAGCAATGAATAAGAGTTATTCAAAAACTGAAAGTGGTGAAATAATGTCGAGCAAAGCTCCAATTTATTTTAGTCCACCAAGATTTCTTCCATATTTACTGATATCTAAGTTCATGAGAGTTTAATCGGTGATAGCGAGTTATGATGAAAATTTTGACAACAGTATTCTATAGCTGGAGTTCAAACTGTCTTTGCAGCTCCGGTACAGCCGCAGTAGTAATGTCACGCTAATGACAGATATTAACATGCAAACAATGAATAAATACCTAAATATTAAACAATAAAAATGCGTGCTGCTGCAATTGAAGCTGCTACCTACTACTTTGGAAAATTGCCGACCTCACCACTAGGACATTTAGAAAGTGCATGCACGGAGACGAGCGATGTCTCGTGATGCAATCGTCGAGGCGCGCGCTGTGTTGCGTGGAGCAGACATACAGTTTGAAATCATACGTACATACACTCAATGTTGACGAAGAAAAATGGAAGGCGCGCATCTGAAGACAATATGGGGAGATGAAGTAATGGCAGTTCAACTTTGGTAAAAGATTGGAGCAACAAAACGCGTTACAGCATTGACAAGACAAGTTTCACTTTTTTTTCGTTTTCAATTGCACAGCTCATGAACAGGCTCTGAATGACCCGAAATGACGTACATAATTTGACCAATGGTCTGGGTGCCTACTACACGATTCTCCTTTGTCTGCAGACTGGCCGCGAGCGAGACATCGATGCATCGGACGGGGTGCAGCACGCAATGGTAAGATTGATGCGTCAAGTCACGGGTAGCTTACGTTTACTGCAGCTTTTCTTGCGCGAGACACACGGACCCTTACTGCACCGTAATATTGCACCATTCACCAATGCATATGCATTTTTTATTGGAATATTGTTGATAGCGCCGAGTACAATGCCTGCGGCGTCGAGGAAACCATAGAACACGTACTGTGCTACTGCCCATCTTTTGAAAATGAAAGGCAAGACCTCTGCACAGCTCTCAATCAGCTAGATGGAAAGCCGTTCACCTTGAACAAGATCTTGGGACCATGGCCTCGCATATCGCAGCTACAAAAGGCCACAAAAGCGCTGCTGCGATATTTGAAAGCGACCGGATTGAGTCAGCGTCTGTGATCCGGACTGAGTGACCGACTGATATCTCCAGTGGACTTTCTCTTCTTTTAATCTTTCCGTCCCCCTTTCCCTTTCCCCAGTGTAGGGTAGCCAACCGGGCTCAGTCCTGGTTAACCTCCCCACCTTTCATTTATCATTTTCCCTCTCTCTCTCTCTCTCTCTCAGTCACTGCTTAGCAATTTGAAAGAAACTGCGATTTTCGTTTACTCCGGCTGGTGTCGTATTGTAGGCTCCTTAACATTAATCGGATAATACAACCCCAGCCTATGCAGACATGGCACTACAGGTGCCATGCTTAACACTTGTGAAAGTGAGGAAGTATGGGTTCGGGGCCCTCGTAAAGTGGCGAAGGAACCAGTTTGAAGCGAGCACACGGCCCTCCGTTGAATTAGGAAAATGACTTCTGTAATTCAGCAGTTCGTGCAAGTCCTGTCTGTGAACGAACCCCTTGCCAACAGACCCCCGACTAGCATGACGGACCGAACATAGCCCTTGGATTTAAGTGGATAACCCAAAAGCGTGAGAGGCGCAATAAAAACGAACATGGGCAAGCCCTTGTCTACATATGTTTGTAATACGCTACTGAATACAGATTCCTGAATGCATCATATAGCAGTTAAGAACAAATGGTTACAGCGGTGACGACGACAAACATCGTAGCAATGCACTGTTAGCGACACATCACGCACCTTGTGAAGTTCGATCACATTTGCAGAGGCGTCTTGCAAGCATCCAAGTTCTAAATCGAAGACATTTTGCCTCTTCCCCTCGCTTTGCACGTGCTAGCTGCTGTCTTCCACGATGAGTCACCAAGCATAACGGCTTGAACTATTTTCATTGGCAACGCGGTATAGTGGCAGTCGATTGGGTGGCTCGTTTCAATGGAGCACTACTTTTAAAGCGATTCAACTACTTTGCAAAATATTTCGTGCAAGGCGACTTTGATTCAGGTGTGTAAGACTGTGGTTTCAGCCGGACGTGTCTGCGGTGTTGGCGCGCCACAAGTTTACGTCGAGCGAAGCATTTCCCGATATAAACGAGTCCGGCCTTCGTCACGTGCTCTATTGGGGGCGAGCTCCACCACTGGAAAAGGTGGCACCACCGTCGGCGTGACGTGGTATGAGGGATCACGTGGACCCAGCGGCCGCGTCGGCTGCTTCGGAAGCGCCGAAGCGATCTCAAAACGAAAGTTTAAAGCCCCACCTGCGGTGCGGTTCTGATTAAGTGGTGAGGCTTTCCTGCCTTGGGTGTCCGCTTGACGACAATCGAAAGTAGTAGAATAGGTAGTGGCTGTCTTTGGAGGCGTGCAGCTCGTCGGCTACTGCTCGGTGCCGCAGTGGCGGACTTACGCAACGGAGCCCGGTGTCAGCCTTATTCACACGTAGGCGCAGGACAAGAAGCTGCGGGAAGCTTGCTCGCGAAACTTAGAACCGGCAAACACCCATCGGCTACAAATCGTGTATGCAGAAACCACAGACGCGAGGAATATTTCTGCTGCGGCGCCGGGACTGCGATGATAGGTGTGTAGCAGAAAACGCACACTGAGACGCTCGCCCTTGCCCGCTGCCCGGGTAATGTCATGACGGTTTGTTCTATGAACTTTTTGATGTTAGATAATGGCAAATTCACTGGAATGGAAAGGGGCTGGTAAGAAGCACATTAAAAAAAGGCATGGCATATAGTCATGTTTGTGTTATGAATTAATGCACTGGATTACGAAAAAGAAGCGGCGGGAAATCACACACTGAGAACACTGATAAACATACAGTGCCATGTAACTTGAGAAAAAATATTCAAACATCCAAGGATTTAGAAGACAAAAAAAAAAAAGATTCAGTCGTCGCGAAGGCACATCACAGTCGCCGTAGGCATCGAAATCTCCATAACGAAATTATGTTCGAACACTTCTAATAGCGTCCACGTAACAATGGTTACTAGTGTACTGTCGGATGCTCATATGCTGCGGCCTAAAGCTCACGGCACGGTGCGAAAACGCGTTCACAGCGAAAGCGAGACATTGTGGGCGGACATGCATGCAGACGCGCAGACACTCGCTGCGAACCGATGCGATCACTGCATTGAGGCTTCATTCTGTTGTGCTCCACTTGGTTATACAGACACCCCACTATAAGAACGCATTTCACATAGTTTGCTCTCAGCGTTTGCCTACCTTTCACGAAACAAGGCGGCTCGGGAGACTCCATCGCGGCGAGCACGCGCAGTGCCATTCACTGCACGCATTCGGTAAAGAGATAGCGTCTGTAAACGATTCTGTCCTTTCAGTTTGCCCAAGGTTATGATTTCGACAGTCAGAAACTTCCCTCGTTTTGAGAGTACTTACAGAAATGTCCAGGAGGGCTGCCGCATGGTGTTCTTATTCAGCGCCGAAAGCGAAACCTATAAGGAGGGCGCCGCGTGATCCCTGATACTACACAAGGTAGGCGCTTCCGACAGATGGCGACTCCGTAAGTCCTGGCCGCCAATACTTTAAATATTCTCTATAGAGGAACAACAGTCCTCACAAACACCAAGTGTACATATATATATATATATATATATATATATATATATATATATATATATATATATATATATATAGGGTTTTTTGGAGCTAGGGTCAATGATAAACACAAAAGAAAGCCTCGCATGCGCATGCCCGAACTGACTCACACGCTCACAGTCATCGTCTTGCCATCGTATCGGTTTCACGGCACCAAGTTCTAATATCCAACTTCTATTTCTGTATTAATGAAGTAATTTGTTAGGAAAATGGAAGTTTCGAAGCAATTTATTAACAAAATGGTTATTTCGACATGCTTTATGCGGCGTACGTGCTCTCATGTACCGGGTGTTCTAACGCAACTTGAACCAAACATTAAAAATGGCGTAGTACAGCTCAGGCGATTGAGAGCAATGGCATATTGTTTCTAGTCATCTTGATTTGCTCAGTGTTTTTCTTGTAATATTAATTATATGAACACTCCTGGCACGTTTCCGTCATCGGCGTCGGCGTCACCATTATGTTCCGTATCAAGTCCAAGTGCGATAACCTCGTGACCACGCGCCGTATGCCGTATGTGCTAGCGAAAGCGTGCGAGGGTGAGCCAAGGATAGTGGCTGGATCGCGCACGCGCTAGGGCGGAAGGCGGGGAGGAAGCGCGCCGTCTTTCGTCGCGCACAAGGCACCGGAGTGAGGGGAGGCGTTCTACTCCATATTACATACAATAAAGAATGTTAAATGTGGACTACGTTTTTGTTTATTTATTGTGTATTCAGTCCAGTTTAGAAAAATACGCTCTAATTTATTTTTGAATCAAGGCACCTAAGATAACGTTTTCTTCCCCAAATTTATTTAACATTGAAGGTAGGATGTAGCTTAGTGACTGCATAAGATAATTTGTGCGCCTGTGTGGTACTAACCGCCTGTCTTGGCTGCGGGTACGCGCGTCCCATTTTTCGATTTAAAGTCGTGACGTGTGTTTTAAAAAGGTTCTACTATTTTCGGAGCCAAAGGAAAATGAATACAGTATCCGGTATTTATAAGCATTAGTTACTCGCATTAGATAATAATTATCATAATTTGTGCAGTAAGATGGAAACAAGTTACATTCCTTATATGTAGAAGTGCTCGTTTCAGAAGTTGAAGAACTGCACGGAGATTACGTTTCGTGGTGGAAGCCCACACAAGCGCACAATAATTCGGACGCGATTCAAACAAGGCATAATAAATCTGGAACTTTACTTTCTATGGATAGAAATGACGGCAACGGGATAATACACCTACGGCAGGTGACAATGATTTCATAACTAGTTCAATGTGATATGTCCAGTTTATATCTTCTGAAAGCGTAACGCCCAATACTTTGTATTGGCTCAAAGTTTCGATGGCCGCACCATCCAAGAATAATCCTTGATTTAAATAAGACTGCCTGCCTCTTGCCTTGAATAATATGGCCTTTTATTTGGAGCTATTAATTGTACACGTACGTTCAGATCATCGGATTTGAATGTTTAACCCCAATGTCCAGCTAAATACATGCGGTGAACAAGCATGAATGAAAGTTTGCTGCTTGAGACAGATGTTGAAAATTAAGTACGTCTATCAGAAACTGAAAGGCTGCGAATAAACTACGCTCCAAATGGCATCAAAGAACCCTGGAAAAGTCGAGAGCAACCATGCATTTATGGCATATACGGGTGGTCGTTTCAGAGCGCTCTGGCAGCCCTGTAAAGTTCACGTAAAAGAAAAACAAGCCTTCATCATCATCATCATAATAATAATAATAATAATCATCATCATCATCAGCCTGTTTTATGTCCACTGCAATCGCCCCTGTCCCGCGCCAACCGATTCCAACTAGCGCCCGCGAATTTCCTCATTTCATCGCTCCACCTAGTCTTTTGTCGTCCTCCATTGCGTTTTCCTTCACTTGTTACCCATTCTGCAACCCTAATGGTCCAACGGTTATCTATCCAGAGCATTACATGACCTACCCAGCTCCATTTTTTCCTCTTAATGTCAATTAGAATATCGTCTATACCCGTTTCCAAACTCTCTCCAAACCGCTCTCTTTCTGTCTCTTAGCATTATGCCTAGCAATCTTTACTGATAGCATACGCTCAACTGGTGATAAGGAAGCAGACTCATCAATTGTATGCCCGCTTGTTCTCGTAATAAAGCTGCAAGGTTGTTTTCTACCGCCTTCGTAACTCGTGCAGAGTGGTCTCAAATGACCACCGGAATATGCCATTAGAATGCAGAATTGCGTCATGGTGTGATAAATACCTTAGTGAGGTTGTTCGCCGACGTGTGCGCTGTGTCCTTCAAGCATGCGTTATATACCACGCATAATTTGACACCACAGAAATCAACAACACGCGAAGCTATGAATAGAGATGCCATGAAATCGATCACGGCTGCGCCTCGTCTGCACCCCCCCCCCCCCCCCCGTTCCCGCCCCCAATTCCTGCATTACGAGAGCGCGCGCAGCTTACCATAATCTCGGAACTTGTCAATTAGCGTTAAGAGACAACTGAAAAGAGAGCCAATTCCTTCAGTGGCTATACTCTTTATTCTTGTTCTTCGGCGACCTTCTCCTGGCTACCACGTTGGATTACCTCCCGCTCGTGTTGCTGTACTTCTATAACCACTAATAACACAACCAAGCTTCGCCGACGGGATCACCCACTTGAACCACAAGACATAACTGTCCTTTGA
Organism: Dermacentor andersoni; assembly: GCF_023375885.2. Taxonomy (NCBI): domain Eukaryota; kingdom Metazoa; phylum Arthropoda; class Arachnida; order Ixodida; family Ixodidae; genus Dermacentor; species Dermacentor andersoni. Next base: position 145,280,315 of record NC_092814.1, read on the forward strand.
CACGACCACGTGGTGTGCATGGATGCAGGCTGACTCACGGAAAGGTCGAGTTGCCTTTGTCAGTCCAATGAATCCTGAAATTCAAACTGCTCGAAGCTGCAAGACCGAAAAAGTGGGGACTGTTTATGCAACACTCGAGCAAGAGATACGCGACAGCATATGTGATGATCCTCCTTCGTGTCCTCATAGGCCTATGCAACTCGTTTGTGTCACTGTGTTGTACGTCCTGCTCATTGGCTAAATTTTGTCCACTTGACATGGTTCATTCTTAAGCACTATATTAAGCAACTAGCGATTGTAACGCATGCCACCCGCTCAAGAGGCACATCTATTGCATCCCCATAACACAGATACATATTGTATGGTACACCCAACATTTCATTTACTCATTGAAGTGTCGCGTGTTATCTAGCAGTCTCGTTTTCTATGTGCTTAAGCTTCCCCATTCTCAGGGCTTTTGAACGCACAGTGCGTCACTCCATTTCGGCATCTTCATTCCACATCGGCAGTGCGATGACTTCGATCGGCTTCGTTGGTGTAGTGGCGCAAAACATGCTCGAGTCGTAGCCAAATGCACTGCCCACACTTTAAAAAACGTTTACACCCTTTGGGTTGTATTTTGTCCCCAAGCAATAACCGTCATCTGTCTTGCCCGCATTTGCTTTCTTTAACGCTGCGAGCCCGGTACTTCATAATCCCGAACGGCTTGCGCGTTATCAGCGTGACACAGCATTCTCGACAGGAAAGTAGCGAGCGCCGAGTTTTCAAGAGAGGAAACGCAAGCAAAGCAGATGACGATTATTGTTTTGGGACAAGATAAGCTCCAAATGGTGTAAACTTTTTTTAGAGTGCGCTGCTTGGGAATCTCAGCCACACGACGAGCCGCATCAGCCATAAAGCGGCGTCCTTCGGCGACCTTCATGTCGGTCACATTTTTTTTAGAATGAGTAACTCCGGGATCAGCTTTTGTTGTGCAGATAGCGATAGTAAAACAATATCTATGGGTCCCATAGGAACTAAGAGCCTCGACGACCGCGACCTCACCCTCCACCACGAATGAAGGTAAGAGGGGCATTACAGTAGTGCCAGCATCCTGTGCCAAGATATCTCTGGAACAACCCCTCAAAATCCCTTGTTTGCAAGGAAGCTATCTAGCTTATATATTTATGGGTATTATTCCTTAGCCGACAGAGCACTCTATTGCGTCCCGCCTAATAATGGTGGCACTAGCACGAATGACGAGGACAAAAGCCCCAAGACTCGAAGCACGAACTAATAATTTGTATATCAACTCTTTTATACATCAGGGCTTGAACGCGAAACAAGTGATGCGCATACCCACCACCAAGATTGTAGGTTATTACAAAATAGGCGCAAACATTACCTCACGCAGTTAAGACACACCTTGCCTTCACTTTTAACTAAGTACGAGAAAGAAACCGTTATTACGAGGAGTTTATCCCGAAAACAAATTAAAGCGTACTTGTTTCAACAGGAATAAGTACATATTAAAGATGAAAAAAAAAAAAAACATAATTTTTTACTTCGCATTCACTGCCGCGCGTCACAACCACTTGCACTCAGTGTTTTTTTGTTTTTTTTGGGTTGATCTCATGGAGCATGCTAGTATGCTTCTTGGGTATGTGGAATGAAGTGTTAATTTTTAAGGCGTACACACACTGTAGGATACACACTGTTATATCCACAGTAGGTGTGTTGATGACATAGTGTCGTTTATTTTTCTTATATAACTATATTGTAATTATATTCATTTATTTATTAATTACAATGCCTTCAAAGCCCAGGGGGCGTTACAGAAGGCAGTGGAATAAAAAAAAAGTACAGTCATAATGCAGCAAAAAGAAAGCAATATGGTATACAGCAACGAAAAAACGTAGGTTTAGTCGAAATACAATATCATAATAGTAACAAGGCAGATTAGGCAAACGCGCATTTCTCAGCGGCTGTTTTAAATAAACACGTGTCAGAGATATATATCGGCTACAGAGGTCAACAGGTGGTTCCAATCGCTAGCCGTCTTTGGCACAAAAGAGAAAGTACGCATTAGTGCGGCAGAATAAAATACGTACCTTATGACGATGATCTGTGTGTGGTGATATGATAGATGGCTCGGAGAGAAGATTCCCTTTTAGCTCATAATTGTGGTAATAAATCTTGTAAAAGGTTAGCATTCGCGAGAGTTTTCTTCGAAGGGAAAGGCAAGGAAGGTTCAAGGGACGTTTCATTGCAGTTGCGCAAGCAGTGCGGGAGAAGTTACACAATTTAAAACGGGTGCTGCGATTCTGTACAGATTCTCATTGATTAGTTAGGGTTTAGAGGCCCGGGTCCCACACAGATCATGCGTATTCTAACTTCGATCGGACTAGGGTTTCGTAGAGTACTAGCTTTGATGAAGATGGAGCCATAGAAAAGTTACGCCGCAAGTAACCAAGCATGGTGACAGTAGTAGGGTGGGCCGTCACGCTCGAAGGTAGGATTTCGGTCCGACGATGACCCAACGTTAATGGGCACAGGACGTATAGCTCTGGCTAGCGACCCGGCCCTGGAATGTGGCTCGGTAGGTCGACATGCCGAGCTGCACCCAGTATGAGCAAAGGTCCTGGGAAGGGCGCCCGGCCCTGACCGAACCGTGTAAGGTCGGGGGGATACTTTATGGCGGGCCAATACTTCTTCAGCGCCTGTCTACGTCGTCCTTTTTGTCCTCCGTCTATGTTTGCGCTGTAGGTGACGAGTTATACCAAGCATGCGGACAGCATGGTTGGTTAACAACGTAATCGACATGCGATGACCATGAAAGTGTAGTGGTTATATGAACCCCTACATATTTATAAGTTGTTACTTGTTTAAGTACAGTGTCTGAAATATGGCACGCACTAAGTTTCGTAATAGAAGACCTGTGTGAAACACGCATAACGTAATATTTGTTAGCATTCAATTTCATAAGCCAAGTGTCACGCCAACCAGATACCTTACCTAAATCACACTTAAGTATGGACGGCTCTGAAACAGAAGTGATTACTCGGTAAATGGCGCAGTCATCTGCAAAAATCCTTATTGTGGAGTTAATAGTATTTGGCAGATCTTTAATATATATTAGGTACAATAACGGCCCCAGCACCGAAGCTGGAGGCGGGCCTGAGGTAGCAAAACATGTTGAAGAATCAGTGTTATTGGCGGAGAAACATTCACTATTATTACGCAAAAAAATTTCAGCCCATAAAATAATGCTAGGGTCAATATTCAGTTTGCTGAGCTTTACACGAAGTAGTTGGTGATGAACGAGACCGAATGATTTCTAAAACATCTAAGCATATGCAATCAATCAAAACTCCCTTGTCCAATGTGACAAATAAGTCGTGGGTTAAGGAAATCAACCGGGTATTACACAAAAATGATTTACGAAAGCCATGCTGATGTGGAAAAAAATGAAAGAAATTCAAAGCAATTTAATCAAATTTGAATGTATGACATGTTCCAACATCTTACATGGCTACTCGTTAACAATATGGGTCTGTAATTTGTGGCACAATGAGTAACACCAGACTTGAATATTGGTACCACTTTACCCACCTTCCGATCCCCGGGCAACTGTCGTAAATCCAAAGACCGAGAAAACAGTGCACATAACTAAAGGGAAGGAGAAACATTTGTATTCTTAAAAATTTTGAATTTATGTCGTCAATTCCTTAAGACGAAGAAACCTTTAAATAATAATAAGACTTTGGACAACCAAATCATCATCATCATCATCATCATCATCATATCTTATGTCCACTGCAGGATGAAGGCCTCTCTCTGTGATCGCCAATTACCCCCTTTCTGCGCCAACTGATTCCAACTAGCGCCCGCGAATTTCCTATTTCATCGCTCCACCTAGTCTTCTGCCGTCGTCGACTGCGTTTCCCTTCTCTTGGTACCCATTCTGTAACCCTAATGGTCCAACGGTCCTATAACCGGCATATTAAATGACCTGCCCAGCTCCGTATTTTTCTCTTAATGTCAATTAGAATATCGGCTAAACCCGTTTGTTTTCTGGTCCAAACTGCTCTATTTCTGTCTCTTAACGTTATGCCTAGCAATCTTCGTTCCATTGCTCTTTGCGCGGTCCGTAACTTGTTCTCAAGCTTCTTTGTCAGTCTCCAAGTCTCTGACCATATGTCAGTCCTGGCAAAATGCACTGATTGTACATTTTCCTTTTCAGTGATAATGGTAAGCTTCCAGTCAGGAGCTGGCAATGTCTGTCGTATGCGATCCAACCCATTTTTATTCTTTTGTGAATTTCCTTCTCATGATCAGGGTTCCCTGTGATTAATTGACCTAGGTAAACGTACTCCTTCACAGACTCTAGAGGCTGACTGGAAATCTTGAACTATTGTTCCCTTGCCCGGCTATTCATCATTATCTTTGTCTTCTACATATTAATCTTCAACCCGACTATTACACTCTCTCTGTTAAGGCCCTCAATCATTTGTTGCAACTTGTCTGCATTGAAGCTGAATAGAACAATGTCATCGGCAAACCAAAGGTTGCTGAGATATTCGCCGTCGATCCTTACTCTTAAGCCTTTCCTGTTTAATAGCTTGAATACTTCTTCCAAGTCCGCAGTGAATAGCATTGGAGAAATTGTGTCTCTCTCTCTGGCCCCTTTCTATATAGGTATCTTCCTACTTGTGTAGAATTAAGGTACTTGTGGAACCTCTGTAGGTATTTTCCAAGGTATTTAAGTAAACGGTCTGTACTCCTTGATTACGTAATGCCACTAGGACTGCTAGTATCTCTGCTGAATCAAATGGATTTTCGTAATCTATGAAAGCCATATAGAGAGGCTTATTGTACTCTACGGGTTTCTCGATAACTTGATTAACGACATGGATGTGATCCATTGTAGAGTATCCCTTCCTGAAGGCAGTCCGTTCCCTTGGTTGACTAATGTCCAGTGTTGTGCTTATTCTATTGGAAATAATTTTGGTAAACATTTTATATAATACTGGGAATAAGCTAATGGGTCTATATTTTTCAATTCTTTAACGACTCCCTTTTTGTGGATAAGTACAACGTTTGCATTGTTCCAGTTTTCTGGGACCCTTGCAGTCGATAGACACTTCGTATAAAGAGCCGCCAGAACTGTCAATTAAAATTAGGTCCATTAATGGATCCTGCACCAAGTTAAAAAAGGGGAGGGAAACAGACGATTACTGAAGAAGGGCCTCAGGAAATGCGTCAGTGACCCCTTGTGGACAGAATGGCTGCGCCGCTGCTATCGTTAAGAGCAATTTTTTATGCTTAGAACCAGCAATTATATTCCAAAATTTTTTGGCGTTATCAGTCAAGAAGGATGGAAGCATGCTGTGTAAAAATACATGCTTCGCGTCTTTCAATGTTTTCGATAAGTTTCAGCTATGACACGATATAAATCGCAATGATAGGACAGCCGCTCGTTTTGGCTCTGCGAAAAAATTGTTTTTTTTTTACGCTTAAAATACGTTTTAATGATGCAGTGAATCATGGGGAACGATTCTCGCCTGATATGACGCGTATTGGTGTGTATTTTTGCACGAAAATGTGAACCTAATCTTTAAAAACGGCACCAATTCACACCTGTTAGCAAAGTTTGACATCTACTCATCTAAAAAGTTTCCAGTTCTGCATTTATTGAGGAAAAATCTGCTTTCGAGTAATCTCTGATAATTTTGAGATTAGGTCGCATACTTCTGTTAGTGTTTCTAAGTTCAAATTGAAAGAAGCAATCGTCACTGAGGCCCGGCAGAAATGTAAATGAATAAACTAGATTGGAAGGCGTAGTTAGAACAAGGTCAAAAGTATTTGTGCACGTAGGTGTGGTACGGGTTAGCTGACACTTGTACGTAGACTTTGAACATTTTTGTTTGTGTTGTTCTTTCCTTGTTCGTTTTTTTTTCTTTGCCGAAAAGTGGGATTGCTAATGTTCGTAGTCGCGAAGCGCGCGTGCGGTAGGTGGGGGGGTGCACAATGGTCCCTTTGAGTCGCTGGTGCGCGGGGGCGAAGTACGCTTTGCGCCTTCTATCGCGCGACGCGTTGCATGGACGACGGACAGCAGTGTGCGGACTATGACAATGTTGCGCAGCCATGGAGAATACATCGAGGAGTGCGTGAGTGTGTGTGAGTGCGCGTACGTGCGTGGGGCCTGTTGCTCATTGAAGGAACCAAAGAAGCCGCGCCAACTTAATCGTATCGCCGTGGACGCGGAAGATGGACGGGGTCACTGACCCTCTGGCGTCAGACCGAGAGTTCGGCTCTCTGCATCCACAGCCGCCGTGCAAACGCCTTGCAGCCACGGTCGTAGCTGCCCATTCACCCTGCATAAGACGGCGTGGCCAGCTAACCTGACAGTGTCCTAGCCCCAATTCGGCTGGAGTTCGGGACCGCCACCTCCACGAAAGCGGCATCAGTTGGGCTCACCAACAACACCGATGGACCAGCGGTAAGCCTGTTTTTGTATTAAGTGGCCTGCAATCAAGAATACCCTTGCGATGCTCGCGTCTTCGGCCCCCGCCCTCGCCGGTGAACTTTAAGCGTCCTCTCCTCTTCGCACCCTTGACACATCTGCGCGAGCCGCAGACTATTTTGTTAATACAGTGAAATCTCACTTCTGCGAACTTCAAGACACCCAAGGAAATAGTTTACCTAAGTGAAAGTTAATTAAACTGAATATTCACTCGAATATGGAAAAGCATAGGGCACAGCAGGCATCGAGTTAAAAGTGTGAAATGCAATTAATGGAGTTATGTACATCAATATCTACGAAGTGCATAACTGTTCCGTTGCTGCCTATTTCATTTCGAAAAAAAAATGTGTAATTTTCATTTGAACTGGTGCACTTCAAGCGAAAAATGGAAGAAAGCTGTCCAGAGAGTCCATGCTTTCGTGTACTTCCTCTGGCACAGCTTGTTGCTGAGACACGAAGTCTCGCAACTTTCCAATGCATCCTGCAGCCTCGGCTAGAATTACTGGATTTGAATTTGCCTCTGCATCATCTTTGTCGCAGTCTTCTTCTCGAGAACGAACAGTGAAAACAATTTCCAGATCTGATACTTCAGCACAGGTAAGCTGCTCACTGTTACACTGCACATAGCCGCCCTGGATAGGCGGTATGGGGTCGATGGGCATCGGTTACGCCAGCGCTGCAGAGCGCAAAACTTCGTTGAACTGATTTGAAAAATGACCCAGGATCCACTGATAAAGTTCGCTGTTCATAAATTCGTTTAGCTGAAAGATTTTTGCATTGAATGCATAAGAATACTGTGCGGTATTTTCTAAGAGTTCGTTATTCTGAAATATTCGTTAAACCGACATTCGTACAAGTGAGACTTTAATGTGTTCCTCACCCTTCGCGGCGACATCTTAACGCGACAGCGTTAAGGGCCCCGTGTACAGTTGGTGGCAAGCGTGAGAAGCAGTCTGGGATCTTCGAATGCTATCACATTCCACTCTCAAAGGCAAGGCTTAAGCACCCTCGCGATTTTTCTTCTATAATAGAGCGTAGTTTTTTTTAATTATTTTAACACTATCCTTGCGTGTATTATTTTTTTGTATATTTAGTGCATCAAAGTGTCTTTGTCAGAACGTGGTATTAGCAGTATATATGCTGGGCTGAGTTGGCAGTTAGCTAGTGCATGAAAGGCTCAATTTTCTTGGGTGCATTAGCCAGCAGGTGCGCGAGACAGGTAGAGGGGCAGTAGAGGAGAGGAGGATGTGGGGATTGAGGAATTCGTTGGCGCCATTGTGGCGAGATTCGCCTGTTTTGCCATCCCTGCGCCTAACCTCTTTCCACTGCACACGGCTGTCGGCGGTTGCGCTCCACTCGCCATGGTTTGCGGTGGAGGCGGGGTGCTGATATCACGGCGCGGCTCATTACCTCCAGGACCACACTGAGTACGTGCGCCCGTGAGCAAAAGTATACGGACCACAGGGTCGCCGAAAAAAAGAGAATTTCTTTGTAATTAACACGCACAAACGGCAACTTACGAGTGCGCTATAAAAGTGGTAATTCCAAGTTTGGCCTGAAGCTTTTCATTTCAAGTTGCATTCGCCGACAGAGGGGGAAATGAGTTTTATCGCGCAATCCCTGGTCTGTATACTTTTGCTCACGGGCGCGTGTGCTTCCTCTCGTCCACTGACACTTTTGTGACAAGGACTTGAGCTTGTGCACGGAGCCTCTGCCCGTACGGTGGGCGCTTAGTTTGTGTTGATCCTTTCCGGACAATAAGCCGGAGAACGGGCGCCTAGTGCTCGCGCGAGTTCGTACGATACCGAGCTGCACTTATCGGAAACTAAAGCCGAAGGAGATGGCCCGAGATCTCACGATTTGGCCCATTGGTTATCGCTAGAGCAAGTAGCATAGCTGCCGGGACTTTTACTAGCGGCGTGTCCCAGCTTGAGCCTGTGCTTCCGCAGCGACCTGCTATAGGTGCCTCTGTCTGTATGTTTCGCCCTTGGTGAGGGACCCTTTTTGTTCCCGCGCCGCCCCGGGAGCGGGCGTTTGTGCAGTGTCGCGTGCCACCGGATACAGTAAACGGTTTCCGTTAACTCAGAACAATATAGCGTTCTTGCATGCGTCGCTCGGTTGCGCCTTGCCGTTAGAGTTCGCGCGCAGCCGCGCGCTAGAGGCGATGGCTGACGCGGCCCTGTGGCTCGCTAAATTCGAACCCGTGGGGATCGGTACTTTTGTGAGACACGATTCAACAGCAGAAGAGCCCGCGAGCTGTCCAGTGTGTTCTGCTCCAGCATCCACAGTGGACGTTTACCACGTCCCGTGGCTCTTCCTAGGAACGAGCACTAAACGAGAGAAGATTCCATAAGAATCTACAGACTGATCAAACTGAAAGTTATACGCGTTGACTTATGGATGATAAGTTCTATAAGCTAGTGCGGCAATTTTTAGAGGAGATGCTACACTCATTCATTTAGGCATCTTCACATGCCTAACGGCAACGTGTTGACATTTTCTAAGTTCATTCAACTATAATGAAGGCGAGGTGAAGCGCGACGGAATATATGTGAAAGAGAAAATTATCCACAGTTATCCCTACTATACCACAAATGTAACTGTTTCAATCGCGCTCATAAGGCTCCTTTGTGGACCTATTCATTCTTTTAGTTTCTAGGAGCACTGTTGCGAGTTTTCGTGCCGAGTTGATTGAGTGGAGCTATCTTTTGAAGACACAATGTCTTCCTTGGCGATTTACCAACACTTTTCCGTGCGGTATGTCACTTTCTAACTTCTAGTCTCTCTCGTGGACCGATCCCAAAGATATTGCAGCCTAAATATGTGGGCCGTACCTGAAGGTAGTTCGGTCTAACGACCGACGTTCTTCCTACTACTTTCACGCGAAGAGTCACGTGATACAGTGCCGGGCGCAGGGACTCTCCTCCAGCACGCGCGGAAGCGCTACATCGCGCTCGCGCCGGAGAAATTTCAGTACATCGGGGAAGCGGCACGGAACGAGACTGGTGCTCGAAATTCGCCTTCGCTTTGCCATGCCGCGCCCGAAAAAATTGATGGCCGAAGCAGACTTTAAAGAGAGGAAGATGAAACGTACAGAGGGTGCCTGACTAGGTGGCTATACATGCACTCAAAAAAGTGGGGCACTGATTCAACCTCTAGTTGATGTCGATCAAACGTTGTCGTTCCAGCGTGGCTCTCACAATAAATTATGCGGTTCATACACCCAATTCTCGCCACCAACTCGCCCTGGAAGACATTGTTTTCGTCAACTTCAAGCTTGAATCACCCTCCCACTTTTTTAATCGCTGAATCTGGCTTTCGCAACATTATTAGACCTTAAGCCACCATTGGCTTTGCAGCCACCCAAGCGAATTCCGCCTGCTTTTCTTGTACGTGGAGTATCGCTTGCGAATAATTTTACACTGAATGTCCTTTCAAGGTCTAACGAAGCAGAGCCTTTGTTTCCTCGCGAACGTAAAGCTGTTATTATCTAAACTGACAGACTCGCGAATCGGTTGCGCCGTTGGCGCCGTGCGCCTGCAACAATAGACACGAGTATTCGACGCTGGCGCGCAAAGGAGACGAGAGGTAAATCAAAGCTGTCAGAGAAATGGTGCAGGTGAAAGAAGCCTAGGGGCTTGATGAAAGGGGCCTCTCGCGAATGCCTAGGTGTACTTAGAGACGATGAGAAATTGCTCTCCGTTGAGCGGTGAAATTAAATTGAAAATGTTCAGCACCCGAAATGGCGTCGTTGTCCTCACTTAATTTTATGCGCGCTCTTAAGCGTCTAGTTAAACAATCCCAGTAATTAGACCCCCGGACTCGTGCGCAGCAACATATCGGAAGAAATTCAAGTCTTGCAGTTGCAGTGGATATCTTTAGATCCGATGCAGCAGATCCAAATATCAAGCAGTGTATATCTACCCTGCTTGGTGTCTTTCATTTGTTTTCTTAGCAACAAACCTTGACATTCACTTTTCACAGGTAGCAATTAACGTCCTGTTTGGCAATTCTAAGCAGGAATAAAGCGTTTTGTGAATAATATTGGGTGTGTCTTGTGTCACATCGCCTAGAATTTCTTTTTTATTTGAGGTCATTTGTGTTATATGAATAAGACAGCGAAAGAATCCTGACGAATAAGTTCATCAATCATTATAAGGCAAAGCTGGCACCTGAGGTAGTTTTACTTGGTTCGTGGATACCAAGTAGTTTTAATTGAAGCACGTGCCAGTTGAAACTTACATAAAACGTTTGGCTGAACGCACTTCAGGATAACTGTCGACAGTAAAGCGTATACCATTGAATCAATATAGCGACGCGACTTATTTGTACTGTCGAAACGAGTTGTGTAGGAGGTGCGTACTGCACTGGAACCCCTGTTTCGCGTTTCCTTAAGGACATTCGTCACCATATAGCGGCGGCGCCGCCAAAACCTGCGCGTGGCTTCCGACATGCATTGCCCACCGGTGCGTGCAAACGCTTAGAAACATATCGCGTGGCAACCGGCCGGGCTCCTCTTGCGCACTTCCTTCTGGACATAATGCGACATCTAGGGGTGCGGCCGAGAAGTTCGCGCGTGGGCTCTGATACGAGGAACGTTGCACACCGCTGCCTACAAACGCTCAGGATTGTTCCCTCGCATGCCGCACGCACCATGGCACATACCCAGTGAGTCAAGTTTCCAAGTGGTTTATTGGAGAGCGGCACATAGCCAGTGCATTTGTAGTGCAGCCTGCTAAAGCGTTGGGTTGCTGTCCTTGAGGAACATTGAGGGCATTCGAAACAATTGTGAAGTGGATTCGATTCCACTCTGTATTGGAGAAATTTAAGGGATGTCTTAATGCGTAAGCATTCTTTGGCGAGCATCCCAAGAAAATCTGTCCTTCGCATGACGCCTCATGTCTGCAAAATAAATGCATAATTGGTGAAGTTAACACAAGTAACCGTTATAATAGTGTAATATTATATGATAGGTAGCGTTAGAAAAAAATACTTCTGACTGGCATTCGAACCATGGACCGCACCGTGGCGGACACATTTCTGTGTGAGCCACGTTACATTCGTGGCAGTGAATGTTGTTTTGCCCTATGTTTAGATCACATGCGGTTCAAGTCAAATGGACATTAAGTAGTTTCTCTCCATTTCCTTAGTTTCCTACAGACATACAGTAATGCGTAAGCATTCATTGGCGAGCACCGTAGCAAAATTTGTCCGTCCATGACGCTATATATCTGCAAAATAAATGCATAATTGGTGAACTAAGTTGATTAGTAGCACTGGCAAAAAAGACTGTTACGTAGCCATGGCCACCGTCAAGGTGGTAACAAAAAAAGAAAACAAAGAAGTTTACTCGTGTAATTGTTATCATAATTTAATTGTATATGATTTTTCAGCGTTAGATAACGAAAACTGGTGAGTCGTCGTCGCCTCGTCAAAGTCGTAACAAAAAAGTAAAATAAAAAACGAAGGTAAAAAGCTGTGGTGTGGCAATAAAAAACCGGTTGTGACGGCGTTTTGGCTCAGTTGATACGATATATAGAATAGAATAGAATAGAATAGAATAACTTTATTTCCATCTACTTCATGGAGGAGGCTGCAAGTAAAAGCTGCTCCAGTAGAGGCAGCTTGACGAGGCCCGCAGCCCCCCCTACAGAATATTCGGCAACAGCATACATGCAAACACATATGCATTATACATATATATATATATATATATATATATATATATATATATATATATATATATATATATATATATATATATATATATATATATATATATATACCCTCATGAACCCACATACACGCATATACACATGCACACACATACCCATATGCATACAGAGCCACTGGTGACCAAATCAAAAATACTTAGGGTAGCTTGTGTGGTTCTCGTGGTGAATACAAATGAAATAAGACGCCGCTGAACATTGTATATATATATATATATTGTAATGAAGAAATGAAGATAATGACATCCCGATCATCATCAAGAGCGGAGGGCACGAGATCGGCGCTCGAACACCACCATCTTGTTCTCCCGACGTATTGTTCAGAGCTACCGCCTGTTGGTTGGACTCGTCCAATAAACCTCCTTACATTTGGTGGAGGTGCGGGGTACGCACATCGCCGGCACCCTGGAACTCCGATCCCGTACGTTGCACTCGACCATGAAAGCTGACGCTGCCCGGCCGCCGTTTGTCCCGGCCCGGTTCGCCAGCGAGACCCCCCGGTATTTTCGGGTACGGAAGACGAGGACATCGAGGACTGGCTGTCGGCCTACGAAAAAGTTAGTGGACCCAACAAATGGGATGACGCTGCTAAGCTGAGTACCGCGAACTTTTACCTGGCTGGCGTGGCGAAACTGTGGTATACGAACCACGAATCCGAATTTGAGAACTGGCCCGCTTTTAAGGAGGCACTATCTCCCGTTTTCGGTCGTCCTGCCGTGCGGAAGTTACGCGCCGAGCAACGGCTGCGCACACGGGCACACGAACCAAACGAAACTTTTACCGCCTATATTGAGGACATAATCGATCTCTGCAGGCCCGCCGATGCTTCAATGAGCGAAAGTGCCAAAATACAGCATATTATGAAGGGCGTCAACGACGATGCCTTTCAAATGCTTCTTGCGAAGTCTCCTGGCACAGTGTCTGAAGTGGTAACTCTGTGCCACAGCTATGACGAGTTGAGAAGGCAGCGGGCTCTCACCCTACGTTCATCTCACACGTACAGTCAACCACTCGCTGCACTGGACATCATGCCTGACCAGTCATACCTTCTCGCACAAATGAAAGAATTTGTGCGTGAGGAGGCGGCCCGTCAGTTGTCTCTCTTGCCGTTTGCTCAGCGTCAGGAGCTCCCACAGCAGCAGCAACTGCAGCGACCAATCCCGTTGGCTCCCGTGCTTCGACACGTCATCCAAGAACATATTTCCGAGGCCATGCCGGTACCCATTCAGCAGCAACCTGTCGCCGCGCCTCTTAGTTACGCTGAGGTAGTAAAGTGGCAGCAGCTTCAACAGCCCTCACCGTCCCATGGTGTGTCGTATGCTGCAGCCCCAACTCAGCCGTCCCTGACATGGGCTGCTCCCAACGCTGCAAATTCCTGGCGAACGCGCGACAACCGGCCGATCTGTTTTGCATGAGGTGGCCCTGGTCATATCACCCGATTCTGCCGCCGTCGCGCGCCAGGATACTCAGACGCCCGTTCGCAGAACTACGTGGATCGTCCCCGCTCTCGTTATGAAGGTCCCGGTCCCCAAACAAGCACGTCTTCACGTGACTATCCGCAACCCACGTCTCGTCGCTCACCTTCACCCCATCGTCGATCCTTGCCGCCCATGCGTCGTCGACCAGCCCCTGAAAATGAGGGAAACTAGCTCCCGCAGTTCGTGAGGCAAGAACTGCGCTGTCGAAATGCTCAAGTCCTCGAACTTTGCCGTCGAATATTGTCGACGTTTTTGTAGAAGGCACCCGTGCATATGCTTTTGTCGATACCGGTGCTGCCGTTTCTGTTATAGATGCCACACTTTGCCGCAAGCTTCGGAAGCTGACCACGCCTCTTGAGATGATGCCCTTACGTACAGCGAATGGAGATCCTGTTCGGCCTATAGCTGCCTGCACTGCTCGACTTATTATCGCTAAAGAGCACTACATTGTTGAGTTTATCGTCCTTTCATCCTGCTCGCACGACATCATACTTGGCTGGGACTTTTTATCGTATAATCACGCCGTCATTGATTGTGCCAGATCTGAACTTGAGCTCTTCCCCTTGCGTAACCAGTCCTACAACCCCGCTCATCAAGCCGCACACAAACTAGTCGTAACAGAAGATACGGAAATTCCACCGACAGCAGCTGCTTTGCTACCCGTGTTCTGCAACAGCATATGTGATGAAGCTGCATTCTTTGAACCATCACGCCTCCTTCTAAGTCGGAAGCCACTTCTTCTGCCTTATTCGACCCTCTCTATTTCGAATGGAACAAGCGCTCTCTGCCTCACAAATCTTCTTCCGTATCCCATCAAACTGCTTAAAGGGGAATCCCTTGGATGCGTGCAACCCATTGATATCGGCCAAATATTTTCCGTGCAGCAAAATTCAGCTCGATGCGACCTCGACGTCGTCAGTGCTCTTAATCCTTCTGATGTACCAGCTGCCGACCTATTCGATTCGTCGATCGCAGACGGACTATCACCATTTGAACGCTCTGCTCTTCTCCAGCTGCTCTACCAGTTCCGCGACTCTTTCGATGTTGCCCAACGTGCCCTTGGCCGAACTTCTACCATTGTTTACTACATCGACACCGGCTGCAACTCGCAAGTGCGATAACGCCCTTACCGTGTCTCCACCGCGGAACGTCAAGTTATTACCTTCCAGGTTGACGATATGCTTAAACGCGACGTTATTCGCCCTTCACAAAGTCCGTGGGCATCACCTGCGGTTCTCGTTAAAAAAAAGGATAGATCAATTCACTTCTGCGTGGATTACCGGCGCCTAAACAAGGTCACTCGAAAAGACGTGTACCCATTACCCAGAATTGACGATGCCCTTGATTGCCTACAAGGTGCCGAGTTTTTTTTCATCGTTAGATTTGCGTTCCGGGTATTGGCAGGTGCCCTTAGCAGAGGCCGACCGTTCAAAGTCTATATGAATTCAATGTCATGCCCTTCGGCCTCTGCAATGCGCCTGCCACCTTCGAGCGCATGATGGACTCGGTTCTGCAGGGTTTGAAGTGGCACATGTGTCTCTGCTACCTCGACGACATTGTTGTCTTTGCGCCAGATTTCGCAACCCATCTGGAACGCCTCAACCATGTCCTGACGTGTCTGAATACCGCTCAGCTGCAACTAAATCTCAAGAAGTGCCGCTTTGCTGCGCGAAAACTTACAATTCTCGGTCACGTCGTGTCAAAGGACGGCGTGCTTCCGGACCCGGCTAAACTACGTGCCGTGACCAACTTCCCCAAACCGACGGCTCTAAAGCAGTTACGAAGCTTCATAGGGTTATGCTCCTACTTTCGTCGGTTTGTGCGCAACTTCGCCTCTATAATTGCGCCTTTGACCCAACTTTTAAGCAGCACCTCCAATCTTTCGTCATGGTCTTCTGAGTGTGACCAAGCCTTTCTCCACCCTTCGCCGTCTCCTGACGTCACCACCTATACTGCGCCACTACGATCCCACGGCCACAACTGAGGTGCACACAGACGCCAGTGGTGTCGGTGTCGGTGCTGTTCTCGCACAACGAAAGCCTGGGTTCACAGAGTATGTCGTCGCATACGCCAGCAGAACGCTCACCAAGACTGAGTCAACCTATAGCGTCACCGAGAAAGAATGCTTGGCTAGTCTGGGCGCTTGCCAAGTTCCGCCCTTACTTATATGGCCGCACGTTTCATGTAGTTACGGACCATCATGCATTATGTTGGTTGTCTTCGTTGAAGGATCCGTCAGGTCACCTTGCCCGCTGGGCTCTTCGACTTCAAGAGTTTGACATCCGCGTTATATATCGTTCCGGACGCAAGCATGCCGATGTTGATGCACTGTCGCGGTCACCACTATCCACCGAAACTGCGTCCATATCCATTATAGACCACCCATTGTCAGCTCTTGACGTCGCCACCATCTCCTCTGCACAGCGCAACGATCCCTGGATCGCTTCGCTTCTTGACGTTTTATCCGAGGCACCCACCCTTTCGACCACTCGAACACTGCGACGCCAAGCTTCGCACTTCAGCATCCGTGATGGCCTCTTGTACCGGCGCAACTACTCGCCATATGGTAGGAAGTGGCTCCTAGTTATCCCCAGAGCGCTGCGCTCTACAATCTGCGCGTCCTTTCACTCAGACCCGCAGTGTGCTCACGGCGGTGTCTTCAAGACCTATGAACGCTTACGCAAAAGGTACTACTGGCGCGGAATGTTTCGCTTTGTCCGCAAGTTCATTCGCGACGAAAAAAACCACCGCATCCACCGCCACTGCAACTAATAGTGCATGTAAACGCTAACATATTTCGAGAAAAAAAATGCAAGTGCAATCGTGTCATTGGCCGTCATATTACAGAGGACGGTTCATCAAGGAATTCTATGCAACGCTGAATAAGCGTAGTCAAGTGGCACACAAATGTCTACGAGATAACATAACCACAGTGGTCTTGCGAAAATTGCCTCTCACTGAGCGCACTCTATGTTACACCTACATACAGAATAATGCACCACTTAATTAGCACATTAACACATTAGCACATTAGCACAAACACATTAGCACAGCGGTCCCACTTAGTTCTTTAACTGAGCTTTTAATTTCGCCTAAAACATCATGTACTCATTCTTGACCCGTAAGTGCGTCCTTAAAAGTAGGTAAAGTTCCTGATTTCTTTAGCGCGGGCTCATTGTCCGCACAGAGCTGTGCGCAAACCGACTAACACCATTCTGTGATAAAGTAAATGAAAGCGCAAATCGACACGGCACACACAGACACACATGACGAGCGCAGACTACATGCTACAAAACAGATTCTGGGGAGGGGTACAGTGCGATTTCGCCGAAAGACAGCGAGAAAATGAGAATATACATAAAATAATGTCTGGAAAGAATCTGGTATCTATGCTTCTTCAGAGTAGGCTTGACCGATTACTTCATCAAAGGTGCAACACATCGCCCAACTAAATAGTATTACTTTCAAGTTAACGCCGGTCTTTTGCATTTACGCCATCAGTGCAAGGAACAACGCACTGTTTTTGCATCCATCAGGTTGCCCCTTGCCTTCTTCCTCTTTCCATTCCAATCGTGCTTTCTGGCGGTTTGATCACTCGTTCACTGCGCCCGCGAAAACGGGTTAATGCAGCTCTTCACATCCGTTGAGCAAGCGCTCGAATTCTTTATTAAACTGAGAAGGTCAGACCGCGCACTTTTCCCGTAACCACTGAAGCACTCAGCCTGAACTCGGAATTTGAAATGGGGCTCTCAGGAGTTTCACTTCCGACCAGATAAAATGGGTCATTGTGCGATTGTTCCCATCAACGCAGAAAACACTCCTGTAAAAACACATTTCAGATATTCAAATGCAGTTGTCGTTTGATAAGCAGTATTGCTTTTCTATAGAGACCCAGAGCGAGACAGCAGAACTTCCTAAGCACGATCAAGATGCATGTATTCTGTTATATACAGGTTATATACAGCCAGCAGGAGCCAGCACCCTCTACGTGCCAACGGAGTTAAGCTACGGATGTGACTAGTCTGGCAACAGTGGGAAGGGGCTTTTCGACATGATAGAATAAGCATGTCTGCCTGTAGTGCGTTCCGCAGGTGTGTTCTTCATCAGTGGTAATCGAAGCCATCAACGCGTCTCGGAGCGTGTTTCACGAACTCATGGATAACATGGTCCTTGTGCACATGTGTGTAGAGAATGCATCCCACTCCATAGGCACTATGCACTCCCAGCAGACGCGGAAAGAACCAGTGTTCCCATATCTACAAAATAAAATTTTTCAGGCGCCATCGACTCTAAACCTTACAACGAGCAAAGAAATCAGCAGGGGAATATTTCGCTGCTTAATTCAATTCAGCGGGACTATAAGCGAACCATGCTTACCCCGTTCTTTGCTGATCGCGAGCTAAAAACTTACATGCTTCCGCGAACTTTAAGTGCAGCAGCGCTTGGGTGCGACCACAACACAACAAAAGGAATTTTAGGCACACTGCTATGCCAAAGTGTTTACTTCGTCATGTGGTGCGGTTGCCTTTTTAAAGCTTTAGCTGAAGTTGAAGGTATTAAAAGTGCTATCGAAAACAAAATGGAATACATCTTTCGTTTAGAAACTATCAGAACACGTTTCATCTTGAACGACAGGAAATTATTCTGCTCGAGCGGAAAGTGAGGAATGCATCTTGCGATATCGTGATTCTGCAGGCCAACAGATACAGGGTGTCTCACGTAGCTTGAACGAAGGATTTAAAAAAACAATATGGCTAACCGCCGCTTGGTGAAACCAAACGGTTTACCTTCATGTGGCGCTCCTCCAAATATTTTTATATTCTGCTTGATTAGTGAATTACCTGAGATCAATTATTCCAAATGTTTACTATTCCCTTTAGGGCTGTTGGGAAGTTGGGGATCCGTGCGGCCACGAAGGTTCCATGGATGTTGCCGTGCCAGGTGCCGGGAGAAAAAAAGGTCCCGAGCGACGGTTATGAGAACATCGAAAGAATTATATTAAAAAAAAGTACATGATCAGTTTTATAAACACGGCTCCAACTATCGGAGCACACCACATGCTAGAGTCCTTGCATGTACAAGCCTCCCTTCTGACAGAGGTCCGAATCCGCTTTTTATGCAGTTTATTTCCCTCTCTCCCTCGTCGAGAGAATTCACTGGCCAATCACAAATGGCGAATCGTTCACTAGCTCCCATTCCCCAACGTCTCATGCATCTCCAACGTTGTACAATATGAGGCAACAACGTGGCAAACTGTGAACCGGCCGTCGACGACTTCTCGACAATAGACAGTATTAGTACAGCGCCATAACGATATGTACGCAGCACGCAAGCGCTTTGCGGAACGTAGGAGCGCGTGTCACGTCAGGGCTTTTAGTACTGCGAAATTCCTACGTACTACGTAAGCGGGCGAGCGTTGTAAGGCGCCGGGCGCGTCGGAACGCGTTGACCGCGTCCGCCCGTACCTCGAACCATCGGTCGAACTATAGACGCTGTTGATCTCGCCAACGTGATATTATATGTGGGCGCGTTCACACAACGTCAAACAATATTTAGGCCTTTAAGAGACTCTACTATACGTACCGATGCAATACACGAATCATATCAAGAAAAATAAAAACCGAGTACTCGATTTCTGAGGCTGGCACGCTCATTTGCGACGAACTGCGCCAACAGAAGGTCAAGCCTTTCGCGCGAACAGCGTACACTGAACACTTTCTCAAAAACAAAGCTCATATTCTTTTTCTATGGATTCGCACCGTGCAGGACCCGGGAATGGCTTCGGCGCGTTCACTTCACGCAGCAAAGCCAAATCGTAGGCCATTCAAAAGTACACCCTTCCGTTGGTCGCCTTCGACGCCGCCATTTTGCGAAACACTTTTGTCTCGTGCACTCCCGAACAAACGAGAACCACGAGAGCAGCACGTAAGGCTCCCCACGTACGCACGCAAGAATCGGATGCGTGCGTATACGCAGCGGCCGCGTACGCATCACGCACCGTTTGTGTTGCGTTCTACACATGCGCACTTTGCAGGATGTAGCGATCTTGCCTACGCAACGCACCCAGTACTAAAACTGTCTAATGACCGTGTCATCAATCAGTGGCCTCTTCGTGACGGCCAGGAAGGGGCGACGTTGCTGTCTAGAAGCGAGCTGCCTTGAGTGAACGATGAGGCGTGATCAGCACCCGTCACAGCCGCATGCCTGCCAGTGGAGCACTCTTTGTTTGGAGGGATCGCCAGGCAGAACAGAGCCAAGTGCGTTTCGTTATCTTGTAAAGAGTGCTATGAAACAGCTTGTGGCAACGTATGTAGAGTCGCAATCAAAAATACGCGGCCCACGGCTCCGGGTGCAGGAGCGGCTGCGGGGCCATACCGCGGCGCGACTATCTCCACCGCGCTAGTGTTCCTGTATATGCTCCCGGAGGGAGCAGAGTTGCGCATAACTTTTCCGGCGCCGCTCGCACCGCTATTCGCAAGGAAGGTGGCAAAGCCTTTAACGCGGTGCCATGCGGACGGACGAGACCGGCCGGCTCCGAAAGGGACCAGGATATGCGAGGTCCGTTAGCCTTGTTTACAGAGGTGAGTTCGGCTTGTTTACGCTAAAGCGGCATTTATCTCGAGTAACACTCCTGTACACGCTGAAATGCGTACGCCTGGCATGAGAGGTTGTTGTTCACTTGTGCAATTTTTTGTGTATATGGGCAGCGCGACACGGACGCGGTACAAAGAAAGGACGACACGTCTGTGTCGCGCTGCACATATAAGCGAAGAATGTTAACTTACCAACTCGCTCAATTCGCTTTCTTGCTTGTACGATTGTTCTGACTATGCGGCACTAGAAAAGTGTGTTCAAAACAGAGTAAATACTAGCAGGTGCAATTTGTCCGCTGCAGCTTGCTTTTCTCTGCTGCGTTTTCTTATTTTAAGCGAAGCATATTACTAGAGCTCAACCCAGCTCCTCAGGCACGGCGGTGTCGCCTTCAATGACCTTTAGTGACCCCATGCCATACCACGTGACACCGTGACGTCACGACAGAGGAGAAACGGGGCTCCAACTCGCGCCGTCGCTCGCGGCGTCGTCAAGGCTGACCACGTGACACCGTGACGTCACGACAGAGGAGAAACGGGGCTCCAACTCGCGCCGTCGCTCGCGGCGTCGCGGCGGTATATAAGCAGCTGCGCTTGTTTCTAGGTGGCTTTGGCTCAACTCTTGCAAGATGGGCTGGCTGGGAATCGAACCAGGGTCTCCGGAGTGTGAGACGGAGACGCTACCACTGAGCCACGAGTACGATGGTTCAAAGCGGTACAAAAGCGCCTCTAGTGAATGCGGTGTCGCCTTAGAAACGAGCTGTTTCTAAGGCTCAGGCGTGCGTCGCTTGCTCAGGCGCACATTTCGTTGCCGCGCCGAACGCTGCGTTGCTCGACGCTCACCGCGTCCAATGCGGGGCGCGTAGTCGCTGCGCCGTAGCCCATTGTCTTACACCCCTTGGCGGGTCGACGGGAACGCTGTCGCGTTCCACTCTTGAAGGCGAAGGAGAGTAACGCATGAGTTGTTTCTTCGTCTAGCCGAACCAAATATAGCCAAGCAACAGCAGTTCACCAGGCTAAACAATGGTTCAACAACTAAAATAAAGGCTAGTATGCTTCGCATCCTGGGCTTAACCTTAGCTAAGCCACAGCCATTTTTTTTGTCGGCGTTCTGATTTTTCACGTAAAGTTGATTGATGTGCTGCTGTTCATTGTTTTGTAGTAAGCGAAAACACCGTGCGCTCCCACTTATGAGACAGCTGCGATAGCTTCAACATTTACCGCGCGCAATATGTTGCTTGTTCGATCAGCCTTAGTCGACGTGAGGAATGTGAAATTATTTTTGTACGTTTAATAAGCGCTGTGTTATAGGAAAATAACCTGAGTAGTGTGAAGAGATAAAGAAAAATGTGCTTTCATATTACAGTCTGCAATGTGTGAATAATTACTTTGCCAGTTTGTCATCTTATGTTATAAGTCGAATAAAGATAACGTGTTGTT
Organism: Dermacentor andersoni; assembly: GCF_023375885.2. NCBI lineage: Eukaryota > Metazoa > Arthropoda > Arachnida > Ixodida > Ixodidae > Dermacentor > Dermacentor andersoni. The sequence goes on from NC_092814.1 coordinate 145,302,060, forward strand.
ACTCTTAATAACTTGTTGCTTTTCCAGTGGCCTTGAATTCTGCCCTCCAAGGCTCCAAGAACCAGCACTCATCCCCTTCTACCACCAGCCATTGCCCATCCATTCCCTTGTACGAAATAAATTTGATCTAGAAGCTCGTGCATCTCGAATCTTTTTTCCACTTGCAGATTTGCTGCTACTAAGCAGCTGTTGAGTTTGCGGTATGAATCTTAAAAGTAAGCTTTGCATAAGATGTGCGCATGTGAACATTTGAAATGCGTTTAAATTTAGGTGTCTCCACCGCGAATATCGAAAACGTGCAGCTGCTGTGAACGACGCTAATGATGAATGACGGTCAACGGTCACTGACATAATTGCAGGCACGATAGTTGTGTTGGCAACATCCACTATTTGTCTCGTTTCGGCAGCCAAAACGTGCTCACAGAATTGTCTACCGCACGTGTGTGACGGTTTCTTTAAAAACCCTTTAAAACATTTCTTGCCTTCCGCCTCCGCAAAAAAACTTCACATGCGTGCTCAAAAACATCGCACCGCTTTTTGTTGCACGGTAATGCGCTTTTGCACGCGAACTTTTGAGGTGTTCGAGCCACGGGCGTAGTCAGGATTTTATTTCGAAGGATCGAGGGGGTCCTATACTTTATATGTGAATTCGTGCGTGTATATATTTACACACAAACTAAAAATTTCGGGGGTTGGCACCTCTACGGCTACACCAATCGTTCGAGCTTGGCATGCATTAAAAAGTATCTTGCTCAGCGCTTGCGTACAGTTGCCGCATGTAGCTCGCGACCAGTAGACAAAAAAGCAAATGGAACACCGCACGGCATTTGCCTCCTGCGCGCGCGAGGAGTGGCTGCACTGCAGAGCTGGATCATAAACCGGACTTATGTGCAACTCTGCTCCCTGCGGGAGCATATACAGGGATACTACAACGCGCGCCTGCTTTGAGGGTGCACCGAGTGACGCCAATCTTCATCCTCACTCTCGTGCGGTCACGCGCTCGATGAATTTCAAGTGAAGCGTTCGGCTGTTTCGCAGCTGATGGTCAATGCACAGGAGGACGCTTCCATTTTGCTTCGTTTGCCGTGCTGCCGCAGTTCTTGGCACGGCGGAGGGCTTCCGGGCACGGCTGGCAGGTTAGGACAGTTTCTGCAAAGTGAGTCTAGTAACATAGAAAAAGAAATATAACAAGAGGGGACACTCGGCGGAAAGTAGCAACAGGGAATACGTCACGCTATAGTATTAACGCCGACAGTTTGCTGCCCCGAGCATCGGAAAAAAAGAGTAAAATGAATTAACAGAAATTGTTTCATTCTTTAATTCTTTCCCGGCAGCAGCAAAAATATCTGCATATAAATTAAATGAAACTTTGCGGCTTACATTCGTCGCCTAGCGACAGGCGAATGATGAGCCAGGTGCATGCGTCATTCGTCAGACACACCGCCGAGGCGAGAGAGACCGGCCGCACATCTGAGCCTTGGCCTGTTCGGTCACCCGTCTGCCTGTTCTATTTTTGGATTTCACCTGGTTTGGTGGGCTCCGAGTGAATTCTTGCGTTCCTTCTGAACTTCGACATGGCACCACTGCGCTATAGGGCTACGGCAAGGTGAGAAATTTTGTTCGACAGTCTGCGACGCATTTTGAGCAATTAGGCTTACGGCACGGCACCTGCACTCTTAAGCAAAATTACACCCTTTTGCCACACAACGATAATCGTCATCTGTCTTGTCCGCATTTCCTTTCTTGAACACGGCGAGCCCGGTACTTACCAGCAACGAACGGCATGCGCGTTATCAGCATGACATAGCATTGCCGACAGGAAAGTAGCGGGCGCGGCGTTTTTAAGAAAGGAAACGCAAGCAAGGCAGATGAGGATTATTGTTGTGTGGCAGAGATACACACCAAAGTGTGTAACTTTGCCTAAGAGTGTAGGCTAGGCTTGTGACGCAGTTAACAAAAGACAGCGCGGCTGTCGTGGCGCAGTTAATTTGAATTATTGAATCGTACTAGATATTTGCGACGCTTTCTATGAGCCCCAATATTATTTTAACTAATTTCGGTAGTTTTCGGGCACGCTAGTCGCACAGGGTGCTGTGGGGCAGTTTCGCGTGTACTGAATTTTACTGCCATAAGTTTTGGCCCTTTCTCTGACCGCCAACATTATTTTAACTAATTTCGTTACTTTTTGGCAGTGGGCGCGTGGGCGCGCCTGGCGCTGTGCCGCGGTTAGCGAAATGAAGCTCAGTCGTGGTGCGCAGTCAAGTTTCGCGGTTTACTGCACTGACAACTTCATGGCGCTTTCTCTGACGCCCAACGTTGTTTCGGTACTCACGCTCGTCGAAAATGCGAGGAGCAACTGTCAAGAGTGATAACACGGGAGTGTGTTGCTTGCGCCGGCAGAACGCGCGAAAGATAATGCCAAGCTGAGACACCAAAAACTAGTAACTCGGAAATTGTCTTCTGAACGGCATCCACGCATTTGTCTTGAGAGCGAGTAGAAGAAATTCTGCGAGTGTCTAGCATGGTCTGGTTGGAGGGCCTGTGTTGTGGCCACCTCTGTGTATTCGTAGCGTGCTAACCTGTCGGTTGTTGCCAAGTTCGCGAAACGCGCAGGATAACCCGTGTATTCTTGCTAATAAAGTGCAGGAAATAAGGCCCGGCACGCGGGGAATGCTTGCAAATAGAATGTTCTCGTGGTAGGTACGGTATTTGGGATGAGTCTGGTATTTTCTACGCCGTGTGTGTAAAAGTGAACTGCTTTTGTTTGTAATGCCGCCAATTCACCACTTTCGCACGCTTCGCCTCCACATGCATTATTCTTACGTGTTAATATACCAAAATAGCACTTGCTTGTAATTTAATTTCTTCAGCTGACGTCGTCTGGTGGAGCTTCCTACGGAAACTACTGCTGCTTACCTTGTGCCACAACGCTGGATGAATGCACAAAAAGCCCGCAACGAGCATTTATAAAGAATAATATTAACACTTCCTCATTTCACAAGGCGTCTTGCGTCCTTATAAAATTGCACGTGGCAGATACTCGATGGAAGCTAGTGAAGATAGTTCGCAATCAATATATTACTAAAATGATTTCACATGAAGACGGCGCGCGGTTGAGCTGTAGAAGAAAAAAAAAAGCGCAGCCGGCGTGACACGTACTGGCTAGTATTGAAAACGCGCTCGCACGAAACCGGAAGTGTGGTTCAGGTATTAACGCCGGTGGCTTGGTGCGCTGCAGTCAATTGGGCCACTGGGCTCTATGGGAGTGTCCGCTCTTGTGTATTCCTTTATCGATGCTAGTAACGCTTTCGTTTTAAACGAGCATGGCACATTAGTCAATACGGGCGTTGACACCAACAAAGTGGTGGCTCTTTGCTTACTACTCCTATGAACCAATGCCTTGCCGTGACGTCTTTCGTTGAGCCTGCATGCATGTGAGCCGACCGTTCAAACGCTAAGCACGGAAGTGCGGCACACCCGGGCGCGAGGCGCACGTAAACATGAAACGTGAAACCAAATCGGACCCTGCCGGGCATACGTTCCGTGCGCTTAGTCGAACGCGAGCTGGAGCGGGGAGGAAGGCAAGCGTGCACTGACGAACAGTTTTTCCAACTGACCGTCAGCTGCGAAACTGCCGAACGTCGCACTTGAAATTTATCAAGCGCGTGACTTGGCAGCACGAGGTTGAGGGCGAAGATTGGCGTCACTCGTTGCACCCTCAAAGGAAGGCGCCCGGTGGTGACAGTAGCGCCGCGGTGTGGCCCGTATGGCCCCGGAGCCGCTCCTGCGCGCGGAGGCGTATTTCCAACTGCTTGTAGGTACAGCGGGGCGTGGCACTTGCGGAGACGACAGATGATTGCGCGCATGCGCGAGTAAGAGCGGGTGCGAGAGAGGGAATGTGGAGAGTTTTGCTCCTTGAAAATACGACTCCGCCTAGGTACTACGGAGGAATTTCTTGGCGTGCCTTCTATGCGCTTGTCCCTAGGCGTGCCGGCAAAAGTCGCGGGGCGCGGTAGTGCTGAACTTAGCATCGCAAGTTGGCGGCTCGACGCAATCATATTTATTCGATCATGTTTTTACTAATGAAAATAACGTGTGATTATTTCGCATTATTGGCGGCGCCTCCAGGACACCAAAGCGGCAACGCGGACATCAAAGCTAGAAGCCGGACGGGCCCGTTGGTTGGGGCTCTCAGAGGCCGGCGCGTGCCAGGGGGTGTTCGCATAAAAAATTGGCTGTCTGCAATAGCGGACAGCCAATTTTTTATGCGAACACCCCTGGCACGCTTCGGCCTCTGCGGCCCCAACCCACGGGCCACCCTGCTTCCAGCATTGATCCCCCCGGTACCGCTTGGGTGCCCCGGAGATCCTGCGCCGCCTGCTTTATTATAACCTCAGGTGGTCGCCTGAGGCCTCCGTTTCCCGGTTATATGTGCCCTCCTGGAGCAGTGCTTGTTAAAAATCCGATCTATCGTCGCGATGAAAAAAGCGATCGACCCGCGACTTATGCAACACCAGTCAGAACATTGTCCCTTCAGACACAGCGATCACCAAGCGGCTTCCGCGCCCACTGCCTCACCGCGCGGGCAGCCAGCGACGGAGCGTATAAACCAACTCGACCGCACTCCGCAATGCCGGCATGTCTATGGGACAAACCAATACAACGCGCTCTAAAAGAAACCTCCTCCGTAGTGCCTAGGCTGAGTCATATATTCAAGGAGCAAAAGCCCCCAGGTTTTCTCTCTCGCGCCCGCTCTTACTCGCGCCCGCTCTTACTCGCGCCTGTGCAGAACCGTCGAGCTCCGTCAAAAGTGCCACGCCCCGCTGTATATACTAGCAATCCTAAAAACGCCGCCCCGGAACCGTGGGCCGCGTTTTTTTATTGCTATTGTATATCATGCTACGCGGTTATTTTTTTCGCCGTTTAGAGAAAGCCAGCTGAAATGCAAAATAAAACCACTTGAGTGCGCTTATACGCTATCGTATTGCAGCGCTATCAACCGTGATTCGAGCGTATGGCTTATCAGGGACGACGTCGCTCCCTTTCCCTGCGCCTCCGTCAAAGATTGTGACGCAATGTGAAGCCGATGCCAAAAGCCGCAGCCGCTCACTTCACCATGGTAGACGCGCACGCTTCTTTCGCTAGAAGCAACCTTGCGAGTGCTGCAATACGATAGCGCATCAGCTTAGTCACGTGGTTTCATTTCACATTTCGCGGACTTTCTTTAAACACTGAACGAAACACGTAGCATGTACAAGGCAAACTAAAAAAAATCTTTGCCCCTATATTTTCATTTTTTTAGCCAAATTACGGCAGAAAAGGCGAGGTCAACGTATCCCTTCCCAGCGGTGGTTGTTTCTTGAACCAGCTAGCTCGTCCTTATCTGCCGGTCGGTAGCTCCACGACACGGGGCTGCTGTCAGTTGAAAATGGCGGATGTCCTTTGCACGTCCACGGTGTGCGATCAACGAAGTGTGATTCGTTTTCTATGAAGCAAGGGACGAACTCCTATCGAAATACGCAGGGAAATGCAGCCCACGTATGGAGAACGGTCTCTCGCTTAGGGAAGTGTGAGGTAGTGAGTGTGAAGGGGGAGTACGCAAAAGGCCGTGAAGACTTGCATGACAATGAGCATTCGGGGAGGCCGAGTGCGTCACTGACTGACGGCAGAGGCACCTCAAGTTTAGTTCTGCTATGGGGCAAATGTCTGAACGGATGCGAGGACTCTGTGGAAAAATAGTGCAAGGTACGCAGAATAGTACGTTTATTTCTAATTAGCTGTATGTATCTCAGTCTGGCTAACAAAGCATAGGGGCAAAGGCTTTCTGATTCGCCGTCGTACCTTGCCACAAAAAATTGGCAGGACACTTAAGCTTCACCTTTAAGAGTAGAATGCGATAGCATTCAAACACCCCTTGCTGCTTTTCATGCTTCCCGGCAACTGCTGCTTATGTAACCATGACGTTTACCGGGAAACGCTGGCGGCGAACGCTGTGCACGAAGGCAAGCTTTCTGGTGGAAACGCGGCCGCTTGCATGGGGAGATTTCCTCTTATTGTTTCATACTTCTAATATTTAGGTCTGTGGAGAGCTAACATAAAAGATATGCGCTGTCGGTGTTTCCATTACATTTGTTTGTGGGCTCCCTTTCTCGGAATATCGAGGAATAACTCTGCAAAGAACGAAAGACAAGGTCTGAGCAATTTTGGTGGTAAGAGTTGTCGGGTGTGCGTGGTTTCGGAATCTGGTTCGCAATCTTTTTTTTTTTTTTGCAAAAGCGACGTCCCGCGTTAGACGCCGAACGCCTACGCCGGATTTCCTGCGATGCAGGGCCCTTAGCGCTATCGCTTTATTTATTTAAAATAGGATCGGTCATTTCTGAATCTCCTCTACAACGTAAGGAAACACACTTAGGCCTAAAGTGAATATTAAAAATTTCGCATATTTGATTTTAGTTACTGAACTAATTAAGCGAAAAATAAAGATTCACTGACTATTACGCCACTGTATAATGCGAAACTTGCGCGCAATTGTGTACGTGTTTTCATTTCGCGATGTATTGGCTGTCGCGCAGAATCTGTCTCGTGCGCCATGTTGCGAACGGAGCGAAATGTGGCGCGACTGCCTCGCTGATCTGGAGATTACGAGAGGCAGCGCGTGGGTGACGCGTAGGTGCCATTCACAATAGCCGCCGCAGACAGACCTCCCAGACGACACGCGCTGCTAAAATATTCCAAGGATCATCACGTGATGACAAACCATATCTCGTTGGTTTCATTCAGTTGCAGTTAAACACATTTTTTGAAGTCCTTGGTTCAAGTTACGTCAAACACCCTGCACAGTGATCCTGCAATGTTTTCTTGCTGTTTTTTCCTTTCCGGTATACTGTAAGTGGTATCGCTGTCTGGCATTGTCAAAGAACGCGCACTTACAGGGTTCGCGAGCTTTTGGTGTAATAAGCGTGTTTATTTAAATACACGAAATCAGTAGCACGCTTTTTTTTGCCAGTGGCCCTAGATTCCCACTGACGTCGTCAGGGTGCAAAAAAAAAACTATGCTGCTTGACTTCTTGGACCTAAGCACTATACCAGGCATCGACGGTTGAAATACTGTGGTCTGGGAAACTCCTAAAAAGTACAAGTCAGCATACAAGCAGCAAATTGTAGTACACAATTAAACAATTTTTAGTAATTTACTTCTGGACCAAACTGGTTGACCGAAGAAGCTAAGACTACTTAGCGCTACAGGAACAATGAAGTAATTGCAGAGAGGTGTGAACAACACGTGGTATAGGTGATGAGCACCAGTGTGCGCGTCTAGCGTCGTCACAGTGTTCCTTGCTTGTTTCGAAGGCCCTACGCCTGCCAGTCTTAACTCGGCCAGCACAGCTCTTTGACGTTAGTGCACGATCTTTTCACGACGTATCCATGGAAGGTGGTCCTGAAACACCCCTAAACCAAGGCTTAGAAGTCATTAATCGAACTTTAAATTTTGATTGACCTCCATGCGACCAAAACGGATCTCCAAGAGTTTGTTTAGGGGTCGACGTGTTAGAGCGTTTGTGAACGCCAGTGCGTGTTTAAAACACCTCGAGAGGCGAGCTCCCGTGAGCAGCAAAGAGCGCCGAAAATACCACAATTGTTTATGCGTCCCATGCCTGAGTCTTTCGCGTTTTGGAAGAGTAGTCAGGATTCGGCCAGGGGTGCTATGCAGGATGCGCCGAGTTTGGCGAAACTCGGGATCTTCACGAGCTCTGGCGACACCCCAAGATGAAAGCACGAATGGTACCGAGACACAGTTTATCTTTCGACAAGCCTCCAGTTTCATTGGCTTATCTAGATTCACTCTGGCTGGCTATCATTCCTTGGGCGTTGCCTTCTGGGCGGTCGACAAACTGGGGCTCACGTGATCATATCGTCGGTGCATGGTCGTGCCTTCTTTCACTTGTTTGTCGTTCCACCGAGTGCATTACATGCACAAGCAAGTTATTAAACAAATGAATTTAGTACAATATTATTAGTTACTTTAACGTGGTATAGAAGCATTTTAAAGCTTACAACATGTACACTGAATATGCATTAGACTAATTTGTAATTTAGTACGCTTCGCATTATACCACGAGGGAACGCTGTGGTGGCGTCATCACATCCATTCACCGGGCGAGCATGGCGGCTAAACATCGAAGAGGCCCAGTGTAAACAAACTCGTACAACGAGCTTGCAGTGCGCGACGTAGTGATCAGGCTCGACGATGACCACTATTTCTTGGATAGTTCTGTTCCTCCGTCAGCAATCTTTCCGGGCACCCCGTAAGACTGCCAATAGCTTCGGCGATTTTACATATCGCAACGCGCACCTACTGTTCACGGCGCCGTGCTGAAGAAACAACTTGTCCGGTGCTGCTTCTGAGAGTTCATCCACTCTGCGTGACTGCGAGGGTCACGAACATTACATAGTGTGTAAAAAAGGAAGACAGCCTATATAGCTACGATGCGACAAGGAGGTGGTACCGACGATGGATCTCGCTACCAACACAGTGAAGGAGACATCGACAAACTGCAGATAAGTATATTTCTACTGTTTCATATTTAGCATAATAAGAGTGCACGGATTAAGTCACTTACGTAGTAACGAACTGAATGTCCAGCAGTTTAAAGAAGGCAGTGAGAACCAATAAGTGTTCGTGCTTTTACATGCAAGCGGGCCAGCGAAAATATGGAAAAGATGAAGGTAACCTTCACTAACTTCGCGAGATAACAGAAATTCATGAGTGACATCAAGCCCGCAAAATTTATGGAAGAGTATCTTTATCCAGGTGAAATATCAATAGCAGGTACTGATATAAAGCAGGAAACTTATACAAAAATTTCACGGGTTGAACAGCACATGGAAGGCATTACCGAATCGTGATCGCCACGTTACCGATATCCTTGAAAAAAGTTTAGAATAATTGCATTCTACCGGTTATGCAATATGGGACATAAACCTGGAGGTTAACAAAGAAACTTGAGATGTCAAGGACTGTGCAGAAAGCGATGTAACAAAAATTGGTGGAGATAGCATTAAGGCAGGAAGACAGTGGCGTAGTAAACCGTGGCAACAGATATGCTGGTTGAGATTAAGAAAAAAAAATGGAATCGGCAGGCAGGCCATGCACATATTCGATCACTGGTTGCCAATTCATAACAGGTGATTACATAAGCGTGACAGAGTGGACGTCAAGGAGAGAGAACTACAGCCGAGTATGGTAGAAAATTGCGTAATGGGATAAAAACATGATGTTTGTAGGCATAGGATGCCATCAGCTCGTATAAGACGGGATTGTAGGGTGAAGCATTTGTTTTGCAGCGAACAAAAATAGGTTTGTGGTGCTGACAGTAGACTCGTGAAGGTGGGGGGCACCTCAGCTGCTGGCACACTAATCAACATGACAATTGGCTCTGAAAAAGAAAACGCCAGTTATGAAAAATAAAGCAACGTTGTCCCGACACATTGTTTTATTATGCATACTACACTAAAGGCTTCCACAGTTAATGGCACTTGTTACTAATAGTGCAACGAGCATTTTTCTTTGTAAATAATGGTTTGTATGCGGCTGATTCATTCCAATACACTTTTTTTGCAGCAAAACATTCTGCTGCTGGAGGCACTCAACAGTCTGGTGGCAGTTGGCGAGCGCCAGGCACGTGCTCTTGAGTGTGTGGCAGAGGTCCACAGGGCTGCTCTGCAGCAGTAGTATCGGTGCCCTCACTGCTCTCCTGTCGAGCCCACAGAAGGCACCTTATAAAGGAGCTTTCAGTTTAATATTTTGTTTATTATTCATAAATATAAATAAAATTATTGCAGTAAACATTGTGCTGTGCGTGCATATTAGGAGACTTGTAACATGCACTTGGTGTCCCTTCAAAATAGGCAAAAACGTAAGACAACCTGAGCCACTCTTTGACCATGTAAATAAAAAATACACTAATGCAGCATACACGTCATTGTGCTGTTTGTTCTCTCTATGTGCAAGAATACAGTGCATGTTGATTAGCCACAAGATGAACGGCGTGCATAATTCACAATGAAGACCGGAAACAGCAGGAGTTTAATCATGCTATCACCTATAGACTGTGCATATGACTGCAACACTCCCCGATTCAAATGTGCCATTACATACATGTTCGATACCACATATTCTTTAACATTGTCTTATAATTGCATGTACTAATTTTCACACATCTTAAGCCCTTGCATAGCACACTTCTCGTGTATCTATTTCATAGGCCAAATAATTGTACACTTTGTCCTTTCGTGTAGTATGAAAAGCAGCATCCTTTAGAGTCGGATAAAACTTCAGAAGACAGGAGAGGCCCCGCCCAGATGACCAAAGCGCAGCAGTCGATTGCCTCCATGTCTAAAGAAATAGTCCCTTTCCAACGAGCAGGTAGTAGTCTGTCTGGCGGCACGATGTCAGCCTAGAGTGCGTGCCCATTGGTGCAGGCTTGTGTTCACCTGCCTTAAAGTGCAGATTCCGCAGTCTCCTAAAAAAAAAAACATTATGGGGTTTTACGTGCCAAAACCACTTTCTGATTATGAGGCACGCCGTAGTGGAGGACTCCGGAAATTTCGACCACCTGGGGTTCTTTAACGTGCACCTAAATCTAAGAACACGGGTGTTTTCGCATTTCGCCCCCATCGAAATGCGGCCGCCGCGGCCGGAATTCGATCCCGCGACCTCGTGCTGCAGCCTCCTAAAGTTGTATCCGACTAGAGAAACATGTAATGCCTTGCACCAGTTGCATAGACTTCTGCAACTTGATAGCACACAATGATCAGGAGCAGAAATCTATAAAGGCATCCAAGCAAAGCTGGCTGGCCACACTTCCATTATGAGGGGCTGTAAAAAGGTCTCGCCAAATATTCCCATGACATCCTTGAAAAAGAGGTGGTGTTTGGCACTTCTTTAGAATCAAAAACAGATTACAGTGAATGTTGTGTAGCACGTCAAAACAAACTGAACTTGGTTATCTGCACAGCATGTAATGGAAGGTTGTACTTCACATAGGAAACAAACTGCTCTGTCCAGTACAATTTTGAGGCTGGTATGGCACCTATTATGTCAACAGTGTAAATATACAAATTACACTTTTCACAGGCCATTGATTTTACCATTATTTTTCTATGATGGTTCTTTCAATCAGTGCTTGTATTACATGAGCAGGTGGATGTGAAAGCAAAGCTTTGTTTGCAAACCTTCCGACTTCCATAATTGTGTGGCAAGGCACTGGCATATTGTCGAATAGCTCACACTTCCTCAGTCCTGCACAAAAGAAGCCCAATGCTCTATTTGAACTTGGATCGCACAACAATTCAACGGCACACGAAGAAGAGTAACACATACAGCAGAGCATTCTGCTGTCTGTATTTCTCTTTGTGTCCCGTCGAATTGTTGTGCAATTCAATTTCAAGCTTCTATACCAATACACCCAGTCTTCAACCTCACCAATGCTCTAGTTATTAGGCCACAATGGCGCACATCTTTGAAATGTCCCAACACAAATCAGCTCTCGAAAAAATCACAAGTGTTAAATTTTGCAGCACAGGTGTATGTATGCACGTGCAATATTTTTTACCACTAAACTCACGCGAATCAAAGGGGCAAGCATTAACCAGCCTTGCTGCTGCCGTTACCATTACCATCATGACACCAATGGAAAGACAGTGCCAGGTTTCAGTAAAGGGAGTGCCGGAGGGAAAGGTGTGACAGAGGGGGCTTACAATAAAAATAACGGTTACGAGATATGTTCAATGCCAATATATGCTGCATGTCGCTCATCCTACTTTGGCATTGTGGCAAGTGTTTACTCATTTGAGCATATCACATTTTGTGTAATCATTGTTCTAAAGCTGTACAAACGGTCTATATGCTCTGCAATATTTATTTTTATCATGGTGGGTTAAAGACCCACTTGTCATTGTCATCTGCACCACATTTCTCCCGATATGTAATTTTGCCTTGGTGCTTCATGACATTTTCTCGTACAGAGAGTTCTGCAGAGCATTGGAAGTGCATTGTTCTACTGCTTAAGAATTAGAGCCCCATTATGAGACGAAAATATATGATTTATCAATTCAGAATAACGCCGCCCCCCCCCCCCCCCCCGTCCAAAAATAAGAAGATGCATTGACCCTCTGGCACATGCATCGACAGTGAACAGAGCAAACACTCTGAAGTATTTTCTTCATGCAAGCCAACACACCAAGATTCTTAATGCATTTTCATTTCGCCACAAATGCATAGGCACAAACGGCATGGCGCAACATCCACATCTCGCGCTGCAACAAATTGTGCAATGCCTCGCTGCTTCATAGTGCGGCCGATAGATTACGCATGACCAAAATTCAGCATTGTGCATACTAAGTTACTTCACCAATGAAGAACCCCAAGTTCTTTATAAAATTAGCATTCATAGGTTACTTCACACACTTTGTGACATCCATTTATCTATTTATACTTAATTAACCTCTTTCCCAAGAAAGTGAGCGATTTGGAAGGCACCCTGACAGACAAGGAGAACAACCGGAAAAAAAGTCATCCACCAGCGAAAAAGTCAGTATCATAAGCAGCCGCATGTGAGATGTCGCTAACACAAAATTTCAGTCGGCTACACAGAAGTGACTAATTTGGCAGTATGGCGCGTCTAAATATTGCTTCAATGTTAATTACAGTAACGCTGACATTGAAGGCGAATTCATTCCTACGTACGTTCCGTCGATACACCCGACTACGTTCGTAATGTTCCCACGAAGTAGGAAGCATTCCTTTATATATGCCCGCTCAGCCGCAGTATTCGGGAAAGCTAGCCACCGCTTACGCATTGCCGCATCGATAAGCGCGTCAGACACATCTCTGACACAGTGGCTAACAGTAGTTTGATGGCGTCCAATGTAACGCTCGGCGCCGACGCTTCCCTGAAAAGTCCCAGTCCCGTAGAAACAGAGGGCACAGAGGACTTGCTCTACGACGGTGAGCGAATGAAGCCCGCTACGCTGTCTCCGCAGACGAGAGCCTTCGCCTAGCACGTCACACAGCAAGCGCACTGATGTCTTCGACAGGCGAAAATAACGCTGAAACTTTCCGTCGGTAATGTAGGTGAACGGGTCCGGACGGTCATACTGACGCTTGCTGCCGCTGGATGCATTGACACAGGCTGCTGCTGCCGCCGCCATGTTCCCGAGTTGAACTCGGAGGGGGTTTCGCGGTGTACGAGTTTAGCACGAGTTCGCCTGTCAATCAAAACCAGAGGTCACGCCCTACGCGAGGCATGTAACTCTTGTGCGCGCACCCACTACAGTTGGGCCACGCCCAACTTATCTTCCGGCAACAGCGACGCGGTGTCGAGCTGAGAGGCATCAACAATCTTGACCGCCGACATAAAGCACGCACAACGCACTGTCATCGGTGATGTACTGAGCACCGCTATCAAAAACAAAGCGTTGACTGTCGCTGGCTTATGCATACATCTTCTCGGGCTCAGATGGCCCCACAACACGGTTTCATTGCCTGCATTGTGGCGCGTAGCGCACAGTAAATTGTCGGCACGTCACTGTAGCTGCTTGCAAGGCGTCGATGCGCCGAGGGGGACGACGATGCTGAGGAGTGCGTATCGCAGCAATCGTATGAGATGGCTGCCCTGTCATCGGTGATGAAACGGAGCCACAGCGTCGTAAACACGATCAGCGTCCGAGAATCGCTCGCTCTTCTAGACCCAGTGCAATGGCATTTCTTCATCACAAGCACTGCGCACTCAACAGTTCCAGCACCTCTCTCCGTTCGAAGTCTGATTTCATAACTGCACACAAGAGCCCTCACCTGCCAAATGCGATTGCTGCGGTGTCGTTACGATATCCATCTGCGATCGCTGCTGGCTCCAGCAGAGGTAATCCGCAAGCACCTTCGACTGCACAACACACTCATATACTGCGTACATGCGCTCAGAGGCACCTTCACTGGGCAAGCGATGACAAGCGATGAATTGTGTCGCTGGGAAGCACGAACTTTTCGCAAGGTATCGCAGAGGCTTCGCGCACAATGATAAACTGATACATTTTCACTGAACTGCGTCACTACGGACTCCAAAACAACATGCCGCCATTTTGCAACGACAGCCGTTGTGTCGTTTTTAGTTGCTAAAGCGGGGGCCTTAATAGCATAGGGAAGCGCCTGCGATGAACAGCCGTACCGCGGCGCTGCATTTCTATTCCCCCTAATAGAGAAAGAGTGGCCATGACCCTCCATGGATCATGACTGACTTTATTGAGAATGGTACTGCAGCGCCCCTAGGCGACTTATCACTGTATGAACGCCCTCGTGTGTGTGACCCTCTTCAATGTATCTGCTTCTAAGCTTTTGCCTCACTGTCGCCACTCGCGGCAAGAAGTGCAAAATTTAATAATTTGCTCGATCTCCGTTTATCATCACAAATTTCCAGCACTGAAAACAAAAAAACAGATACTTAAAGCAATAAAAATGTTCGTTATTTTATTTGTTGTACTTTAACGTATTCGTTTGAGTGAAAGTGTACGTGCAAGAATGCGCCGCATGTACCCTGTTCGCATTCGAAGAAGGAAAGAATGATAGTGCACGAAAGAGGAGGCACGCCCTAGACGCGCCCGGGAAAGGCGTGGCAAGCGGTTCACGGCAAGTGTGCGGACAGACAGCGGGACAGTCACGGTATTGCTAAGTTGCGATAATCCGCTGATAACAATACGCGGCGCTGGCGCGTTTCGTTGTGCAGCCTTCTGCGCTTGAAACGTGGAAGCAGCGTGCCGCGCAGGGTGCGCTCACGTTGTCATAGGCGGCTTTTTGTCTACATATTTTTTTGCCTGTAGCTTTTGCGCGTTCCGCGCTATCTCCGTTCACTGACTGCCGTCGGGCAAACTCGGGTAAAACTCGGGTGAACGAGAAACTCGGCGCATCCTGCATAGCACCCCAGCTCGCACATATTTATAATATACGCAACGATGCGAAATAAACGAGCATATTAACAAACAGAGTGTACACGACAAGCGTCTGTGATGCTTGATGTGTACGTTATCTTCGTTCTCAGGTCAGAAATGGCGTCTCATTAAACTTAAAGCCGGTAAACTGGACGCCACCATGTAAAGGCATGGCTTATAGTTTCCGTTCTATTCTGACGCTGGAAGTCTGCGAGAGACCGAGTCACAAACTGCTTTTGTGGTAAAATGCTGAAGGAAAAACCCTTTTCTCCAGAACTGCAAAGCTGTAACAAACGCAACTTGGGATGTTTTTTTGTTTTGTTTTGTTTTATCCATGGAGTCCCGCGACCGGGTTGCGGTATCTTCTCTCGATTGCGCACGGCCATGAGGCCACTCGGCAAGATCTCCCTAGCTTTGTTTCTTGGAACGGCTCCGTCTGGCCGTTGAATCCTGGGAGTGCCAGATGGAGGAAAACAGTTCTCACAGCACCGCTCGGCACTCGTCTACGTCAGCAAGCCTTACGAAACGCCGCTCTCTCAATTGGTCGCCTTTCCTATGCACCTGGCCGAATTCGCTGCCCAGCCAAAAGTATCTCCTTGTTGCGTCGAAGCAAAAGGTCACATGTTATTTTTAAAAAGTAACCGTATTTATCTGGCGAATCGCAGGCCTGTGTCCGTACTTCACGTGTTTTCTATACCGCTAGACCAAAATTTACACTCAAGATCATGTAACCTTATTGGTGCCTGTGACTTCTTCGCACCAAATCGGTTCGTTTTCCAGAAGAATAAATCCAGAGTTAGCTCTACTAGAATATAAGGAGCACATTCTTAAGCAGTTTGAGATAGAAATGTTTCGTTCTTAGTGTATTCGTAGATTTAGAGTCGTAACAAACAAAAAGAAAGCAGATTGTACAAGTTAACCGTGTGTACTCCGAAATAAGATGAGTAGCCTGCGGTATTCCAGAGCGAGACATACACAGGCCAATATATTTCAATTAACGACACCATAAAAAACAATATGCCAAAGTTCAGAATTTATGCTGATAATAATAGTATTTTTTCTGTGGAACGAACATTCACTCTCTAATAGACCAATGTAATATTATAATGAATGCGTTGCGCAAATGACAGAATTCAAATTATATGCGTGTAACTGAAACAAAAAGCGAAGGTATATACCGGCCTAAAAACAAACCGCTTTTGATTCATGCTGATATTGTACTCAATTCGCGCCAGATAGCAATTTTCGGCCAATATAAATGCATCGGTGAAATTTCTTAAGCTCACATATTAAGCTCCCATATGAATTACTTCGAAGTAGTATGGGGAACCGCGTAATATACATGTCTGCAACGGATTCCTTCGTTGCAGAAAAAAATCATTACCCCTGTATTAACGTATCCTATGATGCACCAACCGCATAATTGTTTAAACTGAGTGGAATAATCATAGTACATCGCATGTATAAACATTGGCTAAGTGTTGCATGTAAATCGGAAATCCTAAGAAATGGGAATTGCATACGCGGCCTAGCACTGCTTGAAGAAAAAGAAATACCATGATGCAATAAGGTGTGCCGCATGTTTGGTCCGTGCCTATCCTTCGATGAGAACGAAGTTTAACATTTGCACTTCCATCTCTACTGAATTCGTATCACTTTATTATTTTTGACCTAAAATGTGCTTACGTGGAGATCCGCTACACGTATACAGCCTAGATTGAAACAAAAGCGTTTGTGTTTTACTATGTGTGTTATTTATTTGTTTTCTTGTTTATTGATATTTTTCAACAGCTCTGCATCATTTATTTAAAGAATAACTGCCACTTAGTTTCATAAACCAGTGACCTACAGTGTTTCCTTGTTTATATGCCTGTCACATGAATTTGTACATTTGTATGCTTGTACATGGTGTTTCCGTGAACACTTTCAAATGTTTTTTCTTTAATTGCCTGTGGCAGATAACACGATTCTAGTCCATGAGCTGGTCCACTAGAAGAGGCGGACATTACTTGTACAAGAAATTGAAACTTACAAGCAAATGATTAGAACAAAATCACTCATTATGTTTTTAAATACTTACCCTATAGCGCATATCGCAATTTACAAATTCTGGCGGGTCAGACTGTAA
Source organism: Dermacentor andersoni (assembly GCF_023375885.2). Classification (NCBI taxonomy): domain Eukaryota; kingdom Metazoa; phylum Arthropoda; class Arachnida; order Ixodida; family Ixodidae; genus Dermacentor; species Dermacentor andersoni. The sequence continues at coordinate 145,319,170 of NC_092814.1, forward strand.
GGCATATTCACTTCAAACGAATTGTGGGAATGACACCATTTACGAGATACTCGCCGTCCAGCTTGCGGTAAATATACCCTCTCATTCCACTTACTTTCATAACAGAACGCCGTTTTATGCACTGAAGCACAAAAGTAACTGAAACACCAATGCATATATCCGCTAAGTTCGGGAATTAATATCTCGAAACTTGCGACATCCTGAGAACTCGTTCCATGTGGATCCGCCTTGCTAACTCCTCGGCTAGCATTTGTAAATTGCAAAATGCGGCAAAAGGTAATTAAGAACGTAATTGTTTTTTTTTTAATTAGTCGATTATGCGTTTCAATTTTTATGTAAGCAATGTCCGGCTCTATGATTAGACCAGCTCATGGACTAGAACATTGCTTCCTGCAGCAGAAAAAAAAAATTGAAAGTGTTCGCTCAAACATAAGATATATGAGCCGTATAACGTAAAACTATTCCAATATGTTTTTATTCCAATCGCCTGACGACAAATTTGTGTAACCGCCGACGCAAGACAAGCATGGGGCGGTCACCCGCATGGTTGCCTGAACAAACCAATCAGATGCTCCCCTCGTTCGTAGGAGGTCACCTTGCTTGAAAAACGAAGATTGCCTGCACTGAGCGGCCTGTCTTATCTAATTGGCTCACAAGAGGCGAGGAGCATGCTCAAGTGGAGAGGGATTCGATGGGGCCGAGTCACTGCAGTGAATATCGATACCAGATGAAGCGGGTGGTGCCGGCGTCTGCGATTGGTCCGCTTTCTCTTACTTAGCTTGCAGTGGCTCGTCGACAATCGCGGCGGCATGCAACGGAAGTTAAGAATAACGCTAAAACGGATCCTCAGCAAAGAAGAGTTGGCAGAACGAGATCGTAAACGTGCCGAAAGTTCTCGAAAGCGTTACACGGCCACGGAAAAAGATTTATTACACGCAAATAAACCCATGCTCTCCGGCAGGGGTGATTAGCCAGTGCTGGAGCGATCGGCGGCAGCCATCTTTTATTCCTTTCGGAACGGGGCAGCCTGAGGCTATTCAGAAGAAAATTCAGTTTTGTTCGGCATATTAATGCATCTTTAACGTGTACGCGTCACTTTGACGCGGTAAGCTTTTGCGGTTTTGTGACGTCGCGTGAGAGGCAGGTGAAGTGGGTGCAGCCCGAAAACCTTTGACCAATAGCCGAGGGCTAATGGCAAAAAGGCGTCGAATCAGAAATAACTATTTTTGTTTCGTTCGGTCAAATTACGCATAATCAGTGTGTACACGTCATATCAGATGGGGAGCTATCGCTGTTTTCGTGACGTCGCGTGACAGACATGTCAAGTGGGGGTGGTCCAAAAAAGTTTTTGACCAATCGTGGTGGGCTGATTGCAGAATTGGAATAAAAAACTTTGGAATAGCTTTACGTTATAGCACCCATATTTGTGTATGTGTAGTGTAGCACGCGAACTTGCGTTCGTTGGTTCATTCATTCCATTGTGTGGAACTTCACGGCAATGCACAAACGTAACTGATTGGGAAAAATATTTAGAAAACTTTCTTTCAAGGCACCGGCCGTGTATTAAAACGTTTCAACTGACTGCGCCGAGTGGGTAATCCCTTCTAACGACATATAAATTTGAGGCACTTAGTCGGAACATTTGTGCTGCGTTAAAGCAGTGCTTCGGTCGGAGATGGGCGGTGAACTCCCGCGGCAGGATCAAATTGTTTTGCACTTTCCTGGCAGAGGGAACACTGACTTGAAGAAGCGCCCAATTTAAACCGTAAAGCGATTTGTTACGACTAGCGTTGGAACGGTGATGGCATAGCGAGTGTCATTCTATCTCTTTGCACGCGCAGGTCTTGGAGTAGCGGCAGCGAGGGAGACAGCGCCTATATGCACGTTGACGTCTTGAGGGTGCGTGCTTGTGCCCTTGCATTTGCAGAATCAATAGTCATTTCCTTTTTAAAATCACTATTTATGATCAATTGCATTTGCTCGTGCGCGCGTGTTTGTGTCTCTCCATTTGCATCTGCGTGTGCGCAAATGCGTCTATACGTGTGCCAACGTACGCTCGTTTGTGTATGCGTACACTTTTGTGCGTGGATGGGCGCGTGTAAATGTGTATGTTGGCAAACGTATGTGGCATCTGTGCTTGCTGTGCGTGCGAGTGAGTTGTGGGTGTGCGTGTTTGTGTGAGCGAGTATTTATTTCCCTGCGTACGCTTACCTTCCGAGACAAATGGGATATAGTTTATTGGAACCCGTATTTAAATCAATAAGACAAGAACGAACAACACAACATTTATGGCATTATCTCATTTCTGAAAGTAAAACAAACGCGAAAAGAAAGCGGCTCGGACGTCAATATGCCACCCTCGATTTCGTTACGATGGTCGGCACGGCCCCGTGAGAAGCTGCTAAGTAGTTCACCTTTGTTATCTTCCTTGCCTCGACGGCATGCAGCGCAATGTCTTGAGGCCAGTGACGCGCCAAATAACCTTTTGGCGGCACACATTCACTGCTATATTGACATTAAAGCTTCAAACTACTTGCCTTCGAAAAAAAATCTTGAACAAAAATCGAGAGCGAACTGGCCGCAAGGAACATGCTCACGGAACCATACCATTGATGACAATATCGCTATAAGGCTGGTAGTGCTCAGGTCGACGTTACCGACGATCCTTTTTCGCGTCAGTTGCGCTTTCAGAGAGCGTTTAATTGGAAAATATTTGTTCGCATAGCTTTTACAGGAGCATGTTTAATGAAAACTTCATCGCTCAGCTACATAATGTCGTGGACGGGATCCAAACTACTGCTTTAGTTACCTAAGGTTAATTATTATAAACTTAGTTAATCCCGCCTCATTAATTACGCACACAACTGCTCAGCATACTACGTATCTAGAGGTTACCAATGCGAATTCACTGGAATGATAAAAAGATGCCACAAGGTTTACATTGATCGATGTTTAAAAAGATAGTTGGTGCCTTTAAAACAATAGCGCCGGAATATTCATGGCGCAGTAGGCTCCCGATAAAGCCACCGCCGTAGTTGCTTAGTGGCTATGGTGTTGGGCTGCTAAGCACGAGGTCGTGGGATCGAACTACGGCACGGAGGCCGCATTTCAATGGAGGAGAAATCCGAAAACGCCCGTGTACTTAGATTAAGGCGCGCGTTAAATAACGCCAAGTGGTCCGCAGTCCCCCACTACGGCGTGCCTCATAATCAGATTCTGGTTTGGCACGTAAAACCCCATAATTTAATTTAATTCTTCCGATAAAGCAGGTGCGAACGCGTGGACACGTTTTCTTGATGCAAATAAAGTTCATACACTTAAACTAAAATGCACTTCTGCCTCTTTACAATACTCTCCCCTACATTATACAAGAAACAGTTCAGCGCTACGGTACAACAAACAAAATGTGCGAGAACATTGTATACGCTCCCAATTAGATTTGTGGGCGTTTGTGCCATCATGCTTGGTTTCCTACCATCATTAGAAATAAAAAAGCTACTTGGAGGAAAGCATCGGATAAATTTTTCAGTACTCTGTACTGGATGGGGCAGCGCGGACATGTGCGTTAGAACGAAAAGTATTGAAATTTTAGGATGGGTCCATTGCGGTATATATATTGGCTGTATAATTTTAAAACCTAAAGGAAAGCACACCGCGATTTTGACAATCATTGCTGACACATATATAGTCACGTGAAATATGAGCTCCGACACAGTGCCCGTCATGGAAGCGCCCCTAGACTACACGGCTACATTGGCACACGAAATGCCTGCTTAGTAAATAGCAGTAATCATAAAGTGTTTAGATCACTTCTTGGTATGTTGGCGCGCCGCTGTGCTAGTCTTGGGGGTCCCCTCTATTTCGTGCACTGTTTCATCTAATGTTTAAAGCCACTGCACTGTTCTTTTTCTTTTTTGGTTGAGCTCTCTTTGGTGCCTAACCGCTATTACAAAGTTATCGCTTGGCTCAAGACGCCCCTGCACGTATTTGAACTTTCCATAATAATGTAGCCAATTCAACAGCGAAGTAGTGTTATCCAATCAGATGGCGCGCATGAAGCGAATAGTGGCGTACTATCAGCGTCAAGTGAAACGTGATCAGTGGAGCGCGTGGCCCAAGCATAAGTGAAGATTTCGTGCCCGCCGTTCCGTCATCGCCTTTGACAGGCGCACACATCCGGCTTGGCCGCACTGTGCAAGTTTGCCGACCGAAAGAATGAATGTGGCGCACAAACGGCAAACCGCATGAGCGAGTGTATATCTAACCATGATGGTGCAAACTGCAGCACGCGTCCCACTGTTCGCGCAGTTCGCGTTTAATTTGACCGCCTATGGCACTTATGGTTTCGTCGAACTGTGCGATAACACTCGCCATAAACTGCGATATACTAGATTCTGTTTTCTTTTTATTTTCTCCCTTTCAAATATAAGAACCAGTACGGAAGCGAAATTATTTCACTAGAGGGTGACCGCGCAGTGCGACCAAACCGGATGTGCGCGCCTGCTAATGGTGATGACTGCACGGCGCGCACTATACCTTCAGTTATGCTTGGGCCGCTTGCTCCGCTGTTCACATTTCATTTGACGCTAATAGTACATTCTCGATCACGCGCGAGCGCTGGAGATTGCACTATAATGTAGCGCCAACCACAATACTTTACGGAGATTTGAGAAAAAGCTGAATATCTGCGCAGCCTCAAAACGCAGCCTAGTATCCGCATTTACGTATCTCTACCTGTACATGCGAACAGCATTGTGATATTCGGTTTTACTGACTAATGTAACCAGGCTACCGAGAAGTTGAACGTTTTCTGAGATCCCGTGGTCCGCAAACTTTTGTGGTTCAATATGCGAACATTTAAGTCTTATGAACTGATGTGTTCATCCGTAAATCAGGTTCCGACGACGGACGACTTTGCGCACAGCCATCGTTGTGCTTTGAGTGACGTTTTCTTCTCCAACGTAAGCTCGCCTAATCATGACCTAGATTCCCGACTCATTTTGTTTGCAACTCTTTTTTCACATCACTACAACGTGACAGTCTAGACGTGCTATATTTTCATTGAGTGAATACTGGGAAATGGACTAGGAATTTTTTTGTTGTGTGCGTTTACACTTTTAACGAAATAATATATTAAGGTAGGGCACGGTGGCACGGCAGGCAAGCAGAGCAACCATTTTCTTTACTTCGTGCAGCTTATCGGCAGACTCGTGCTGATACCATCAGCATGGTGGAACGGTGGCTCGAGATCGGAGAGCTACGTCACCCGTCTGCCCAACTAGACAAGCTACCACGGCCCGTCTGCGCAGCCGATCTTCACAGCAGGCGAGTGGCGTCCCGACCACGGTGCTTCGACGGCTCTGTGCATGGACGCCGCATCCGATGGTGCAACGGCGGCAGTGCGGGCACCTTGAAGCACTAAAGAACCGGGAAGCCGACCTGGGCTCGTCACAAGGCACGGCAGGCATGAAGAGTAACCCTTTCCTTTACCTCGTGCAGGTGAGCAACCGTTTCGGTAAATGCTTCCGCTCGAACGAACTTTGCTTGGTTGTGCTGCCATGCCCTGGGATAATGGGCCTGCCTCTATATGACTTGTTGTTTGAAATAAAAATTGCTTTGGCTGGGGATGTCGAGACCAACCCTGGTCCTGACGCGGCGCAGCTAACCAAGCAATTACAAGAAATTGCTGAAGACCTTAAAGAAGTAGTTTAATGACTGGAAAATGTATAGAGAGGTCGACCGGAAAATGGTGCGTCTGGCCTGCTACTCTACGTAAGGGAAGGGGAAAAAGAGAAGAAAAATGGTCACAATGGGGGATGATAATGGGAGGAACGAGGTGAAGGACACATTGCATAACTGGTATCACAAGCGTGAGTTCAGGCCCGTGTCGCCTAAGAAACGTGAAAGAGCACGCATTGTCTCTATCGTCTGCCAACTCTGTGGTCATGCGCCTAGCAAGAGATCCTCCGACAGTGGTCTATTGTGTAAATGTCTCAAGGTATCTGCCATTGTCAGACCTTAAAGATGTTAAAGAAAGCCGTTTAAATTCTATCGATGCCAAACTTCAAAAGCTAACGTCTCTAGAAAGCAAGATTTCGTCCAGCGTTGACCAAATCCTGCACTTACAGCATGTAGTATGTTAACTAGAAATAAAGATACATGTTACATGCGCTTAGCAAGAGATCCTCCGACAGTGGTCTATTGTGTAAATGTCTCAAGGTATCTGCCAGTGTCAGACCTTAAAGATGTTAAAGAAAACCGTTTAAATTCTATCGATGCCAAACTTCAAAAGCTAACGTATCTAGAAAGCAAGATTTCGTCCAGCGTTGACCAAATCCTGCACTTACAGCATGTAGTATGTTAACTAGAAGTAAAGATACATGACCTCGAAAACAGTACAGGACGATCCAACCGAATTGTTTACGGCTGAGCAGAAGTTAGTGAAAACTAGCACTCACTTGAAGGACTCATTAATGACATAATTGTGAAGAGCACTCTTTCCCCTTTCCCTTCCGCCAGTGCAGGGTAGTAAACCGGAGGCTTTTACTCTAGTTAATCTCCGTACCATTCTTTCATTTGCATATATATATCTCTCTCAAGAGCACTGTAAAACTTCAACCAATAACCATAAAGCGAATCCACACATTTGGAAAGCCAGATGCGAAACCTAGGCCTATTATAATGAAATTATTCGACTTCCGTGATAAAGCGAATGTCTTAAAAAACTGTTACGAACTAAAAGGTACGAACTTTTCGATTGGAGAGGATTTTTCAGTCCGTGTGCGCGGCATCAGAAAAAGACTCTGGGACTCCGCCAAACCAAAGAACAACTCGAGAGCTAAAGTCTCTCTTACATGCGATAAACTTCGCTCAAATCGCAACACTTACCGATGGGACGCTCAGATCAACAAGGTAATCCTCATTGAAAACCCATCTGACGTGTCTAGACCTAAAAAAAACGAAGGAACAAACAAATGTGCGCCACGGCCCCGCTACCCGCAGCAGACCGAGAAATGAGCTTTGCTAACATAAATGCATGCAGCATAATACGAAAATTAACTTCTCTTGAATCCCTGCTTCTAGGCATCGAACCTGACTTCGTAACAGTGACTGAAACGTGGCTGACAACTGATGTAAGAGATTTCGAAATGGCGCCATCAAATTATGCTATTTTTCGTAAAGACAAAATATCTCGAGGCGGCATCGTAGCGATTCTTATGAAGAAGTAAATTCCCTTTACTATTCTCCCGAACATAGAAGGCGTGGAAGCCATTTTCTGCAGACTACTCTCCAGCCCTCACCAAATTGTTGTCGGCTGCGTCTATCAAAGCCTTTCTTACGAAATCAATGTCATGCAGTCATGATATGCATACATGTTCACACACGTTTTTGGAGCTCGGCTAATTCTAGTCGACGACTTCAACCTAACCAACATAAGCTGGCACACTATGGAAAGCAGAGGCACATGCTCGGATATGCTTACAGACATGATGCTCGTATTTAAACTCTATAAAATTATGAATTAGCCTATACGTGTCCAAGGAAGCAGTTCTAACATCGTTGACTTCATATTTTGAGTGAACACATTTCGGTAGGTAAAGCTAAAGTAACCCTAATCGATGGCATGTCGGACCATAAATTAAGCACATGCTCTCTCCCTATTCAAGGCACTAGTTTGCCACAAAAACTAATCACTAATTTTCTAGATTTCAACAGAGTTGACAACAAAAGAGTAGACCATCTGTTCCATGAACTGAGCGCTTTCGTACAGCCAGTCAGCGTTCGCAATTGTGACGTAGAAGCCCTCTGGCAAATGTTGAAATCTATTACCTTTCGCTGCATTCACAACTATGTGCCCACGTGAACAATGAAAGAAACGCAAAATTTGGATTACTGCTGACATCATCCACACGAAACGAAGAGCAAGAAGGTTAAGAAACACTTTGAAAAGTAACCTAACCTAGCCATAAACACTATGAAAGCTTAAATAAAGGCAGCTAAAGACAATTATTTTGAAAACACTCTCGGTAACTTTTTGATGTCCTCTCTTAATAAAATCTGGAACAACCTCTCGCCAAAATCTAACCCCAGTGCCGAAATTACGCCGCAAGAAAATGAAGCCAGAGCTAACAACTTAAATGAATACTTTCAATCAGTTTTTAAACTAAACGAAGGTGACTTGCGACACTTTGAACCTTGTTCTAACATATTTCTGGGACCTCTACTGGTAATACGGGCCAGTGAGCTAAAGCTATTACTGAATTTAGACAATCAGAAAAGTGCAGGACCAAATCAAATTCCAAATGCTTTTCTTAAAAGGTATTCTGAGCTAATATCTCACCACTTAACCATAACCTGTGACAATTCTTTATCTACATGTACTTTACCAAATGACTGGAAGACTGCTAAAATTATCCCAGCACACAAGTCAGGAAATAAAAATGGGCCCTCTATCTTTCGGCCAATCTCTCTCACAAACACAGTGAGTATACTACTTGAGCACATCATCCTGAAGCACATAAACACTTACCTCAAAGAAAACCGAATTTCATCGCCGGTTCACCATGGTTTTCGTCAGGGTTCAAAGTAACTCAACTAATCGAATTCATACATAGTATCTCCAGTGGCATAGACAACCAAAGCCAAGCAGATCCTATCGTCCCTGATTTTTTAAAAGCATTCGATCACCTTATACAGAACAAAATAATGTTAAAATTTGAGTTCACTTTCGGGAAGGGGCCCATTATCGAATTGATAAAGGACTGCTAAACAAACCGGACACAATTTATACAGATTAGCCATTCGAATTCTAAACTAATTCAGTTTACCTCTGGTGTGCCCCAATGCGGCGTTCAGCACCTGCACTATTAGTTTATATTACCGATTTGCCCACTGGCATTCACGTCAACATGAAACTCTTCGCTGACAACTGTATACTGAATAAAGAAATTACTTCGCCAGATGACCACGTCATCCTAAACAATGCACTGAAATTAATCTCTGTGTGGTGCACAAAGTGACCAAAACAACCCTTAGTGTTAAAAATGTGTTCTTTCGAGAAAACAAGAAAACACCATGTAGAGGAGTTCCTTTACAACATAAAATATGATCCCATAACAGGAGTCACAGAGCCCAAGCATCTTGGTCTAACACCAATGTCTGACCTTAGATGGGACTCCCAAGTTAATCGTATTACTTCTACAGCCCTAAGCAGGCTTTTATTTCTTAAGTCTCGTCTACACCAAGCTCCACGCGAAACTAAATTGGTAGCTCATAATGCATATGAGAGATCAACCCTAGAATACGCTATCTCAGTTTGGTTTCCGTCGACTAACCAATTAATTAACATGCTAGAGGGCGTAGAAAAAAACAATTAGATTCATCTTCACTAAATATCGACTTACGTATTCTCCAAGTGCTATCCTAAATAGTGCCGGAGTACTCACAATTCAAAACCGACCACACTCGCACGGTCGAAATTACTACACAAGTTAATTCATAAGCTAAACATCAGTACTTCCAAGTACGTTACCATCGCAAACACCAGAATAACACGACTTAAGCATTCGTACACCCTACAGGAATATCGTTTTCAGACTGTGGTAAATAATCTGTTTTTCCGCTAGCCATAAGGCAGTGGAGTGGTTTAACTCCCACTATCACCAATAGTTTGTCATTTACACATTGTTTGTCACTTCTTTAAAGCTACTTACTGGGTTATCAATTATGAGATTAACTTGCGCGCCTTCTTCACTTGATGTTACGGCACCGAGTTGCTAACGTTCTTTGCAACGTTTTGTAAATACTGCTAGGTTGTATAGATATACATATTTACCACCTATTTATATTTCTCACTTTGATGTTGCTACTTATTAAGTTTGCTATTTAGAATCCGTATTTGTTTTTTTTACAGTTTTACTACGACTTCATCACGTTTATTGTTTAACCTTGTGCCCATACTGCAATAATCTCATATGGGATTGGCAGTATGTTCTAAATATAAAAAAATATTCACATGTGACTTTTTAATCTAAAAGGTTGCAAAAGAGAGCAAACCTGAACATTAAAGGCGATCTCAAAAATAAAGAATATTTCTATGCTTAATTATCAGCTTTCATATGATGACAGGGGAGGAAACTTCAGTAAAGATATCCTTAGGATAAATAAAAGTCTATCCGCTTGAAAACGTTTCATCTGAGTTCCTCCTTTGTACGTTGATAATGACTTGGAGATGGTTCGTATCGTGGGCTCTTGACATTCGTTCAACCGTCGAAGAAAGGGCTATTCTTCCGCATGATTTATTTCGGAAAAGTGTGCTACCCGCCCGCCCTTCAATCTGGTTCCCAACCATACAAAAAACGAATATGCTGATAAGAGCATCGCTAGTTCAAAACAAGCTACCGCGACTCAGCTCGCCTATATCGCTCTCATTTGTGGTTACATACGAAATATGGATTTTAAATCGACGCATTATGAATCCGAACATAGCGGCCTGCGTCCAGTCCAGCCAGGTTTACTTCACTTCGTACTTCGTCCAAGAACAGACGAAACAGACCACGCAGAAAAGAAAGCGAAAATCATAGATGTGGAGAGAGAATGGAAGAGGGAAAGACAGAGAGGTTAACCATGGACTTGACCGGTTGGCTGCACTACACATGGGGAGGGAAAAGATTTAATGCTAGTTTTACGGTAAATGCGAGAGAAACGCATTACATCGCACTGCTGTGAGGTCCGGGATACATGATTTAAACCTCCTTCACCACATTGCAAAGTGTTGTTCAGGAGCTCACTGGACACACTTCCTGCCTTTTGGAGGAGCGAAGTACAACTGACAGTGGGGACTGGAGAAGACCACTATATATACGTAGTGTGTTCAAAAAGAAACGGAACTTTTGATGTAACCTCCTTATTCCTTATTGTACAACATTCAAAGCACTACCGCGCTAAAAATAGTCCCCTCTACAGGCAATACACTGTTCCCACCGCTTCTTCCATTTGTAGGCAGCCTCCTGGAACGCACTTTCTGAGATGGCGCGCTGTCGCTTTGTCCTGAATCTGCTCTATGGTTTGGAGAACACATCGTCTCAACGTGGATTTAAGTTTAGGAAACATGAAAAAATGTGTTCGGGCTAAGTCCAGAATATACGGTAGATGGCGCACAACGGCTGTGTGATGTTTAGCCTTAGGCTTAGGCGACGATTGTCTACAGCTTTTGAGAGAGATTTACCTAGAAATTACCGTTTGCTTTGAATGAAAGGGGATGAGGAGCGAGGAGAAAGTTGATATCAATAAGGGACTAAGGCAGGCGTGGCTTTTATCCCCACTGCTGTTGATGATGTACATGGTGAGGATGGAGAGGCCGCTAGAAGAAAGTAATAATGGGTTTAATCTTTCATACAAACGGCGGATACAGTAGTAGGACAGCAACTTTTAGGTTTATTTTATGCGGACGACATTGTGTTCCTGGCTAACCAGCAAATTGATTTGCAACGTCTGGCTAATATCTGGACAAGGTAGGCAACAATTTAGGTTTCAAATTTAGTGTTAGAAAATCAGCTGTTGAAGTATTCAATGAAAACAGTGAACAGACAGTGGCGATACAGGGCCAGGAAATACCTCGGGTAAGAGAATATAAATACTTTGGTATATGGATAAACGAAGGCAATAGATATATGGAAACAAAGGGAAAAACAATAATAAACGGGAAGATAAATACAGCCATAATGAAGCACAGAGCGCTATGGGGATACAATAGGTACGAGGTGCTCCGGGGTATGTGGAAATGGTTCCAGGACTAATAATGGTTCCAGGACTAATAATGGCTCCAGGACTTACTTTTGGAAATGTGGTTGTTTGCTTGCAATCAGGGGTACAATCAGGACTCGACGGCAACCAAAGGTCCGTCGGATGTCTCGCACTGGGCTCTCCCGGGAAAACTACAAATGAAGCTGCGCAGGGTGATATGAGCTGGACAAGTTTTGAAGTGAGGGAAGCTCACAGTAAAATTAATTATAAAGAACGACTGAGGAATATAGAAGAAAGTAAATGGGCTGGGAGAGTGTTCATGTATTTGTACAGGAATAACATTGATTAATAGAGGAGAAGAACTAGGAAGCTTACCAGCAAGTATCCGGCCTGTAGCGTGAGCAACACAGCAACAAAGAACGTCAAGCGGAAAGTCTGAGAGGCTGAAATAATCTCATGGTTGGCGGCAATGGAAAAGAAACCTGCTATGACTAACCACTTGAGAGGAAAAAACGAAATCAGGTAAAAAACAATTTATGATAACTATAAGGGAAGCTCTTTACTTTTCGAAAGGAGATCAGGTGCCTTGGAACGCGCACCTATAAAGCGAGATACAAGAACGAAGGAGCATGTGCTTGCTGCGGTAAAGCTAGGGAAGCGATGGAACATGTTTTATTAGAATGTGAAGATATCGGCCCAGCGGTTGATTTAGGCACCACTGGACTCCTTGAAGCCCTTGGGTTCAGCGAGAGCAGGGGGAAAGTAAACATGTCCGCAATAGAGATTAGTAAGAGGCGATTGGAAGATTAGTGGAAGAAAAGTAAGGAAACTACAAACAACGGAGACGTACAAAAAGAAACTTCACAATAGGGGGTCAGGAAATTTGGTTATGGGTTATCATGGTTTTTTTTTCTTATTTTTTTCGTTTTTAACCTTGGTAGGACATTAGGCTATATAATAGGAAGAGCTTGGTGGCGCAACTAACCGCCCCGTTCCTTAAGGGACGCTCATAACATCCATCCATCCATGTTTTGCTAGACAGCTGCGGAGAAGGAGCGACGCCTGAGCCGGTGAAGTGTCATGATTCAACATCCAAGTCTGGTCTTTTCACAATGCAGGCCTGTTGCTGCGCCCAGTAGCCCTCAAGCGCGCTAGAATTTCCTGGCAGACTTCCTTGTTTACCATCTGACCAAGGGTTAGAAATTCCTGGTGGACCATGCCTTTGCAGTCAAAAAACACAACCAACATCACCTTGATTTTTGACTGACTGATGCGTGCTTTTTTTTACAAAGAGACCCTTTGCATACCTACTGCGATGACTGCACCTTCGTTTCAATATCATAGCGATAAAATTACGTCTCATTGCCTGCTATGACGTTCTGAAGGAAGTTGTCATTGGCAGTAGCAAATAGTCCCTGGCTTATTTCAACACAGGTCTGTTTCTGATCGTCAGTCACAAAACGCGGCACGAGTTTTGCACTCACATAACTCATCCCAGGTTTATCACTCAACAATTGATGGCCTGATCCTACGCTGATGTCCACTTCATCAGCAACTTCTCCAGCAGTTAAACGACAATTTCCACGAGTCACAGCCCGAACTCTCTCGACATGGTCATTATCTGTTGATGTGGGAGGTCGTCCAGGATTGGGATCGTCACAGACCCACATTCTGCCATGTTCAAAATGCTTTAAACTACTCATAGCACGGCGTGCGACGCATACAGACCTCCCCGTGTGCTTCGCTACGCAATTGAAATGTCTCTGCGAAAGGTGTGCCAAGTTTGCAACAAAATTTCACACACACGTTTTCTTCAAGCTGTTTCATTGACGCTTTGGCACTAATACGATAAAAAAAAACATACGCACATGCTCACTTCAGCGGCTGCAACTAGCCAACTAACGGTCAGCGCGAAACGCGGCAAATCACAGTTTATCTAAACGTAATGCTGCATAGTATTCGTCATAATGTAAGTTGCGGTCGCAGTCCAGACTGTGTGATAGATGCAAGGAGCAGAGCGCCCACGCATCGAGAACAGATATATTGTATGCACATGTGTTACGCGCACACGCACGTGTACGGAAGTGCAGCACACTCCTCACTCGTCTAGGCCTTCCGGCAACTGTAATTGCCTTGCTCAATAATTTGCAATTTTCAAAGTAAGTCGCGCCATGAAATGCGTAGTATGACGTAAACGCGAGCTGCAGAATCGATAGCTTGGGGTTGTAATTTTAGCATGTGAGAAAACATAATTCTGTTACGAGAGAACTTATGAGGCACACCTTCAACCGGAGGACAATTATTCACGTGCATGTGAGAAATGCTCCAGGTGGGATGACCTTGGGACGTTCATAGTAGAATATCCGGAATAGGCCCATGTGGGATATTCTTGGGACAATCGCAATAGGATATCCGAGACTGACTTCCAGCAGCTGTTCTGTCTGTATATGAAATGATGCGTGGACATTGGGACATGATTCGGATGACCTTTGAACGAAGTATATTCACTGGGTCGTTAAACTGCTCGCCGAAGCGTGGTCACTATAAATACAACAATTAGCTGCCTTGCCATTTCAGCGAAGTCACCAATTGTCTGCCGGCATCATTATTGTGCTGGTCCTCTCCTCCTGCTCATTCGGTGTTTATTTTGCGGGCGCGACATGATTTCTACAGCTGAATTTCAGTGACCTTTCCAGAATAAATGGCTTCTAGGGGGCGGGGGGGGGGGGGGGGGGGGGGGGGGCGGGCGTATGTGACTTCTTCAATCCGCGCATACACATTTTCTCTGCTGCTTTTCAAATCGTGAGCGCCTCTGTTCACACTAGGAGCAACAAGTCCGGCTGCTCGACGTGGTTCATTCACGCAGTATTTGTCTTAATCCAAGGCGTCACCTCTAATGTGCTGTTGAAATGTCTACGAAGGAGAGAACGAACGTGCAACGTAACAGCTTAATTTACACTTATTTTCGATGTTGCGGGGAATAGCTACGTATAATTCCCTTGTCAGGCGGTCACTGGATTGCGATTATGTACGATCCGAATCTGCTCACTCAAGTTCGTATAGACTGTCGTCTGCACACTCAAGATCTGTGAGCTAAACAAGCTCGATCATGGCTGCCGAACTTATAGAACTGACCCTTTTCCATTGCATTGAAAAAGTTCATGCAGATGGGACTCGATTGTTTCAGAATACCATTTGCAACCAAACGTAAACGCCTTGCGTGCGCAAAGAAATAGTGTTGTCCTTACTGTGCATGCTCCGAACGTTATTGGGTTTGTTTGGTTTACGTGCTCTGTGATAACGTACGTTATTTGGCGATTTTAACGTTCATAACATTCACGGACGCTAAGAAATACTGTTGTCGAACATGGCGGCACCCATGGCTCCCGTTTCGTCGCGAAGTGCCGTGATGGCTATGCTCTCACTCTCGTTGATCGCCAGTAACTATTAAAATGAGCTTTCGCTTCATCTAAACTCGCCTGAAAGGCTAGTTATGAGCGCATAGCACGTCCAATGTCTGAGAGCGTTCGACCATTCCGGCAACCGTAGGCTTGACAAGACGCGTCCGCATAGCAACAGTAGAATGACTGCTAATGGATTGTCTTCGCTTGGATGCGTTTGCCACGAGGTACCAGGCGGTGTCCTATCTTTTAATGTTTTCTTTACGTTTCTGTTCCCATACTACAGTGTACTAGAAGGTGCACTGCCGTAGGCGGCACTCTCCGCGTTCCTCCGGTGGCATCGCTAGCAGCGGTGGCGCTGCGCTCGACCGCTCTTGAAAAGTAGCAGACGAAGCAGACTAGCATCCACTGCGACGCACCTATATGTTTGGCGAGCTCAGGATATATTCTTCATATTTTTTCCCGAAGCACTCCGTTTATTTGGTCTGTATTTTGTGCTTACGATAAGAAATTGAAATCCGTATTGTTTTTTGCCGCAGATGCAAAAGCGGTGTCTGAAGTTTCTATAGCGCGTCACTTCTCGCCGCTGGAACCTAGCCACGCTGTCGAGATTGCGCACTGGAGACCGCTCGTAGGCGTCACGCTGGGGCGTTCGAGTCGGCGCCCAAGTGACAGAAGCGTGAGTTGGCACCTCCTGCGAGTTTCACTGGGTTGAATTTCCAATTCAAAAGAATGTTTCTGGACGCGGAGTTTGGCCATAGTTGCTTGGTCTGCGATTGACAGCTTGGCTGGCTAATCCGCCAACATATGAATGGTTCCGCCCGAAATTGTTTTTCACCACGATAGAAAATGATGGCACCTATACGTTCGGAAATACGGATCAAGTTTGTTTAGCTTACAAATCCTACGGGCGCACACGACCGTCTACACGAACCCGAGTGAGCAGATTCGGCTCGTACATAATCGCAATCGAGTGACCACGCTACAAGGGAATTACAGGTACATAGCTAGTCCCCGCCACATCGAAAGTAAGTGTAAATTAAGCTGTTACGTTGCACGCTTGTTCTCTCCTTCGCGGACCTTTCGCCAGCACATTATAGGTGATGCCTTTGATGAAAACAGAAACTGCGCTAATGAATAACGTCGAACAGCCGGACTTGTTGCTCCTGACGCGAACAGAAATGCTCACGAATTGAAAAGCAGCATCGAAAACGTGCACGCACGGATTGAAAATGTCACATACGCCCCTTACCCCCCCCCCTCCTCCAGAAGCCACGTATTCTGGAAAAGCCACTTCTGGAAAAGCCACTAAAAGTTTGCTGCAGAAATCATGTACAATCATGTACAGATGGGGCATGGGTTAAAAAAGAGCCATAAAATAGGGTGCTCAAGTCGTCTTTTCATCAAAGAACTCGTTAAACAAGATTTGCAATCTTGTAAATACACCTAAACAGGCGTCCAAGGCTGTGTGCCGCGTCAAACACTCGGCGAAGCTTGTGGCATGCTCGGTGGGAGTGGTCTACGTCATTCCACTTTCGTGCGGCAAAAAGTGCTTTGGGCAGACGGGACGCTGCCTTAACATCCGTCTTAGGGAGCACCAAGGTGCGATCAGGAATGAAACAGGCTCGAATCAGGCCGCGCATTGTAGATATTGCTCATGCAAACCAGTTTTTTAACAAACCGAAATATTGCATAAATGGAGGAATCAAATCAACCGCGAGATTGTGGAAGCCTACTCCATGCATGTGAACTCAGGCGCATGCGTCAGCCAGACTTCTATCGCTCAGCTGGATAAAGAAACTGAGTTTTTGAATGGAAAGATAGGCTAACACCCTTTCACCCTTGTAAGCGTCACTTTACACGTGTTTACATTTTCTGTATGTTTTAGTCCCTTGTTTGAAAAAATAAACCAGTTGTTAGTCTGCGCTCGTACCGTGTACTTCGCTTTGTCTTTCGTCCTGGTTGCGCGGCCCACCCTTAGGAACTTCTTCAATCACCAACTTGCCCAGCTTGCCGTGTTAATAAAGGGCATCATGACAAACCAGCTGAGATGATGACACTATTCTAAAGCTTAGTTCCCTATTGTACTGTCGCATGGTTGTGAGCAATGTGCTCACGAAGGTTTTGGTCCCACATTCATACATATTTCAAGTGATGAGTGACGGATGCATAAGTGCGACATCTTCAGCTGCCTCTGTCAGCTACTTAAGTACATGCAGCACGTTGAGCTGTGTGATTATTAGTGTAGGTGATGTATCAGACAGTTTCAGCACACAATGTGATTGGCCAACAGCATACAGGAATTGGTCTTTGAACTAACGGTTCGGTGGTAGTCCATTAAATTGACTTAAGAGGGAGCGTTCACTTGACCAAAAGGCCCAAGTCAAAGTTGGCCTAGAACTCATGACACCAAATGCTGTCACCATGTATGACTGAAGAACACATGACAGCACTAGTATACAAGGTAGCGTAGCTGCGTTCACTATTTCAATGCTTGTATACTATACACAAATGTTTGAGTTGCGTAGATGGCGTAATTTACAAGACTACTCTAATAATTGATGGCAAAGGCTAAATAAAAAGCTGTTGCCTCAGGTACTGTTCTTGGTCTAAAATATGCATTCTGACATGAATAAAGCGGATACAGTCCATAAATTGCTTTGCATACAGGTTTGAAATGTTGTAACTACAAGATGTGGCAAAATTAAAATAAGACCAGCTGAATACCTTATAGAACATCTTTGGGGGGGTCTAGTTGGTGCGACATGCCTGCATAGGAGTGCTGTTTTATTTACACACACATGCGCGAGAACGCAAGATCCGCATATATTTTTTATTTACATGTCACTGTGTCCGTCACATGAACAGCACAACTTATACAATCAAGACATAAGTACGTAATAGATGCTGTACACGACTAATTCTTATTGTTTACGCAATGATTTTTTCCTCACATGCAGCAAGTCAACTGCGTGCATAAGTTAAGCTGATGTTAATCTAAGCTGGGCTTTGGTATTGCTTGAAAAATGTGATAAAACAAAAACTGTCCGCGTGTATAGTTCCAAAATTTATGGTTTGAAAATATCTTATCTGGTCGGGCAATACATTTATGTCCAGACAGAAATGTATCACACTGGCCAAAAGAGTGTGGCCAATATAATACAGGGATCAGTTATTCAGTGGGCAGGGGCAACTGAAAGTTTTGTCAGCAGTTCGTCCTCATTGCTTGGCCTCAATCACATAACTAAGGCTGACACATTTGTGACAGTTTGTGTTCAGAGTATTCTTATGACAGCAAACAGGCACCCTTTATATTGTAATATCAGCTCAATTCTTTAGGCTCAATGCACCGTGGCCACTAAATGCTACAGAATGACAAGAGGCGAGGCGAGGCGCCTTTTCTCATAATCTGGCAGTGCAGCTGAAAACGATTTGGTTAATAAGCGGAACTGTGGCCTGCGCAAAATAAAGATTAACGAGATGGCTGCTTAAGTGTCCAATATTCTGCACCCACAAATGATTGTTAGCATATGCTTACAGCCAGATGAAAGAGTACTGCAAGAACACTCGATGAGCATACTTTGCGGGTACAAGTCAGTTTAAGGCACGTTATTCGGCAATGATTTTCGGCAGAATCAACAAGAGTATAGAACCTAAAGCACTTCCCAGGCCGATTATGCTGGTACTAGTCTTAAATTTTGTTAGCATCAAACGGACGGAGGGCATTTTCTGCCCTCCGTCCGTTCCTGTCGGCGATAGCACGCACTGGTGAGGCCTGGATGGGTACGGTGGGTTGCTGCCTTCGATAACTTTCTCCATGGGTGCTCGATAACTGCAGTAAAAATTACAAGAACAAGAAAAATGGACTATTTCCGACGCGGCTGTAGCTTAGGCCTAGCATACCCGCTTCTATTCGCTTCGAGCACGCGTCATGTTTGCCGTGAAGACGCCGGAAGCTCGGTCTGTAAGTGGCACCTACGACACCAATGGAACCTAAATGGAACCTATGGCCTCCCAGATGGCGCATGGCGCCCTCTCGGAGGCCATAGCTTGTTTGCCTCTTGCTTCTACCGCCACTTCCGCTGTCGGCGCTGCAGTCTGGCCTGCTCAGTCTTGCGGCGCCGAGCGAGCGTGAACCGGCGGCGCATTGTTCTCAATGCCGCCGACCACCGTCGCCTGATGCCGGTTGGCGCCGACGCCGAAAATCCGTCGAATATTTCTTCCTTGTGGTTGCGCATTAAGCGATCACAGCGCCGCCGCTCCGTGCACCCAAAGCAGCGTCATGTGCCCCTATGCGTGGTTGCCTCCAGGCGCTGCACTGCCCCTTTCTAGTTAACTGTACCCGTACGTTAAACTAAACGTCCTGAAGTGGCGCACACAATGATGCCCTGCAAAGGCATGCTTAATTACGTTGTTTAACGCACGTAAAGCAACAAACGCTATTCTAAAATTGTCTAATGAAACCTAATGGGCTTGTCTGGGGCTGCTCTCCTCGGCCTCATGAAAGGTACAATTGAAATCCTTATTTTGTATCTAACCCTAAATGACAGCGATATAGGTGAGGTGAGTTACGGTAGCTTGTGGTCTTCACGCAGCACTTTCATCTTTTGCGTGGTTGTGAATCGGAGTTAAAGGAAGCAGGGTAACACGCCTCCCAAAAGGCAATATTCGAGAGAATAGTCATCTGTTTGACTGTTGGACATAATTCTAGGGCCCACCATACGAACTACCTTGTAGGCGGTAGCAGTGTGCAAAGGAGGAACTGTTAACCTTTTTGATGTGTCAGTCCAGATCAAAAAGGCAAAGCGCACACACAACAAACGTCTATCGGCGGCGAGAATTTGGAGTGGCGCCTTCTCACGAGTGACGTCACGGCCAGGACACCGCTCACTCCGGCTCGCTTGGCTGCCGCTCGCGCCATGACCCCTGTCACCGCCCCTGGGAGGAACATTGCTCGCTTGTGCGAAAAGGCAAGTCTGCATGACTCAACGAACGAACCTTGAGTCATATGCTTTTGCGTAATATAGGAACGTCGCAAGACTTTGGTTTATTGAAGATTTCTTGAACATGTCGAGCGCAGGAAGAAAATTTGGTTTCTCCTGCGTTAATAAAACTGTTTCAATGGACTGCCCTTGGGGAACTACAAGTTAAAGACTAAAAAATGCATACTGTGCTGTGGAATACTGTGGATATCTCCAGGAGAAGGAAGCTCATTTTTCAGACGCTTTGGAAAATATCGTGGCATGCTTCCTGCTCCGTTGATTTAGTCGTTCTTTTTTCTTTACGAAGATAACAGAGATGTTCTTTTCATCACGGCTGCAAACTTTTAGTATGTTAACATACTATGCGAGAATTCACGCAACTTCCAAGAGCAATTTCAGTTCCTGACACCCAGCAGCGTTACTGGAGTGATATTAATTCTACGCTATTGTCTGCTGAATAAAACCGTATTCTTCATTTTTTTTTATTTTTCGGTATGCTTCTAAATTTAGCAATCAGCTGGGAACCATGAGTTCTACATGTAAATCTACAGCACACATTACCTAAGTATTTGCAGCAACTTGCTTTAAGATGAGATTTTGTATATACTATCTCACCTTATTAAAATAGTTACCCTAACACTTTTGTTGCAATGTAGTACGATCTTGTCGCCTACCTACGCGTTTGATGCACCCTTTTGCTGCCTGGCAATCTATCCGAGCTTGTTTCCCTATGACAGCCGCACGTATATGCTCGTTTAGTCGAGATTCATAACAAAACGTTGCTGTGTTATGTCTAAGTACGCCTATATAAAGATAATAAGTACAGAATTAAAAGCATAAAGTTTTGACGCAGACAAACTGAAAATTTATAGCACCGTTACATGAGAACATACATTATGCTTGAGCTCAGAAATACCTAGTCATGGTCAACGTAGGGCGACCTGGCAATATTTGTAATCCATCGTATGCCCTATCAATTGCGTAACAACTATTCCAAGGGAGTGAACGCTAATTACGGACACTACTGCTTGTAACATGACTATATTAAAAAAAGAAACCAAAAAACGCAGTACGCGCGCAAATTGACTTTTTTTTCATACGTGGTGCTTTTCGTCTGCAGCTTTTTCACCAGCACTCATCAGTAGCAGCGAAAAGTTAAAATATACATATAACAAACGGTCCTTTCTTCCCACAGAATAGCTGTCGTTATTTTGACTGCGTCAGTACATGGAAACATGAAAATGTGAGCTATGATTTCTCCAGCAAAAGTGATTTGGTAGCCTGTGGTATAGGAGGATATCTAGCGTGAGAAAACAATTTATCACTTTCGTGTCTTGCGTCTTACGAAAACTCGACTGTGCCCTGTGCTGAGCGGCAGCCACTGTGGTTCAAATGGCTGACGGTACCCCGAAGGCTACCCTCGTTTCACAACGCATTTCTTGGGCGCAAGAGAGCCGGGCCTTTTCTATCTGTCGCACCCATGGCACTCTGTGATGACACAGCGCAGAAAACCTACGAGCACGGTAGCCGTCACCCCGTGTTTGACGTTTCATGCATCATCGTGCACAGAAACCACCAGTTCGCTGTTTGGGCATTGCTATGTTTTCTTTCTCTTTTTGAGCAGCAGTCAGAAGTCGTCGTTTAGGACCGGTTGCGTTATATTAAAGGCGTATAAATATTGCAATAAAACTTTTTGTACCATGAAGGTGGTAGGCTGACGTTCCGAGTGGACACTGAGGCTCACAATCCTCAGAACATACTATAATGACGTATGCCTGCAAAGTAAAAACGAAATGGAAAGGAGAAATTCTTTACCTTATTTCGAGTGCAATGGCCGGAAAGGGCGTTTACCCGTCGTCTCGGCGCTTAGCGCTCCTTCCGTTCGTCTTTTCTCATGCGGCACTATCGTACGCAGCTCTTCGCTGTTTTAAACGTCCGCTAATGATTGCCGTCGTCATGCCGTGGTCATGTCGTCGTCGCCATTGTCATCATACTGCAACAGTGATTGTTTTCTTGCCCGGCCCTAGTTATGTCGCAGTCCTCGTAGGGCCTTTCACTAGAATAAATTTCTGCTGCAACCATGAAATGTGGATGTGTTGTTTTGCTTGCGTTTGAATGAAACAAGCGAAAGCCGACCGAGTGCCCTGCATTGAGCACAAGATCTGATACTTTCTGATCTGATCTGATTACATTTGGAATAAAAAATTGATTAAACGGACAGCCTTCAACAGGCATCGGAGACGGGAAGAAAGAACTTCGCAACTTCGACTTGGAAAGGAATAAGAGGCGAACTTCAAGACGTGAACGAAGATGAAGAAGCAAGTGTAACACATACAACGAAGACTGGCGTTAATTTGTTCTGCGTCGTCGTTTGCTTTGGGCAGTTCGCTTCTTTTCAGTAATCAAACAACTAGCCCGCAAGGAATTCTTACTGCCGTCTGAAATGTCGGCACTTAATCCAAATCAGCCCTGAGAATTCAGTTGTTCCGCCTCCATAGCTCCGAAGGAGTGTGGTTCAAGAAGAATTGCTGCTGCGCAGAGAAGCAGTTACTGGGCCTAATGCGCTGATCAAAATAAATGTCTTGCACTGTCTAATCAAGCCTGTTTCCTGCTCAGGTTATCTGCAGGCTCGTTACCCCAATATATTCATAATATTCTTCTCCGAATGAGTTTGCGTGTGAACGTCGCTAAAGTGACCCGTCTATGACCCACTCCACCATTGTTTTAGGCATGAGATACCATTCGAATTTGGCTTTCGTGTTCGAGACCAGTTTTTATAGAATCTTTGTATTCAATAAAATCTGAAAATTTCTCTATTTGAACAGCCATAGACGTCACACAATGTTCTGCGCCACCGTGGCTGATGGCAATTATGTTTTGTTTTTTGGTTTCTTTACACTTTCATATATACAGTTCACTATAACACATGTCGTTGACGTAAAGCCCCGAAGCCTTGTAGAAAACGATAAAGTCGCCAATAGCTGAAATGTGAGGCTGAAGATTCCATAGTTTTGTGCACCCCTCGTCGGGGCAGGGAATTGAAGGCAGTGTTATGTTTTTGATGACGACTCCGCGTCATCTCTTCGTCTCCTTTTGCCATCTTCGTGTTCACCCTTTCCACTCTCCAACCTGTGATTGTCGATGAGACACTTTTGCGATAAACAGTTCCTCTTTCTCTATTTATTCTCTCTCTATCTCTTGTGTGGAACGCCGCAGAGCGCCTACTGTGGTACATAACAAGCTCTTCGTATTTTTTATGGTTCGGTAGACCTTACTCAGATTCTTTACAGCTTATGCAGTAGCGTATTTTTATATATGTTTGGCATGTCTTCATTTACCTTCTGCGTTCTTTAAATCCTCTTGTCGCTGTGGACCAAGCTTAAGCACACGATTCACCCATTCAGTTTGAAATTGCTAGCTTCCTCATTTTGTTCCTCTCGCAGTGTCCCTGTCTATAGCAGCAATAATAATAATAATAATAATAATAATAATAATAATAATAATAGGTAGCAAAATCATCTGGAGACATGACACACCTGTGCGAGCCATGACAGATGTTCATCATCGTCTTCATAAAGCCACAAATACATGAATTTTATTGTAGTATATGTGCTGAACAAGGAAGTCCAAAGAAAGCATGTGTACGAAGGCTAAAGATAGTTCACTTAGTTATTTAGTTAAGTTCAATGTATAGCCATCAGCATGATACAACAATGTGTTGCGAGAAATGCTGCCTTATATGAGCTAATCAGCAAACGTGTGTGAGTAAATCTATGTTTAATATCCCCCACATGAATTTCTAATCCCTATTATGCGTGTTTTCGCATAGAATGTACGGCTTCGTTAGTAAAGCTAAGCGTATGGTAAGTCCGGTATTCTTCACGATAGCGTACTTTACAAGAATTGTGTATACGTAAGCCGTCAAAAAAAATAGAAATGCTCAATGCTTCAAACAAGCTTCTACAAGGCGGCCAAAATGCGGCAAGCCTGCCATGGTGCTACTGATGTCGATTGAAAGCGAAGCAAGAAAGACGACGAAGGGATACGAAACTATACCCAGGAATCTGGCACGATGACTGTACTTTGCCTATTCCGCACTACGTCTTACAAGAAATTTTTTCTCCCTTTATTAACAGTTGGAGTATCTGATCAATGCTTAATTTGTGGAAAATGCTTTCGTCGTATCGGTGTTAAGAGGAAGCTTTAGCTCGAGTACAACTCCGATGTCGCTTATTCAAATGCATGTAAAGCGCAGAAATGCTTCTATGAAATGACCCCTTGGCCCATTGTAATGAAACTTCTGCATTTGAGAGATAACATTACATTATAGTGGCTGTTGGGTAGTAATTTTTATATAGGACATGTGATTGTTTTTAAGTTGCCGAAAATCAGTAAACTTGAAAAAAATAGAAACAAGCAGTTCACAAAATCTGTAACTTTGTACCAAAAAATCGCAGACATCTCAGTTCTGTAAACTGCATCCGCCAGGAGTTCCAAATCGGCCAAATTTCATGTATTAAGTAAATTCGTCACGATGTTTACAAGAGCTTGGCAAAAGTCCTACTTACATACTAGGGATGTAATTAAAAGTCGTATATAACAGATCAATTTTGTCCGTTTTAGATTGTTATTGCACACAATTTACAGAATTGTGATATCATTTTTCATTGCTGCATTAGAGTTGTCAAATTACAATTTTGTTTTGAGAAAACTTGCGATATTCAGCAAGTTTAATAAGAAATCGACTACAGAAATAAAGAAATCGTCTAGCAAAAGCCACCACATTTTACCATTTGCTTTTAAATGCAAAAAACCTCATTAAATTTCGTATAGTGGTTGACGAGAAAAACTATTTCTCCTTTCCCATGTATTTAGATAACATCCACCAAGCTTAGCCTTCCTCAGCTCGGGCTCAACTCCCATACAGCCAATTCAAATAGATGTAAAACCCAGAAACGCTTTTCTGAGGTAACCACTGGGCCAATTTTAGCGAAATTTGTTGAAGTTAAGAGATAAAGTTAAATTCTAGTGACTGTGGCAAGCGGAATTTTGATTCAAGGCCTGAATTTATTAAAACCAGTTTTCAAAAATGAATAGGGTTGCGAAATAGAAGCACGAAGTTCTGAAATTTGTAGCTCTGCACCAAAAATAAATATCCCAATTCTATAAGTTGCATCTGTTAGAGCATCCAAAGTTGACAAGTTTTTATTTAAATTTATATCTTACGTAAACTCATTAGGTTCATTACAAGGATTTTGCAAAATCCTACTCACACATTACTGGTCTTCTTGAGAGCCATGCATAATAGATAAATTTTTACCGCTTTAGGTGGGCTATTAGATGTAATTTACAGAAGTTTGACTTCATTTTTCATTAGTGAGTCAGAGTTGGAAGCATGATGGTTTCGTTTTTTGGATATCAGCCTATTTTACGTCCACTGCAGGACGAAGGCCTCTCCCTGCGATCTCCAATTCACCCTGTCCTGCGCCAACCGATTCCAACTAGCACCTGCAAATTTCTTCATTTCATCCTTGACTGCGCTTCCCTTGGCACCTATTCTGCAAACCTAATGGCCCACCGGTTATCTAACCTGCGCATTAGATGACTTGCCCAGCTCCGTTTTTTTTCTCTTAATGTTAATTAGAATGTCCGCTATCCCCATTTGCTCTCTGATCCACACCGCCCTCTTCCTGTCTCTTAACGTCAAGCCTAACATTCTTCGTTCCATCGCTCTCTGCGCGGACCTTGTCCTCGAACTTCTTTGTCACTCTCCAAGTTTCTGTCCCATATGTCAGAACCGGTAAAAGGCATTGACTGTACACCTTTCTTTTTAATAATAATGGTAAGCTTCCAGTAAGTATCTGGCGGTGTCTGCCGTATGCGCTCCAACTCATTTTTATTCTTCTGTGAATTTCTTTCTCGTGATCAGGGTCCCCTGCGAGTAATTGACCTAGGCAAACGTCCTACTTCACAGATTCTAGAGGCTGACTGGTGATACTGAACACTTGTTCTCTTGCCAGGTTATTGATCATTATCTTTGTCTTCTGCATATTAATTATCAACCTCGCTCTTTCAGTCGCTTGATTATGGTGCTCAATCTTTTGTTGTAATTCGTCTACAGTTTTGCCGTTGATCGTTACTCTTAAGTCTTGCCAGTTTATTAGCTTGAATAGTTGTTCCAAGCATGCAGTGAATAGCATTGGAGAGATTGTGTATTTTCGTCTCACCCCTTTCTTTAGAGCTATCTTTCTACTTTTCTTGTGGAGAATTAGGGTAGCTGTGGAATCTCTGTAGATATTTCCAAGATATTTACGTAACCCTTCTGTATTCCTTGATTACGTAATGTCTCTATGACTGCTGGGATCTCTACTGAATTAAATGCCTTTTCGTTATCTATCAAAGTTATATAGACAGGCAAATTGTACTCAGGAATTTCTCGATTACCTGATTGATTACATGGATGTGATCCATTGTAGGATATTTCTTCCTGAAGCCAGCCTGTTTGTTCTCTTGGTTGACTAAATTCCAGTGTTGCCCTTACACTATTGAAAGTTATCACGGTGAATATTTTGTACAATACTGGAAGTAAGCTAATCTGCCTATAATTAATCAAATCTTTAACGTCTCCCTTTTTGTGGATTAGCATAATATTTATATCCTTCCAGTTCTCTGGTACCCTTTAAGTCGTGAGACAGTTCGTATAGAGGGCCACCAGTTTTTCAAGCACCATGTCTCCTCCATCTTTGATCAAATCGACTCTTATTCCATCTTCTGCAGCCATTTTTCGCCATTTCATGTCTTGCAAGTCCCTTCTAGCTTCATCTGTAGTTACAGAAGGAGCCTCTGTAACCTGTTCGTTACTAATTTGAATGAAGGCATCGTCGCTGCTCTACGTACTGTGCAGGTCAGTATAGAATGCTTCCGCTGCATTTAGTATATCTTCGAAATTTGTGATGATATTACCCTGCTTATCTTTCAGTGCATACATCTTGGCTTGTCCTATGCCAAGTTTTATTTTCACTGATTTCATGCTGTGTCCATTTTCACTGTTTCCTCAGTCTTTCTCACTTTATAATTTCGTATATCCCTTATTTTCTCCTTGTTGATTAGTTTTGACAGTTTCGCGAATTCTACCTGGTCTCTTGAGTTGGATAGTTTCATTCTGTGTCGTTTCTTTATTAGGTCCTTTGTTACTAGGTAGAGCTTGCCTACTGGTTACCTTGGTGCCTTACCTCCTACTTCAATTGCTGCCTGTGAAGCCAGCCTAGTTACGGTTTCATTCATTGCCTCTATGTCAGCTTCATCTCTGTGTTTTAAGGCTGCATAGTTGTTCGCAAGTATCAGCCTGAATTGGTCTGCTTTTACCCTTACTGCGTCTCGGTTGGCCTGTTTCTTCTCGGCTAATTTTACTCCTTCTCTTTTCAAATTGAAGTGAATCCTAGACCCCACTAGCCTATAATCACTGCACTTTAACCAACCTATCACTTCTACATCCTGCACTATGCTGGGAACTGCAGAAATTATGAAATAGATTCGGTTCCTTGTTTCACCATTAGGGCTTTTCCAGGTTCAGTTTCTGTTGCTACGCTACCTGAAAAAAAGTGTTCATTATTCGCAGATTATTCCTTTTCGCGAATTCCACACTCATTTCTCCTCTAGTGCTCCTAGAATCAACGCCGTAGTTGTCAATTGCTTGTTCACCAGCCTGCTTTTTCCTCACTTTTGCATTGAAGTCGCCCATTACTACAGTATACGGAGTTTGCACATTTCTCGTCGCTAATCCAACCTCTTCATAAAACTGATCTATTTCATCATCATGACTGGAGGTTAGAGTGTAGGCTTGTACTGCCTTTAATCTATAGCTCTTATTAAGTTTATTACGACTACTGCTACCAGTTCATTAATGCTGTAGAATTCAATGTTGCCCGCTATAGCCTTATGGATTAGGAATCCTTTCCGTACTGCTTCTAATCTGGGAGTCCTCTATAGCAGTCGGTGCGGCAGTTAGTCAGCGCTGTATAAGCCTCACCAGTTCTAACCTCACCAAGGCCAATGATATCCCAAACAATGACTGATAATTGCTCAAAGTGTCCTGCTAAGCTAGCTTCACTAGAGAGAGTTAGGGTCTAAAACGTAGCCAGGGTCACTTTCCATTGGCGGCCAATTTTCCACAGTTTTTAATGAAAGCTCGGCGGCCTAAATCTTAAGTTGGATACAAAGAGTTACTAGATTTTAACGTTATCTCTTAAATGGAACAAACCTAACCATGTTTTGTGCAGTAGTTGCCGGAAAAAAAACGGGTTCTTTTTTTCGTGTATTTAGAGAAGAGCCCACAGGGAGGAGGAGAACGAAAGAAAGGTAGGGAGGTCAACCAGACGCACGTCCAGTTTTCTGTCCTTCATGGGGGAAGGGGTTTAAGGGATGAAAAGAAAGGAGAGGGTGGGAAGAATTGTAGTATCAATGTGAACACGTGCGGTTGTCCACCACTTCACACCTACAATCGGTCACTGAGGCCTGTCGATTTCATAAAAATTAAATTATGGGGTTTTACGTGCCAAAACCACTTTCTGATTATGAGGCACGCTGTAGTGGGGGACTCCAGAAATTTGGTCCACCTGGGGTTCTTTAACGTGCACCTAAATCTAAGTACACGGGTGTTTTCGCATTTCGCCTTATCGAAATGCGGCCGCCATGGCCGGGATTCGATCCCGCGACCTCGTGCTCAGCAGCCCAACACCATAGCCACTGAGCAACCACGGCGGGTTATCGATTTCATAAAACGTAGTGATGTCCACGTCCCTTAGCACGCCTGCGACGTGTGGGGCCATGGTCCAAAATTCTGTCTTTGAAGATGGTCTGCTGCCTAATCGGTTTCACACACTCCGAGGAACGTTGCGTTCGATATCATAAAGATCACAAAAACACAAAACGTGTTCTATCGTCTCTTCACAATTGCACGAGTCACAGATAGGTGTGTTTGACATTCTGATAAGAAAAGGGCAGGCGTTCGTAAAAGCCACCCCTAACCAAACGCCGCACAATAAAGTTGCGTCATCGTGAGAGAAGTGTGAACAAATCTGCAGCTTCATTATAGGATCAGTCCGGTGGTGATGACAGTTCGAGACAATCGGGGTGTTACACAAAGTTTGAGTCTTGGTTTGCGCAAGTAAACCAAGACCCCTCGCAGCGTCTGCACTCGACAAAGGTATATGAACTGTCAGGGTTTCTTTATTGGCTGACTGGGTGGCATCATTAGCAACGTCATTACCGACGATGCCACAGTGCCCCAGAAGTCATTGAAAGATAACATGTCCATTTATGAGGGCTTGATGGAGAAGCTCTCTGTTCTCAAACACCAGTTCATGGGTGTTATACCGTAAGCTGACTGCAGACTCTCAAGGGCTGCCTTGGAGTCACAAAAACGATCCACTTTCGAGGTTTTGTTTGTGCGGTGTAATTAACAGCGGCACGTAGGGCTGCAAGTTCTATTGCCGTAGAGGTCATTAGGTGGGACACTTTGAACTTCATGGTGACTTTTAAAGCCGCGATGACAACAGCACATGTCGAGCTTGTGGCTGAGACAGATCCATTGGTGTGAATGTGTGGTCTTTGCTCACGTGCCTCGTACATTAATGTCGATGTCAACTGTCCTAGAGCCACGGTGGAATGACGGGTCTTTTTTGTAATTCCAGGAATTGGGAGGTGGACCTGCGGCTTTCATGGCACCACATGGGTAGCAGTGGTTTTTCTGCTGGTGTAAAGCCTGACGGAAGGCAGCCTTGATGTGTCACAACAAGTTTTGAAACTGTGGCTTGAGGTCCTTGCATCGGCAAACTAGCAGTATAGTTACTGAGGACGCGACAGAGATATCGAGTGTGTTCTCTGTGGTTGTCAGCTGTAATGTATGTTGACATCAGGTAGTCTCTAGAAATAATGACTGTTGCAAGAGTCGAAGGGCATCGCGGTAGTACAGGACACGTGCGTAGACACTAAACTTGTAAACTTTCGAGCGTACGAATATTTGTTTTGCATATGCTCGCCAAAACCGGCAAGCTCTACCTTAAAATGCCTAGAAACAGTGTTCTGTACAGCAAAGCATAGACCCTGCCGACGTGCCCCAGGTTTCTACGCTCAAGAACTTCATTATGAACGGCAATAACCGTGCCGCTCATGCTGTTTTTATTGTTCACATGCCGTTCAACTAAATGTTAATGAACTGCGGATAGTTAATGTATCTATATAAGTACCATGCGACAACCGACACTATCACACAGTGGTCACAACAGTTAGCGCGTGAAAAACCGAGTAGTGTGCGCACTACTCGGTGTTGCACACTAATCGTTCCTACTTTACTCAGAACAGCAACTTACACTCGGTCCTATTCTTATCATTCACAAACATACGTAATGTATTTCTCAAGAGAACAGAACTCTGCTCATGTCTTGAAAACAGCGAGTGCAATATCCTATTACTAACTGGAAGGTGGTTACGTTTCGAAACTGATGAAGAGATCCTGCCCGACTACGACAACTTTAGTATTTTCGGAAAAGACAGGAACGAACGGCGGGGAGGGGGTTGTGCTTATTGCTATAAGGAAACACATTGAATCATTTATCCTACACGCCGCTGCTGCGAAAGAAATACTGTGGGTGTACGTTGCGTATAAAACGTCAAAGACCGTATTTGGCATCTGCTGCCTACCACCTGACAGCCAAGATACTTGCTTCACTAACTTGCATAATAATATTTTAGAAATCAGAAGAAAGTTTCTAAAAGCCGATATGCACCTCTTGGGCGACTTCAACTACCCAGACATTGACTGGCTTAATTCGCGTTCATGTTCACAAAACTGTCATGATTTTATTAACCTTTCTATTTTTTATTAACCTTTTCATTTTATTAACGTTTTTTCTGCATTGCGTTGGTTCACACGCCTACTCGAGAGTTAAACATATTAGATTTTGTTCTGTCACTTGGTCTGGAAACTTCAAGCTGTATAATCAGCATAGATTCATTTAGTGACCATCGCCTGCTACAATTCACAATCAACATACTGTCTACCATACGCGATGTGATTCCCAAGTATATAGTAAACTATAATACAGCTAACTTGGACGCCATCAATGACGGCCTGCTGACATTTTCCGAATGCTTTCTTAAAAAAATTTCATTTAGTGCGGTAAATGACAACTGGACTATATACAAAGAAAAATTGTTCGAACTAACTCGCACTCACATACCCCACCATTTGTTGCGCATTAACGTATCAAAGCCATGGTTGCACAGCACACTTCTAACATTCAAGAACAAGAAGAAGCGCCCTTTTAAAATCTCGAATCATGCCGGCAACGAAGCATCATGGAAAAAACAAGAAGACTTTGAGAGGCAGTACTGTAACGCCATTCGTAATACTAAAAATAGTTTCTATTGGCATGTCAGCCTTCTCGTATTAAAAACAACCCCAAAAAGTTTTGGAAAACGATTGCTCCTCCAAACAACCGTGATGACATAGCATTCCTAGACGACATTGGAAACCAAGTTGCACCTGAGGACTGTTCAAGTATGCCGAATAAATACTTTACTGCTGTTTTTAGTAACGAAGACCATTCCAATATGCCACAGCCTCTTGATGTAAACTACAAATACATGGCACTAATACTCATTGTAGCTCAAGGAATCTTATCATTAACAAACTTAATATGTCGACTAGTTCCAGCATTGAATGAATTAACACGAAAATTTTGAAGAACACTGGCAACATTTGGAGCATCATCTTGTGCCACATTTAGAGCAGTCCTTATCAACTGGTGAGATTCCAGATGATTGGAAGGTTGGAAAAATAATTCCTACATTTGAAAACGGAGATAAACACTCTGTCACTAAGTACAGACCCGAAGAAAGGGGGTTAACCAAGGGGCCCGATTTTTATTAGTCATATCATAAGAAGTCCACAAACTCGCTTGTGCACGTTTCATTACCATGGTCTGTTTGACCGCATTTAGCACAAGTTGCTCTTCCGCAACATGATTGGCATCCATGCCCATATTTCTGATACTGAAAGCACAGGCGGGGATTGGCCAAATATTGTCTTACTCTAAGGTACAGGTAAGCGACCTGAACGGAACTTGGAAGCGTTGAAAGTCAGCACAACGTGTTTGGTCAGAATTTGGTCAGAATGCAAAGGTTGTGGGATCGTTACTCACCTGCCGCAAGTCGTATTTTCATCCTCTTTCATTTCCATTAATTTATCGTTTTTTTATTTCATTTATTAAGCCCAAGTACTTCCCCTGTGTTGCTTTTGGTGTAAGAGTTTGTTGGCTTCTGATGATATAACTACAGACCCATATGACTAACAAGTGCCTCATTTCCCGCAGAGGCGACTGCGTAAGCAGGCGTTTAGTGCATTGTGACACCACGTACCCGAGCACATGACGGTGGGAACCTCCCACGTGTAGCCATGCGCGGCTTAGCCGTGTCTGAAGAAAGGGGGATCCTGGGGGTGGAGCCGATGCCGGGTGTTTGGTCTGTAAGGCCCCCCGTCGGAGGCAACAAACCTCTTTGACCTCTGCTTCACATAAAGGGCACCTCCAGACAGACCCACCTGGAGGAAAACGGCAGTCGCCTTTTCCTGTCCCCCTGTTAAATATTTATCTTTCCCTTTCACTGTTCTATCTTTCTTGTCTCCTGTTCATTTCATTTCCAAGTTTCCGGGTGGCTAGGGTTAACCATGTGGGCATGGCTCTGCTTTGTCATGGTCATATATATGGTTATAGCAGCTACGTATGGCTAGTGGTTCTTAAAAACACTGCCGCCTTGGGCTCCATGGTGGGCGACCAACTTAGCATCAGAATACGACGTGGAGACATGGCATGTTAATGAACTTGCATAGATACGGAATAAAAGGACACATGCTTGGTATAATCAAAAGCTATCTGGAGAACCGAACTTTTCAGGTGATGTTTTATACAGAAGAACTGTTTTATACAGAAGAACGGAGTGCCACAAGGTGGAGTATTAAGTATTATACTATTTTTAGTGAAGGTCAACTCATTAACTACAGTTATTCTGTCTTCCTTAATGTATTCTTAATATGTGGATGACATTAAACTTTCTTGCTCCTCTTGTAATATGGTTACTTGCGAGCACCAACTGCAGCTGGGCGTAAATCCTATAGTGCGATGGGCAAATGAAAATGGCTTTAGGTTTTGCCCAGAAAAGACAATATGCGTACCTTTCAGTCAACACCGAAGGCTCACACCGGACCCAACATTGCATATTAAAGGACAACAAATCACAGTAAAGAACGAACACAAATTTCTTGGTGTAATCTTTGACAAGAAGCTCAACTTCAATGCGCACATCACGTATGCAAAACAGAAATCTCTGAAATTTATAAAACTAAAAAAGCTTCTATCCCAGCGATCATGGGGTTCAGATTGAAGATGTCTGCTTCGCATATACAATGCAGTGTTCCGGTCACAATTGGACTACGAATGTCTTGTGTATGACTCAGCTCGAAAGTCTGCATTAGAGGTTCTTGACCCGGTGCATCATGGACTACGTCTGTGTTATGGCGCGTTCCGTACGTCTACGATACGAAGCTTGTGTGCATAAGCCAACCAGTTGTCTTTGGAACACAGAAGACTACTTCTCGGAAACACGTACTATCATGAGCAAAGTGCGGAACTTCGCATCCCCAGTGCACATTAATAAAGACGCTTGATATTGCGGTTACTGATAACTTTGTGCACCGGAGCGTGGCCAATAGCAGCGCTGCTTTGAAGCGTAAACATTCGAAAGCTACTTCACTGGGAAATCTGTCCATCTGTCTGGAACGCATGACACGATGCGCTCTATAAGATATACATCATGTCCTATGGGCCTATATCTGAAGATACCTTACGCTAAACGCAGGAACGGGCGCCTAAGAGATGCGCTCTCAAAAAAACAAAAAGAAAAGCATGACTGAAAAAAAATTACTCGCTGTAAGTTACTGTGCACGTAACCGCCGTATTGGTTGTCGACGGCCAGTGAAATTCCGTAAGCTGCCGTAAGCTGCCGTTTTCGACAAACGCAGGCGCGGTGGGAGTGCGAACAGTTAGCTGAAGGGCGTCCTACTTTCCCCCCCTGTTTTCGACAGCGCCTTCCGCGTATCGCTCTAACTCGGTTTCGAGGCTATTTGCCACGCGTTCGCGTGTTCCCGCTCATATTTCTCACCATAGTATATAGCGCGGGTATTGTCCTGTTCAACGCATCCTTGTAAACTGCTATTAACAACGCCGCGCTTTGAAACACATTTTAGCAACAAACCGGAAGTCATTCCTTCCTTTTTTTATCAGGTACCGAGAACTCAATGCAGACCTATTTTACGAGCTAGGAAAACAATTCTTGGAAGATAGACCTTCTTTTGCTCCTTGGGAGATGAAGCCTGCGCAATGCGACTTCAGCTTAACAAAAAACAGAAAACAATCTTCACCAAAAGATGCTTTACTAAGTGAATATTTTGAAATAGAGTAAAATATTATTTATGCATGAAATATTTAGATGGATCAAAAAACAATAATGTAAGCGCTGCGGTCAGATAAAATCAATTTGAAAAACAACTGAGACTTTCAAGTAAGGCTGCTGTGTTTACTGCAGAACTCTGCCATCTCGTCAGCTCTTGACATCCTGAAAATGTGAAAATGACCAATCTGTCATATTTATGAACTCCTTGAGCTCTCTTCAAGCTCTCGCATCTAGGTTAACATGTAGAAATAATGTACTGATGAAAATACAAAATCAATACAAAAAATGTCATAAGAGAGCTTTAAACGTCACTTTTTTCTGGGTTCCTAGTCATGCAGGAATCCCCGGTAACTAAAGAGGAGATTTTATGGCAGCCGGCGCCAAAGGTTTCGAGCATTGTGATGTTGGCCTACCTTGGCAAGATTATAAAGGCACTTTAAAAGTAGCAGTAGTAAAACACTGGCAGGAACTTTGTGATCAGCAAGAACATAACAAGCTTCATTGCATAAAACCTGTTTTACAAGAATGGCGCAGTTGTCGCCCCAGACAAAGATTTTACGAGGTAATGCTATGTCGCTTAAAAATTGGTCACACGAGGCTGACCTATAGTTACCTAATAAATAACAAGCCACAACCAACATGCCAATACTGCGGTGAATTTTTAAACGTGCTACACATTTTAATAACATGTCCCGGCTGAGAAAAATGGATACAAGGATATTGCAAAATTTTTTACGAAATAATAATCCCTTTCCATCCCATGCCCTTATTGAGCGATGAACCACTCGTGCCATATGAAGATATTTTTAACTATTTTGAAGGCACAGTAACCCTACAAGAACTGTAGTGCAATTCATGTTCTTATATTTTTATTTGGCCGTCGACACGATTTTACCACATTCGAACAAGTAAGCTAAATCCAAAAACATGCGCTTGGCGCATTATCACCTGCACGGCTGCTGCGCCCTCAAAATTTCAAATCATCATGATCATCATCACCATCAAGAGTCTCGTGCGAAATGCTCGAACACATTATCGCCTCACACATCACTCAGTTTCTAGAAAATAATAGCTTCTTTTTTACAAAGTAGCATGGTTTCAGGAAAGGCTTTTTACGCGAGACACAGCTGATCAACTTCACTCAGGAACTATTTCAGAACATGGAAGAAGGCTTCCTGACTGACTGCCTATTCATAGACTTTTCAAAAGGATTCAATCGCGTAGCCCATAGCCGTCTAATATCTGAGTTATCATGTCTTCACCTAGATTCTTTGACAACGTCGTTGATTCGAAATTTCCTATCATCTCGAAAGCAGTTCACAGTCATGGTAACCAGTCATCCGTGTTAAGCGACGTCACATCTGGAGTTCTGCAGGGAAATGTCTTAGGCCCTTTATTGCTTTTGATCTTCATCAACGGCCTACCAGAAGGAATCACATCAAACGTTAGATTATTCGCGGATGACTGTGTAGTTTATCGCAAAATTTGCTCCGATAACGTCCACATGAACCTACAAGAGGACCTTCGCAAGATAACTAATTAGTGCTTATCTTGGCAGATGAACCTTAAAACGGATAAATGTAAATTACGTACTTTCAGCCGTAAACCCACCAGCTGAACATTTAACTATTTAACAGTAATTCTGTAAATGAGATATCTCTACATAAATATCTAGGTATCCATCTGACACCAGACACATCTGGGTCCAACCATACAGAAAAAATAACCACAATAGCATCACGTACGCTTGATTATTTAAAACGATATCTTCGGGGTGCACCATCAACTAGAAGGCTAGCCTACCCAGCATTCTTTCATCCTCAACCTGAATTTACATCATCCATATTGTCACGTGGTAGTGACTGTGAAGAAATCAGCCAAACTGAGAAAGACGAAACTAGCGTTTTATTGGGCGAACTTGTGCCCTCACAAACAGGCTACACTCAAAGAACGGTGACAGCGGTGAACACAGTCGGCGATCGTCGAAAATTTGATCAACGGGTCAAGCGCGTCGGCTTTTATACATCAATCGTCGAATGTTCCAGACTAATCGCTGGGACCCGCGTGCCTTCCACAAAGTTCTACAGTATTCGCGTCGCGCACACATGTAATCAGATTACACAAGGTTCGGTCACAGACACTGGATGGAACCATCGATAACGTTCCAGAAACTTCCCACACATGCAAGCGCGTCCTGCGCTGTGCGATAACATTTGTTAGGCGGCGAAACGTGTCGCCCAATGAAGACAAGTACACGTGTCAATATGGTCACCTCACCAACCAATCATAGCTAATCCAGTCTCTTGAAGCAATATAAAACCGTGCGACGCATTTCATCGTTCGTGATTACAACAACATTCAAGTGTGACCAAAATTAAGTAAAAACTGTCACTTCGGTCTCTCGAGTCGCATCGAAACATTTCACTCATCTCCCTCCTACATAAAAGAATTACTGGTCACCAGACATCTATGCTGCCGCTTGCTCACGCCCATCGTACTTCTTGTCGTCTCCATATTCGGCGAATCTTGCAACGCCTGTTCGGCCGAACAAAAGTATTTCATTTCTCGAAAGATAGAGTGGTCGATATGCGAAGCCCTGATCCATTCAAGGCGGAACTGCACGCCCTGTTGTCATACCTTATCTCGTTTTTTTTTCGTTTTTTATGAACTTTATGGGCCATTGTATAACGATGTGTGATTGGTACTAAAGGCCTTGCTTTTGCTGGTCTTACTTGAGCACTCACACTGAGCAAATCTTTTTTTATCTGCATTTACTGACAGAATCAATACTAACCAGTGGCGTAGCCAGAAGTTTCATTCGGGGGTGACTCCCGTTGGAGCATGGCCTGCTCTTTACAGAATATGTCGAGGGATGAAATATATGAATAATAGCTGCATTGCCATTACCAAAGATGTTGCAAACGAATTCTTAGACGCTACGCACTGTCAAGACAAGTAAAATATGCATTTTTTCAATAAAGTGTATATTTGTATGTCCCAAAAATTTTGCCATTACCTGATATCAATGCTTCCACTTTTTTTATCTATTTAATAAGAAAATAAAATATCACACGAACTTCAGAATTATATCAGTTCAAAATCAGCAAAGCAGTGCATGCCGCTGATATGATAAATGTAAAGGCCGTGAAATGAACGAGTTACGGACAAATATTTTAATGAAACTTTGTCATTGGGGAACCTTGTTTACATTTCTGTAAATGTGCAACGGCCAGAGAAAAATCTTAATGACGCTGTCCTTCGTCTCAAGGTTTGCGCAGGAGCAGGTGTCACCAGTCGTGTATGTTAATTGCACCGAAATTATAGTCGCAACAGAGATCAGATATAAAAAGCAGGAGTTCTGCAAAATATACATTAGAAATGGGAAGTAACAATGGAATACAGAAATGCGAAGATAAAGCTTGATCAAGGTAAAAAATTCACTGAAAAGAAAGTTCACTGCATGTATCCACAAAAGCTCGCAACAAGATATTTAAATATACGCATAAGTCTCCAATGAATCTACGTATCTAAGCAAAAGTCACTGTATGCAGGGTGTCTTAGCTAATTTTAGCCAGAGTTTAAATATATGCCGATGCACTCTAAGGCGACGCGACCAAATGCATGTTGCTTGCTTTTGTATGTAGTGTCACGCTATTTTTCGTATTACTTAATTAGATTTTTAGTCAAGTTTAATTAACCACCTTATGAAGTAACGAAGCTAGGGAAAAAAATCAAATTAGAAACTTGCAGAGTTGTTTGCAAAGCGTCCGAATAAACGGTTTCTGTCTTTCTATCCATTAAGTATCAGTGCATTTCAGCTTACTAATGATGCCCGCGAAATACAAAACACCACGTGACATGCCCGCTTGCACGTCGTGATTGCACTGCTCCCAAATTTTCCACGCACAAACAGCTATAGGTGCGCTGCCGCTTAAAAGGCGACAAGGCAGCGACGTAGGTGTTGGCTGTCCCATTTCCGCCAGCGATGTGCTTCCCTCGCGACAGTTCGTTATAGCGATAAGGAAACGCAGCTGTTATCGCTTGTGCTTCCGGAAGCAACAAGTCCGTCACTTAGCATAGCTGTAAGGAAATTGAACATCTCTAAATCAAAAAAACTCAGTTTTCGGAAGCCTGAAAATGGTAGAATAAGAGTATCTTAAATGGCCAGACGCCGTCTTTCACTGAATTTACCTTTATTTTTCATGCGCTTTCCCAGCAAGTGCTCGAAGAGGTCACCTTCTGCAGCGATACAACACTGGGATCTTCTGAGAAGGCTTGCTGTCGCTGCCTTGAGCACCGCCGGTGAAATGCTGTGGCAGACTTCAATTATCTTCTCCTGCGAGGCTTCTGGAGTCGTAATTGCCGTCGTGTATACGTGATCCCTAATATAGCCCCACAAGAAAAAGTCAAGAGGGTTGAGGCCGGGTGACCTTGCC
Source organism: Dermacentor andersoni (assembly GCF_023375885.2). Classification (NCBI taxonomy): domain Eukaryota; kingdom Metazoa; phylum Arthropoda; class Arachnida; order Ixodida; family Ixodidae; genus Dermacentor; species Dermacentor andersoni. The sequence continues at coordinate 145,358,242 of NC_092814.1, forward strand.
GGCCACAGGACAGGCACGTTTCTCCCAATCCATTGCCCTGGGAAGGTAACATCAAGCCATGCTCGTGCTTGGCTGTAGGTGTGAGCTGGAGCCCCGTCGCGCTGATACCATATTGCATGAAGCCGGGCTAGTGGCATGTTGCAGCAGAAGTCTTCAACTGGCCCTTTGAGGAACTGACTTACATAGCAGCTATTGCCGGTCAGAGTGTTCTTAAAAAACACGGGGCCAATTACTGTGCTGTCGTATATTCCGTTAAAAAAACCACTGATGTTGGTGGCGGGATATTCCTAGCCAGTGGGGATTTTGCTCTCTCCAATAGTGTGCGTTGTGGATATTTACTTGGCAATTTCGGGAAAAGTTCGCCTCGTCCGTCCAGAGTACCTTGGTGAGAAAGTCAGAATCCTGCTCTTCCTGAATCGAAATCCACTTCGCAAAGTCGAGTCTCTTTTGGAGAACCCTTGACTCCAGACATTGATGGAACTGCAGACGATAGCGGTTCAGTCAAGCTGTTTTAAAAATCCTCCAGTTAGTTCCGTTGGACACACCGAGCTGTACGCCACGCTGCGCATGCTAGCGTGTGGATTAACCGCGAATAAACACAAAACGTTGTAGCGAACCTCATTATTTATGACTGAAGCTCTCTGCCTCTTCCTTGTGGAGCCTCTGGTTTGCTTCAGTGGCTCGTTCGTGTTGAATATTGTCATCCGGCTCGGTCGCCTACCCGGGTGCCAGCTTTGAAATATTCTTGCAGCCTGCCATCCCTGCCCGTTCGCAGCTCCTAGGACAAGGATTATGTCTTTTTCCTCGTTGGAAAAAGGCATCAAGAAATTGCTCGCGCTCTAACAGCCGATGCATGATACTTTGTTTATCGCTGTCTGGAACTACCACCTACCACCACCACCACCACCACCACATCCGTCAGTTGCTTTACACAGCGCAAGCGGTGACGGTTGGTAGCTTAAATCGAACAGCCAATGCGTGCGTCGCTGCCCTGTCGCTTTTTAAGCGGCAGCGCATGTATAGCTTTTTGTGCGCAGAATGCTTGGGAGCAGTGCAATCACAACGCGCTAGCGGGTATGTCACGTTGTGTGTGTGTGTGTGTGTGTGTGTGTGTGTGTTTTTTTTATTTCGCGGGCACCCGCAGCAGGCTGAGAAACACTAATACCGAATAGATAGAAAGGCAGAAACTGTTTATTCGAACGTTTTGCGAACCACTCTGCAACTTTCTAACTGTAATCTTTTTCCTAGCTTCGTTGCTTTAGAAGTAGGTTAATTAATCTTGACTAATTATCTAATTAAACAAAATACAAAGATAGCATGGCACACTGCCTACAAAAGGGACCAACATGCTTTTGGTCGCGTCGTCTTAAAGTGCGTCGGCATATTTTCAACTTTGGTTAAAGTTCGCTGAAACACCCTCTACAGTGCGTCAAATAAGGCAAAGAAACATGTTGCGCAATCAGAGATTCACTCCCCTCCCTCCCTCCACTCGCTCTGATGCATCGCGCGCGACGGAAGGCTGCGCGCTTCCTCCCCGTTTTTCTCCGTTGCGCACACAAGACTGACCCACCATCGTCGACTCACCCCATCCCTAAGCTTCCACTCGCACATAAAGCATGCGGCGCGCGGTGACGATGTTATCGCCCTTGGACTTCATACGGAAGAAGACGGCGACGGCGACGACAGGAATGCGCCTTGAGTGTCATATGCGCCACAGCATCTTTTTTTTTTTTCCTTTCGTGAGGCGGGGGCACCGAAATGAAAAACGCAAAGGAAAGCATCTTCGCCACAATCGAATGTCTACTTTGGGAACCTAATGTGGCTATCGAGGGAATATCAGAGAAAACGTGACATGCTTCGTTCACAGAGAACCATATGCGGGCTGCTCGTTATTCTACACTGGCGAGACAAGGACTTTCCCCAGAGGTTGCGATAACACCGAAATGAAGGTGATGCCCTCAAGCGAACGTGTTGCAATAAGTCGAGAACCCGCAGTGGTGACGGCGAGCGACCATCGCTTCTTTTTCTCGTCGGCTAGCCAGAAAGCGTCCAAAATTCTTTGAGGCCAAAATCCACTCGGCCAGAGAAAAACGATCGCGCACCGAAGTGCGCGGCGTGGTTGTCAGGACAACACGTAAAAAACGCATGACCTCTGGCTGGCTCTGGCAGTCCGCGGTTAGTGAGAACAAGTAAATTGAAGAGGCTCAATGTGTGCTCGCGAATAAAAGTCAAAGTATGAAAAATAAATAAGAACGTAGTTACGTTTGCTGGCTTTATATAGTGTCTCGACGTGGATACTTCGGCGCAGGTGAAAAAAATGTTGATATTATTTTCTGTGACATGACGGCACAAATGAACTTTCACAACGCGTCATCTCATCGGACCTCGCTGCGTGCTTTGTCAACTTGTCTGATAGTGTGTTGATTTGGCTTGTCTCGCAGTATGGTTCGACGTAGGACTTTAGAAAAGCCAATGTACCCTTGGCGTCGAATGACTGACAACATTAAACACATCAAGATCCGGAAAAAAAATCTAAAGCACGACTTTGGGAATGTCAATGCACCTTTCGCATCGAAAGTTTATATGAACTTTATACCCATCAAGTTTCGGAATTGAAATCCATGCTTTCCGTAGATTCCGCGGCATCCGCGAGATGCCGCGACGAGCCCGCTCACCATCAAAACGCCCTCTAAACTTTGTGCTCGGATGGGGCTCTTTGCGTTATGTGACTCCAAATGCATGGGCGTTGCCACGAAATCCAGCCCGAGTTCACAATCTTCGCGCCGAAATGTCTTTTTGAGCGTGAAAAATACATTCTAGACAAAATCCAGGGTGATTTCCGGCGCCGGGGGTTGTTTTGGTCGGCGGTGCATGACAGAGCGAAAAGATTTCGGGCGGGGGGGGGGGGGGGGTGCTTGAAGCCCCAAAAGCCCCCCCCCCCCCCCCCCCCTGGCTACGCCCCTGATACCAAACCAACATGACCAGTGTATTCAATAGTTTTTTTTTTGCTTGTGTTGATAATGTACTGGTTACTTGTGTTGCAAAGCTCGAAAGCATTCGCTCAATGTTATGGATATTACAATTTTTGTATAACCCCTTAACATAATGTTCCAATAGGAACCTGTGATGTATCCGAATAAATAAATTAATTCATTTGGTCAGCTATCCTCTGCAATTTCGAAGACCTGGGCTGCGGGTCTCGGACATTCGGCTATGTCAGGAATTTCCTCACGGGCCGCACGGCCACAGTTGGAATATACAACCTGCGCAGCGACAGCTTCCGACTACCGAGCAAAGAGACCCCGCAGGGTTCGGTCATAGCGCCGTTGCTCTTCAACGTCGCAATAATCAACTACCCAGCCTTCTCGACGCAATACCATACCTAAGACACGCTTTTTATGCAGGAGGAAGGAAGGAAGGAAGGAAAAAGTGGAGAAGGAAGGCAGGGAGGTTAACCAGTTTTGCCTAACCGGTTTGCTACCCTACACATGGGAGGGGGATGGGGGGGATGAAAGATGGGGAGAAGAGATAGAGGGCACATAACACGGCACACACATCGTTGGTTACAGTCTGTCACTATATCACATTATGGACAAGGGCCTCAAATATTGAAACACAAGAAACACGCCTACAGGAAGCAGTAGATACCATCGAGAGCTACTTGCACAAATGTGGCCTCCGCTGTGCTCCCGAAAAGTCGGAACACCTCGTCCTTAAGTCAAGACCGACAGGCAGACCACCTGGCTACGATGAACCCGATCCCAACCTCACCCGCGATGGAAAGCCCATTCCAAAAGTGGAAACACTACGAGTTCTAGGGCTACACGTACACAGAGACGGGTCTGGGGCGGCCACCCTCCCGCGACTACAGCGAACGCTATCACAGCTCACGCATCTCGTCAGGAGAGCTGCAAGCCAGAGAAGCGGACTTAAAAGAACAAGACACACTACGCGTGATGCAAGCAGTCCTCACCAGTCGAATAACATACGGCACGCTCTACATCGCGCTGAAGAATGCAGAGGTACAAAAAATTTACATTCAAATACGCAAAGTCATCAAACTCGCCCTGGGCCTACTATATACGGCTTCGACTACGAGTTTTCCAAAGATGGGCGTACACAACACCTGGCAAGAACTAGCTGAAGCTCATAAAGCTAGTCAATTAGAACGACTGAAGTTCACGCCCACCGGAAGATCAGTGCTGCAACGGCTGAGCTACGGTGAAATCTTTATAGCCACCACGGACCGAAAAGAAAGAATTCCTTCAAACCTCCGCAAATACCTGTGCATAGCCCCGATTCTACGCAACATGCACCCCACGTACCACAAGGAAAGAAGACAAGCCCGAGTGGATGCTCTACGGCGAAGACACAGGCAAGATCCGGACGCCAGATACACCGACGCAGCCAAATACTGGCAAAGAAACGCTTACGCCCTGAGCGTCGTAGATTCTCAGGGCAGAGAGCTAGCGTCTGTCACAGTCCGTGCCCAAAACCCCGAGACTGCAGAAGAGGCGGCGGTTACCCTAGCAACTACCACGTGCGTGGACGCAACTGTCGTCTTCTCCGATTCTGATGCAGTTGTCAGGAACTATGCTAAGGGTCGCCTGTCGACACAAGTATTGAAGATATTGAAGCGCCGCAGCACTCAGATTCCCTACACCTGCGTGACATGGGTTCCTGGGCATGAGGGGCTGGAGGGGAATGAAGCGGCACACGCCGCGGCCCGAGGCCACACCTGCCAGGCCAACCCTTCCTACTCTCGAGACGCCCGGTCTGCGTCAGCGGGGACAGAGACCGTACCCATCACCTATTCAAGGATCCTTGAACACCATAGGCTGGAACGAGGGGTGTACCCACCACCTCACCCAAAGCTCAACAAAGAAGAAAGCACTACACTCAGAAGACTACAGAGTAATACTTACACCCACGGAATCCTCGTGCATAGACTATACCTAACGCTATAAGGATACCACTGCCCAATGTGCGGCGTACCGGACACCTTAGCACACCTGATCCTCGAATGTCCATGGCATCTAGACAAAGATGCATTGCCTTCACCGAATGACTGTTGTAACGCCAGACAAGAAAACGAAGACCTCACAGAAACGTGGGAGGCCAAGGTCGCCTCCGAGGACCTAGAACAACGACGCCTCGTCGCCAGGGCCAAAGAGGCAGCGAAGGCCAGAGGGTTCCTGGAATGAGGAGACCTCCCACCTAGAGTAAAACGGGTCTGACCCTGCGATACTGTTTCAAAAATAAACGTATATTCCTGATCCTCCTCCTTAACCGACGCACTGCGGAACGAAACGGATTCATGCGGCCTCGGACTTTGTAAATGTTTGCAGTGCAGCTGAGTTTGGTCAATGTTCTGTATCAGCCTATGAACAGGGACAGTGCTACGAGTTCATCACCGAGTTACATAAGGGAGCCATCTGCATTGCGTCGTTGGAGTGTGGAACCGGCACGGCAACGACAATGCCTCTCACGCTGTTTTAGAGCGCAGCACTTAGGCACCCGTTCCTGCGTTGAGCGTCGTGTCCTCGGCGTCCCTCGGCGTAACCGAGCGAATGAGCACAGCGTAGGATGAAGGAGCGGACGCGGAGCGCAGTGAGGGATGAAATACGGCGAAAGCTTAGAGCGGTAGGAGGAAAGCAGAGGAGGAGGGTGCAGCAGAAGCATGAGGAGGAAAGCGGAGGAGAAGAGTATGGCAGAAGGTGAGGACGAAAGCGGAGTGCCGCACGAGACGTGCTCACCGGCGACTAGGCAGGTGGCGAGCGCGTCCACCGATACCATATGTGGAAAAAAAGCTGGGACGTCGGCTTCAGATCCACTGCGCATGCGATACTTCACCTGCAACGCCGCCGTTAGAGAATGCGTTCCACGCGAGCCACGCGTTCTTGTGTTCACGCTTTCGTTCACCACCGCCGAGAGAAGCCCATCATTCAGAATCAAATTCTTTGCCACAATATATTGCGAATTCAAAACACCTAAACAAGCGTGTTCGAAATTCGCATTCGGGAGTGTCGTAATTGTCGGTGAAATGTTTTACTGCACTTTCAGGTTAGTCACACCAAACTCTTATTTGGATGCGGTTTGGCTGCAATAGAAAAAGGCCGCAAACACAGGCAACCATCCAAATGTCGTTTCCGCCTTTTACGACATTGTGCCTTCTATTTTCTTTTGCTCTTTTTGTGCGAAGAAGTTGAACTTAGCCCGGGAACCACAACAAAGGAAAAACTGCAGCTGCTGTTTGACGGTAAGGAAGAGAAGACGAAACTTTCAGCTGTCGAGGTAACAGAAACAGAGAAAATGCATACCATAGATACTAGAAGTAGTCCTGGCTCTCGAGTCAGTGATTTTAACGTCCACCTCCTCGAAAACACCGAGCAACATGGACGTCGTCCGGACACAATTTTCACCGTCTCGTCAATCAAGCCATTTGAAGCCCTAGCATTGAACTCGCTTGCTTGTCTTGCGAATGCCTTCGCTCAAGTATACTCTTCCGGCAGGTCAGCAGGCACAACGAGCCCACCTTCACCACTATCGTCGTCTCTGATGGATGCTTCTTTTACACGAAGAGAGTTGGAACTAGCTATGAGCAACCTCCGACGTCGCTGTGCGGTGGAACCTGACCTTGTAAGTAATCAGATGCTGACTAACCTACCGGTTGAGATACAACGTGATCTGCTGAAATATTTTTAACGAAGTGTGGGCCACAGGGGATATCCCAGATTTATGGAAGGTGGCATGCGTGGTACCGCTTCTGGAGCCTAGCAAAAATCCAGCTGCTCTGGACTCGCACAGACCGGTCACCCTGACTTCCTGTGCAGCGAAGCTAATGGAGAGAGGACGTGCACAAAGCTCACTTGGTACGTCAAGCAGTGACGAAAACTACCATCGTGCATGACTGGGTTTCGGCAGCGTCTAACTGCTGAAGACAATGTGCTGGACCTGCTAAGTCACATAGAACATTACAATGCAGACTGCCTGTCGACACTTGCTGTTTTTATGGATGTCTCCAACGCTTACGACTACGTGTCTCAAACAGCCATCATCAGCTAGCTACAAGTAAAATGCATCACAGGTAATCTTTTGCACTTCGGACATATGTTTGTTAATGATCGCCGCATCAGAATTCCTCTTGGCGGCATTTTGAGCGACAAAATTGGTATATTTTGGGGCGTGCCACAAGGGGAGTGTTTTATCTCCCTCATAGTTGAACATCGCCATTACGACGCTCCCAAGAATACTAAACCATCGAACACCCGTAAAGATGTCTATATATGCCGATGATATCTGCATATAGGTCGCCGGCTACCAGCATCGTCGGCTCTCACGTATAGGCAAGGGAGCAGTAACTGTCATTCAGGACCACTTAATAACGCTTCACTTATCACTATCAGCAGAGAAATGATCATTCATGCTGTTTCCTGAAATTAAAACACTACCTACACGCTTGAAGCTGAATTTGAACGGGTGCCAGATTCGACAAGTCACCAACATCCCATTTCTTCGCATTACCTTGGACCACAAGGTACTCTGGCGCATGCTGTTCACACGTTGTGACGTTATCGTCACAAAGGCTTCATGTGCTCAAGCGAGTCGCTGGCATACGTTGGGGCAACCACCAGACTTCGATGCTGCGGCTACATACAGCGTTGGTTAAAAGTCGGATCCTATGCCAACTACCTCTGATGTCATCCTCAGGTAGCCAATACGAGCGCTCAGAAACCATATACAGAAAAGGTCTTCGGCTGTGCTTGGGAGTCCCGCAGCCGGCATTGAACAAAAAAATGCTCCACGAAGCTAAGCCCCAACCTCTGCGACTTCAGGCTTCCCAGACTCTCATGAGCCCACTGCTACGTCCGAGTGAGTCTGCATTCGGCAAAGCCCTCCTAAGACGTGCAACACGCCGCGCTGACATTTTTATGCAGCACTGAACACGCATTAAGTCTCACGATTACGTTGCTCGAGACAGAGGGAAAAGGTAGACCTACCCTGGACATTCGAGGATACAATATGCAACTTAGGTTTACCACGACTACAATCAAGGAGCTGCATTCCAGCTGCAGAAGTCACGTCACTAGTTCTGGAACACTTGAACATGATTTATTCGAATCGCCTCCAAGTACACACAGATGGCTCAGTCAAAGACGAACATCGCTGCCCAGCTTCATTCTACATTCCCGCTGTGAGATATGCGTGGTCTGGCCGTCTGGGCTGTATAGCTTTGTCGACAGTCGTTGAAGGTGTGGCAATAGCTGCTGCTCTGCACAAACTATATACAGTGCCTTCACACAATGTGGTCCTCCTTACTGACTCAAAGGCCACGTTGTAACAACTCTACCGCGGCCTACCATCCATCAAGTTCCCACGCATATCACCAGCCCTCGTGAAAGAACTAGTCAACGCTTCACGGTAAAATTTCAGTGGATTCCCTCCCACATTGGCATTGCTGGCAACGAAAAAGCTGATGCTCTTGCATACGCAGCGCTCCCTCATCTTGCAAATTCAAGGGCCCAAAGAGCAAATAAGTTAAGAAATCTGACGTTCTAAATCACTTTGGCTGATTTTGGGTTCCACCACATATGCCATGCGTGACCAAGAGATTTCGTCGTAAGGAAGCCTCACTTCTACATCGAATAAATACAGGATCTGCTAGTACACCAACATGGTTATTTAAGACGGGGTGCATCAATTCTCCTAACTGTACGACATGCGACGAGACAGGAGACATTGAACACTTTGTGTGGTCGTGCCCAAAATTCCGTGACAAAAGGGACGCTCTCCTGAAAAATCTGCAACGAAACGACCTCCAACATACGTGCCTGCAACACCTTGCGTTCCCCGAAGGACACGTTATAGACCGCGAAGAAACTTCCCGTCTCTTTATCGGGTTCTTAAGAGAGACTGGTCTGCTGGACATGTAGGTAAACATCACAGTGATGTTATGAGACACTCGGGTGGAGTGTTTGCCGGCTTGATCACCAGGCTAAACCTGCCTGTTGCTACGCCACCACCAACCACCACCACCACCTATAAATTAACAATAACGGCCATGATATTTCGAATGGTTTACAAGTGGCAAAATACGCCTCAATCGAACAATTATTTTGTTTTCCCCCAACTATGGCAAGTGGCTCGAATTCTGAAAGTCGCCTCGAAATCCGAAGTTTCGTATAACAAGTAGATCAGGATCTTTTAAATGACTGTGCCATACGCGTGAATGTTAGTTAAATAGTGAAAAAAATGAAATTACCTGACTTAGCAAAAAAAAAAGGTTAAAAGAAAACTAAACTACGTAAAGTATTCGTGCAGGCATATGATTTATAGGTTTCAAATCCACATGGTTTTCTCTTCGAATAATGAGCAGAGGTAAGAAAAGTCGCAGTTTCTTCCGAAAGGCGAAGCATCGGTTGCCATAGCAAATTAGTACACAGCTGTTCGAAATAAGGATAGTAGTTTTATCGGCCGCATTAACTTGGAAACATTCCCTTACTAACCGAATTAACAAGCATGGTGCCAAAGTGCTCAGACAAATATGAACACATCACATCGATGACCGCGGACATTCGCTGTCAAAACGCTGGCGTGAGCAAGCGCGGCAGCAGCGGTGTTCCAAATTCCTGCTCCAAATTAAAATTTGGAGTCGGATATCTCGGAGCAAAGACACACTAGAAGAATTCTTCCAACTGATACTCTGGAGAAACATGACTGCCTCTAACTTTTCTATACAAACATACCCACTTGCTGCAGTCAACAAAAAGTTAATTATTCAATTTTAGTTAATTGGGCTGCTGACGGCGATAAGAATCATCTCACCTTGTGTCCCACTGGCCGCATAACTTATTTGCACAGGTGGTCTTGGCGCGCCTCCCAGTGTCTGATTTTTGCAACACCGTTAAGCTTAATTTTGAACACACTATATATATTCAGTATATAGCATGTTAACGCATAATCCCGACCGACATCAATTTCCCTTGTGCACCAAGCATTAAAACGCTCAATTCAGGACTAGTTGGTAAACACAGAAACAAGAAGCGTGTCCAACCTGCAACGAAGAACGCCTGCTTTCTGTCCGTTTTCCTTCTTTTTTTCGCCTGTGCGTGTCACAAGTTGCTTAATTAGTATATTTTCCTGTCACTGTATATTTGCATGCTTGAGGGCGCTCATTGCACAATATTAGCGGTGACAAAAAGGCTTGAACCAACCATGGTCTTTGAGACTTATTTCGTGAAAGTTAGGGCACAACGTCACGAAGTGTGCCAGTGCTCCGACGTCGATGTTGAAATAGAATGGCGAGACGGTAATAATAGCATGCGACATCACTCGGAGCCACACCAGGGATGTTTACCTGCCGTCTGGGCGAAATTAAAGGGGGAAACAAAGGAAGACGACGCCCCTGGCCCGTACGGGTCCATCTGATCGATTGAGGGTCTAGCGCTGCTGGGAAGAGAGCGTTGCATTTCGAATTCAAATGCGTTCATTGGTAATTGCTATGACCTGTTTTTTTTTTTCTATACAGGCGTTGTTGCAACGATTGCGCGAAGGCAACTTCACATTTCAAAACGATCATCTTCAGCTTTGCAAGGTGAATGTGTGCCCACATGGTGTTATATATGACTTGACATCTCTTAGCAAATTGGTCGCATCATTCTAACATTCACTGTAGTATCTACAGCTCATCCCAACGCCAGATTCACGCGCAGTTGTACGAATGCAAGAAATGATAGAAGTTTCTCAATCCAGCGGCATCTTCCCAAGCGAAGCGTGGGCCCTCGCCACCGCCATGCTCTTGCCGAGCCGCGCTGCCTTCTCTGCTACAAGCACACGCCCGCACGCTTGCTCGCTCACTCCGTGACGACCACATAACAAGGTTTTGTAATCTTTGTACATGCCCGGAACCGCCGTACCCAAGTACGGGGTTAGTAGCGTTCCAGCGTCATTGCAGTGCAATGCGTTGCGTGCCACAATGCAAGCGAAGAGCTCGCGACGAGTATGGATCCTCGTTCGTAGCTCTTGCAGCATTCGATGTTACTTTGTTGCTTGAGCCTCACAATGGGCCAACTTTTTTTTTTGTAGGTCTGCTTTTTATTCGCACGAAAATAAATAATGATTGACATCCACTGAATATAGTAAGAAAAAGTCATATACCGTGATAAATAATAAGAAAGCTTGTTCAAAAATTTTACAGAACGGAAATGCACCGCAAACGCAGCTCAAGACAAGCGTTTTCTGAGGCAAGATGCTCTGCCCAATGTTTGCTCGTTCTCTAAAGCAAAGTCAGGCCCGAAACAAAGCCCTGAGAGCTGTAGTCATGCAGCGTGAAAGCACAAAAGGTCTCCGCCACCACGTCACCTCTCACTAGAAAACTTAGCAGCCAGCACTATAGTGTCGCGGGCACATCGAAAGACATACATGATGGTGAAGGTTGCGTCTTCGGAGTTTGAAGAAATGTTTCAACGGAGCAGTTTTCCCCATCGAGTGAAGTGAGTCTCAGCGATGACGTGATTGTGTCCGCACATATGCGTTCACGTAAACTGACCGATCTGATCGAGCAGCTCACAGTATTAAGCTTCCGCATTGAAGTACTAGATCAATTCTTGAAAGGATGAAACACAGTAGCTCAAGACAGCAAAATCCCATTTGTACCAGACAAACAGTGGCAAATTAAGCTGGCTGTAATGACGAACGAGCAACTTTAAAAGCTGCAAGATCAATGGTTCTCAGTCAAATGCTTTAGGGAGAGCCCCAATAACATGAGCTTCTACAGCGACTTTCAGGACTATGAGGCTTTCATGGGTGTTTATAATGGCCTTGAATAGAAGAAAACTGACAGAACTGCGAAAGTTTGCAGCCATGGTCCAGGAACCACATACAGTTAGAGCAAATCTGGGAGGCGCCAGATGTTGTCTTCACGGAACATCTAATTGTGATCTTTGTTAAACTGTGACTGTAGGTTTGTTCGAGAGAGACCTTGCCTGTACAGGTTTAAAGTTTTTCGTAGTAACTTCATCTAGGCTGCGTACTTAGACAAGTTTTACGTACTTGCAGTCACGGTAGATATAAGTGCGGAGTGTCTAGCGAATGAAGGCATGCCAAACCAATTTTGTTACAACGTGGAACTCGTGCATTCGAGTTATCACATACGCAATAGAAGTTAGGCGTGAGCTGTCGAGTTTCCTTTACAAGCAGTCCTAAACATACTGGACCTATGGAGCAGCGGACGAATTGAAAGCTTTGACTGCTATATTTTGTTGCTGCTTTCTTACCTAATTCTTTGCTGAGTTTGTAGTTGCTGGCACTTTGTCTTTTTGCTTACCTTTCTGTCTTCTTTTTGCCCTTTCTGCTTACCTTTCTGTCTTTTTGTCAAGCAGCGTCAATATCAAAGAATTGGTAGAGAGAAGTGAAGAATCCCGAAGCTTCAATTCCAGCCAAACGACTCTTTCACGACAGATAAAGGTTTCTAAATAAACTTCTCGCTCACATTTGTGAGAAACTGAACACACCTCCATAATTATGGGAATGTATTTTACGGACGAACAGGTAACACAGACACGGGAGAATGTCGCGCATACTTCACGTTGAGAGATGCAAATTTCTCTATCAATCCTTCAAACATGTCTCATAGCTCAGTGTTTCTGGACAAAGTCTACAAGCTCTCGTGAACTCCGTGCACTCGTATGGTCTTCGCCATTGAATTATATGCAGAAATCGTCATCACGCCTGGCCGTCCATGGACGTCAAAACAAGTAACGCTGAGATGTGTATCAAAACTTATGCATTTATTACATCGGAGCTGTATATGGCTAGGATCCCGGAATACTTTCGTGTCCGTCGAGAGAAAACTATCATAAAAAATTGTTCGATTAGTGTGGCGAATTGGGCGCGTTGGTGCATATTTGAAAATGCGGCAGCGCTAAAAAGGACAAGGACGAGCGCTGAGCTTGAAATGGTTCACGATAATATACTTGCTTTGCGAGCCGGGCGTTATCATCTGCGCGTGAGTAAATATGCCATCCTTTTGTCTGCAAGGGTCATGGGGCCATGCTGGTACATAAATCCCCAAGTCTACAGATCCGTTCAGATTCTGCGATTTCCCTTGTCAGACGCGTTTTGCTCCTCTTCATAATGTAATTGTTTTCAAGGTTGGGCGAACAGTCCTTGCAAGTAAGACAATGACTTACCAGCAATCCTTCAAAATATTTTCGTTCTCGCTCATTTTTTACGTTTGCCTGCTCTCTTAACCTATCGTTCACACTTCTCCCAGTTTGGCCAACGTACACTTTTCTGCACCCTAAAGTAATTTTATAGGCCACACCTCCTGCGCATTCTAGAAAAGACCGCCTGTGCTTTGTGCCGCAGTGACGCTGCTGGGTTGCCGCCGGATCGGTCAACCTGCAAAGCTTTGGCAGCTAGTGGCGGGCAGAGAACACGACTTGCATATCGTAACGCTGGGCCACCTTTTTTTCAGATTGTGCGATAACACGTGAATGTAAGGTATCACAGCTACCTTCTGCCTACGCGGTGCGCGAGCTTCGCACGTTTACGGCTTTGTGCGCATCTTTTCGAGAAGGCCCTCTGCGACCGAAATGAGGAAGTGCTCATCCTTGTCGTCCTGTCTCCATCTGTGTCTTTATTTTTAGCGCTGTGGCTTTCTCAATTATCAATGGCTAATACCCCGTAGGCACTAAGTACTCATACCTCCGTAAGCAAGCAAAAAATTCAAGGGCTCATAGCGTCGTAAGGCAGAGGCTACAAGCACTAAGCAATGTGAAGGAACAGTGCCCACATTCTTTGGAATCGCATACAACAAGCAGCAAAGCATACGTTTCGATAAAGAACAAGCTCAAAACAAGTATCCAAACTAGATAATTAATGATAAGGCGCTCGTGGTAAAGATTACTGTTGCGCAAGCCACCGCTGTGACGTCAGCTTGCGACGTGGGGTGTGACGTCCGTAGCCTTTCATATGAAATTAACAGCGTAGCAATGAATTTCAATACTGTTGTAGCACCGCAGTTGGCGGCGGCGTGCTGTCAAAATTACCACTACTGCCATTCCTACCATTACTTTAATATAGCACTACTACCATTGCTCTAAATCCGTAAAGCATTGCATACCGCCCTCAGGAGTTGTAGTGGTGCAAGTCGGTATGGCGAATTTTTTTTTTTATTTGTAGCCATGATTCTTACATCTCACGTTTCATTTTTGTTCCGAAAGTATTTTACAGGGTTTACTTTTTAGATGTTGCTGCTTTAATATGTTCTTGCTGTTCTATTCAGTGAGGGTCAATTTGGACAAGTAACAGGCGGCAGTAGGCTTTACAGAATAAACTGAAAGCACAAGAGCTGTTTCAGCACATCAAGGGTACTTATTCTTAAGTTCCCAACCATGAACGAGGTGTGTCTTCACAATATGCAAAAGCGAAACAAAAGTGAAGTTGATCTTGCTTAGCTTGCCGTTGATGTCATTCCGTTTCGTCAAACCTTATCCGCTCAGCAACGATAAACTAAATGAACAGACTACAATGTCCGTCCAGGTGAGTCATTTAGAATGGGAACTTCGCTTCAATAGCACAATGAGGACTCTCCTCTTTGTATTAGCACATAATTCGGTCAGGTGAAGCGCCAGGTATTTCTCGGTACCGGCTGAGGGCGCGACCGCAGAACCGCATATCACGGTTCACGGTTATGAAGGCTGTTTTATGCCTTTTTATGGGATTATGATGTTTTCACATGCGGTACCTGAAATAAAACAATGAAAACGTTACATTTCCTGCTTTGGAAAAGTTATACACCACAAATTAAGCCAGCTAAGCTTGACAAAATTGTCTGCTTGGCGATAAAGGGTATGCGCAGCGTCATCCAAATGTTCGGCTTCATGTAGAATCTGAAGTTATAAGCCAACAGCAAACTACCAATTGAAATTTTCAAGAAGTAATCTTGAGAAATTCACCATGTAAGGTTTTAACACTTTTGAAGTCATTTTCACGAATTTTAAGAACGATCACAATGTCCCAAAGGTGCTCTTAGCTGATGGCTGTTGCTGAAGCTGTCTCAATTGTGCAAGGCAAGGTAGAGATGTCCAAGGCGGGGAATAGCGGCATGGAAGAGAAGCCCAGAGAACCACAACTGGAGAGGCCGCTGTTTGGAACTGTCTATTCATTGCATATTCGACGTTACTATTGCATTTATTTGCGCCTGCTCTTGAAGAACTGCAAAGTGAATGCGTCATCCGCATTTTCTGAAACTTTTTTTTTTCATTTCTCAATGTTGTCTGCTGTTGAATTGCGAATATTCCAGTAACAGCGCTAATAAGGGTACTTATTGCTGTAACTAAGGAAAGTTCTTACCTGTGACCAAGATATTTGGGTATTCTCATGTGCATTCTTCGCTGTTGACAGTTCTCCCAAAGCTGGAAGTAGTCGGGTGATGAATGAGGACCGTCTTTCATGCACCACTTGTCTGCTGCTACGCTCAAGGTGGCACGTATCATAGACGGAGAGTGCCTTTGCGTACAATTGTGCAGATAAAATTCAACTCAGCAAAAACAATTTTTCAATGCTGAACACATGACCACTATTATCTCAATTTACACTTCGCGGCAGCATCAAGAGCATTGACTCCAGAGACATGTAACTTCGGGCTTGTAATATGGGACCCCACTGAATGTTGTGGTCTCATGTAGGTATAAAGGAAAAGCGCGAAACGAACAATCTCTCGTTCCCCAGAAGGCTGCCTTTAGTATATTTCCTATTTTGCCTTGTTTGGTTGTTTCAATGTGACCTGCGCTCTGCCAATACACTTTCTTCTAGGGTGCCGAAGTGCTGTCCAAACTCCCATGCGGCACTTTTCGTTTCTTCCACAATGCTGCAAATTCGACACATTTTTCTGGCATCATACAACGAGGGGCCACATGCAGGAATGCTTATTAACAAGAAACCGCCGTTTTAAAGCTGGTTAAATAAATGTGCCTCAGGCGGCTCCCATTTTTTACGCAAAAGGCAGTCGAATATAATGCCACCTCTTATATTCCCCTCTTAACGTGGCCTTCTGATGCAAAATATTGCTAAATGCGTCCGACAAAGTTGTTTCAAACGAACTGCAAGAGAGGAACCGAGGGGCGCGGTTCCTTAGTCACATTCATTTGAAGTCAGCAGACAATGAAACCATCGAGTAGATTAGTCGTCTGTTCTAAAATTGAAATATAGAATAATATAAACGAGAATGAAAGCGAATGAGAAAAGAAACGACTTGCCTCAGCTGGGAACCGAACAGTTATCCTCCGCATTACTCGTTCAATGCTCTTACCAACTGAGCAACGGCAGCGGCTGTTCCCACGTCCATATTCTTGAGTATTTATATATTTCTACAAGATTTGACGCTGGTAATGCTAGGCAGCATCAGTCATGGCAATGGCGGCGGATGTGGCATAATATTTTGACCACTGGTGTGTTGTAGTAACTAAACTTAAGGAGCAGACGGCTGTCCACTCAACTTTTCTATGCTACCTGAACGCACCAAACCTGCCGAAGTCGACGAACTCGCTATGGGTTTAACGAGAAAAAGGTACACCGATTGACCCAACTTTTTTTTATGTTCACAATTATATGAAGCCAAGAGTCAGTTAATCCAAGGATAAGATTGTGGCTATAACAATAAATCGGGCCCTTCAGTTCCCTTTCTTCTGAACGAACTGAATGCAAACCTGCAGGGTCGAATTCACAAAGGTTTTCGTTCTTAAGCTATTTTTGCCATTGGCCGGCCGGCTTAGCTAATTACATGTCCAGCAATAGGAATGACTTGCATTTGCTCCTTTGAAAAATTCTGGTGTAAAAACTTTCTTGAATACGAGCCGACATTTTTAAGTGGACATGCTAGTATCCCCAGTATCACTCGTGCTGTCGCTGTTCTTCCTCGATATGGACGAATGTGATAGAACTATACATAAAAGCAGGAGAATACTGTTTCTTCACTTATCTCCCTCACACTTTAGTAATCCGGCAGAGCAGCATTACATTATTACAACAAACCATTAAATTTGCAAGTTACAACCATGGCTCTGAATTGTTGTTTGTTTGTTTGCTTGTATTTATTTT
The DNA here is from genome assembly GCF_023375885.2 of Dermacentor andersoni. NCBI lineage: Eukaryota > Metazoa > Arthropoda > Arachnida > Ixodida > Ixodidae > Dermacentor > Dermacentor andersoni. The sequence continues at coordinate 145,375,345 of NC_092814.1, forward strand.
TGTATGCTTGCTTGCTTACTTGCTTCCAAGAGTGGTTCATGCGCACTAAAGGGGATTAGCCATGAATCCTACGCATTGCCTTTTTTATTGTTTGTTTGTTCTTTGTTTGTTCGTTCGTTTGGGTCTTTTCCTCCGAAAGTGGTTTATACGCACTATTGAACATTGGCCAAGAATTCTACTCATAGCTTTTCCTTGTCAGTGCATGGACCAACCTTGTCGAGAGTGAACTCAGCATGTCCTAGAAACCAATGTAGCACTTACCAAAATTAAATTACCTTTTTCGTGTCCGGTTTTAATCCCTGGTGCACCCGTAAATATTGTTCTCGTGCTAGCTAGTATTCGGACTTCGTTCTTAGCCAAATACTTATAATAACGCAAGCAGATGCTTTTCACATGTATGACAGATCATGCACATTGTTGGCTCTCTCTCCCAGCGTTAAAGCTGCTAGCGCGTGCGCTTCTGAACTCTTATGTGAGCTGTAAGAAATTCTGGACGTTGTGCGCCCGTAATATGACAAGTCGTCTATCACCTCTAAGCAATGTCTGCGGATAGCCGGTTAAACATTCTCCTATACAAAGACGGACTGTAATTTTCTATATACGTCACTGTTCATTACCTTTCTCTTATTTATTCATTTCATTATCTTTCAATCTATCTGTCTACTAAACTATTTATTTGTTTGTTTGTTTGTTGCTCTTTAGAGTCACAGGCACATTTCGGCTTGTACCAAGACGTCCAGAAATGAAAGTAAATAGGCAAAATGGACGCTAACATAAATATCAGTGCAGCTCGTCGAAACGAAACTCTCGCGCTCGGTTACTTAACAACAACGAGGTATCAGTGCTTAACCATTCTATTTGCTTATCACACACTGTCGACATAGCACATTATAGTCAGTCCGAGTCACGCGATACCGTAGGTGGTCTGAAATAGGGCTGTCAAAGTGCACACACAATTTCCTGTCCTTCTGTTTGCACTCGATTTCATACATTCAAAGTGCACGCGTATAAGGATGCTTAGCATGCGTGCTCGCTTTGTCGAATTTTCCTCGCTCCACAGCCCCTACATACAAACTTCTCGAAGCGACCAAGCGTGCTCGGACTGGTACGCTGTCTAATTTTATTTTCGTTAGTTCACACACGTGTGTGGGGAATCTGTTGGAGGCAAGCAGTTGTTGTGCTCGCTTCGCCTTCCGCTTCTGCGCGATTATTCCAAGCGTGCACTATTTTCTTTTGTCCAAAATAATCTAAAACGAAGAATCCTCTTCGCTGCTAAAGGTACTCATTTGCAGCGCTGCGGTTTCACGTAAAGGCTCCTGTTGTGGTGGAAATATGCGTCGGCACAAAAGCAACCATCGCGGCAGTTTGCTCGGCAAACGGGCCCGAAGATCATCATGGCGCAGCACCTCTCGGCACATATGCTGCTCACGCAAATTTTCCATTCTTCATGCGGACCGCACATCCGGGTTCCAGTGAGCCGCCATCTAGGAGTGAGCAGCGTATATGTATTCAGACTTTGGAGTTTGCAACCACCATTTTGAATTCGTTGCAAAGCGAATGCAGGCTATTGCTGCAGAGTCCTCTTGCTTGACTACGAAACACTTTACTTTTTTTTCAAAGCTGCGTTTCTTCTTTCATGTCCCATTTTCTCTTAGAGTACATTGTTTTTATAGCAGTCTTCTCTCTTTTTTTTTGTTTCTGAAAGAGTGCTTAAAGTCTCGAGCTTATGACCTTTATGTGTCACTTTTCCCGCGCTTGTCTGCGGATTTAATAAATATGGCACGCAGGGTAACTGGCGTGGCAGCAGCATTCTGCATTTCCATTGAAATATCAACAGCTTCGAAGAAAGACGTGTACATTTGAGAAGTTCTGACATGCGCGTACCTCACATTTCTATATACCAATAGTGTTCTTACATCGCTGTTACGAGTGGATCGTACTAGAAGGCAGGCACGCCTATGAGAGTTCTTCCACTGTACGAGTCAGGAAAAAAAAGAAAAACGGAATTCATTTCCACGAGAAAATCTAATGAAACAGTCAACAAAAGAGTGGGCACGGTGGACCCTGCCCTGCAACAACGATGACCAGGTACCTTCCCTTCGTTGTGTAGGTTTTGCTGGGAACCGCACCGCTATCAGCGACAAGTTACGCACACTATGTGGATCACCGCATCAGCATCGATAGGAGCGAGTGCGTGTGAACCGACGAACATTTTGCACCGTTGACTTCCGATGACCCTGAGCTTCTGGCGACACCTTTTAGCCAGCACAGCATGACGTCATCGACAGCCCCGCTTCTATACAAGAACCCCTCTGTTGCTTCAACTTCAGTGGGCATGGTGGACCCGGCCCAGCAAGAACGTTCACCAGGCACCTCCTTTCATTGTGCAGGTTCGTGTCTCTGTGACATCTAGCAGAATTAATAGTGACCATCGTTGTATTGTAGTTCTACCGTGCCCCCAACTGTGTATTAGCCTTGCTTGATTATCAGTGTTTAGTAGCGTACAAGTTACTTTTCACTGGTGATATAGATACAAATCCAGGGCCGACACAAAAGGAACTGTTTAAACAACTGTTTGAAGGCCAAAAAGGCATCCTTACCGATTTAACTGAAATGAAAGTGCAGTTGTGCAACATAGTGTACTTGCCAACTTACAACCTACTCTGGAGGTCATGCAAACTCCCTGATTCTTCTGCAACCTTGGTTAAGGGAGGTCAAGTAGAGACGACGCTGAAATTTTCTAGAAAAAATCATGACCTTTCAGACAAAAAAGACTAATTTGGAGGACCATAGCAGGCATGTCGGCATTCGTGTCGCTAACAAACACACATCAAGCAAGGGCACTGACAAACGGCACTATTCTTCCTTTCGCGATTGCTCGGTATACTCGTCGGCTGTTATCTCAGGTGTAAGAAAAAAAAATCCGAAAATAAACTGTGCAAGAAATACGAAGTCCTTTAAAGGCGCGAGAAACATTTGCAATCGACCATGAAAAGAGTCAAAATATATCGCTTTGTTTTGAGAGAACACTTACGTTAACCGAACAACTTAAACAAGAATATCTGGTGAGATTCAACACATTTCTTCGTATGTTCATACGGAAGTAGCAGTTGAACATAAATGCGCTTTATTTATTCGATACGAATGTGCTTTAAATAGGGTACGTAGTATAAATATTAGGCTGCAAAGAGCTTGAGGCGGCGAATGAGTATGATGATATAAGGACGATGTTTCCTTAGCACGAACCAGTTTAACACCGAGAGATCTGGTATAAAGTGGTGTTGAAATATGAAAGACTAGAATGTGCGAAGCGGTAGGAAGTATGGTGCCCACTTGATGAGCGCGCCTACACTGCATCTTTCTGGTGGAACTGTGCTGTGAGCAGCACGGGTAGTTTCTAGATATTTAAAAAAAAAATTAATGTCTGGCTTTCTTATACAACGTAGTTTTCTTGTTATAGCAGATAACGGGCGTTTTAAGCAGCATGAAATGCTTTTTGCTGCCGTTGTCGGTGGCCTTCAAGTGACCTTGAGCCAAAAGCCAGAGATGTTAACCGGGCATTCAAACGAGAACATCAGGACAAGTTGCGAGAACAAAGCGAACTCATCCGGGCAACCAGTCAAAACTTAAATAGATGTGGTCTCTGACCCCCCAACCCTTTGTACACGACTGCATTACATACACTAGTGTAGGATTTGGTGTCGGGCTTGTAGGACGATCGGAGGAACTTGGGGCGACAGGACAAGGCGAGCAGGGTTTATTTACAGTATTTACATCTTAGACAAGAGATACATTGACAGTCTAGCGTGACTCCCAAATGGAGCACGCAAGACGAAGCGTACAGCAAACGAGCACACAGCTCACGAGTACATTGACGAGCACGACCACGAGAACGCAGCTCACGAGTACATTGACCAGCACAGAGCACGGCGATGAGCACACCTAGCAGCCGACAAACAGCCGTTTTTAAACACTTCGTGTTCCCTAGATCCCTAGGTGAGGCAAAACGTTCGACGGCATCGTAAACAAGCCGCCTCTCTGCGGGACGTTTACACACACACACACTCACACACAGGTTTTAGTGCCCCCTCCGAAGGCAGACGACCTTTGCAGCGCAGTCATCGTGATGTCCATTGTCCTGCGTCCCCGTAGCCAGGTGGTCACGCCCGACCCCAGTCGGTGCCTCTAAATTCCAGAGCGGACCTCGCACAGTGTCCTCCGCCGCTGCTCATTGTCTGGCGTTTTCAAAGGCCCGCGAAAAGGCACCGCAAGGCATCTCCTAACGAGGCGCCCGGTGGATTGACGCCGCCGTTCTCTGAAGTAAGTTCATGGTTGGTTAGCGCTGTCCTTGCTGGTTCCTACGAAACGAGTCACCGCGGCGGGTGTTGAAGGCTTCTATGGTATCTTCGGGAAGCTCGCCACGCTCACAGCTGCAGCTGGCTGCGAAAACTTGCATGTTGCCACCTCGGCAGGCCATTCCTAACACTAGTTACTTCCCAAACAAGTTACAAAAAATATTGCTTCCGAGTTCTTCCTAATGTTTGTTCACACTATCACTCAAGCTGTAACTTGCAGTGCGCTGAAGTTTTGTTTGTCAGTTTCAATAGGCGACGTTCAAAAGTCAGATACACGGCACCATACACTTCATTGTCATCTTTGGCGCTTAGACAGGGTTGCCTGTGCTCTTTTGAATCCCAACGGTTCGTGAGTTCCATGATGCGGCTTTTGCGTCACCTCGAGAGATGCCGCCACGCTTCGTGGCGACTTCTTCAGGCGCGTTTCTTCTAGCTGGGCAGTGCGCTTTGTCTCCCTGGCGTTTTTCGCTGCCTGTCGTGCAGCCTTCAGCCGGTTTTCTTCTTCTAGCTGGGTAGCGTCCATATGCACCAGTGCACCGTATGGCGTGATGTGGTGGGGTGTGGCAGGGCGTGCCGTTGCGAACTTGCACTACACCCACTTTAAGATTGTGGCTAGTATTATCTCCAACCAATCTGCTGTGGCGGTTGCCATTTCATGCTTACATCTACTCTCGATTACGGGAGAGCCAGCAATTTTTTTACCGTGGGCGCGCAGGACCAACGTCGGCTTTTTTGAAGCTAGAATCGCGGTCATAATTTTTATCAAACGCAAATAGCATATATTCTTCTGTTCAGCTGATTACAGCACTATTGGGGCTGGTCAAGCTGCCCCGAGCAGCTTTGCCTCCCCACTTTGCATTTTTGTCTGGTGCAAATAAACCATACCACACCATACTCACGTTAAACCCAAACTTGAGCAAGTAATAGCATTGCCTGCGTTGGAGCACTGTAATGCACTTTTTATTGGAAGTACTGCGGTGCGGTTGGCTCGTGCCTTGCGAAACACATGACAGATACGCCACGTCATTCCAATGTGTGGGTAAATTTGACGGTCTCATTCACACTCGAGACTTAGCTTGTCAAGCTTCAAACCGTCTTGCTCTTCTTACCCTCAGCTACACCGGGTATAGCGTTAGCTCATATGCTTTCTGCCAACCACACGTTTCTTTTTATTCTACCGAGCGCAATGCTGGCAGCGAGACCACCGTCACATTGTGCTGCTTGCATGTTCTTCAAGGGCGGCCTATTCACTCCTGTCCTAAAAAAGAAACCTTATTGATGTCCATCAACGCTAAAACTCCCACTTCTACTACGCGATGCGCACGATGATCATCTACACTTCTGTAGAACTTCCTAGCATACTGTTGTTATTGCGCATTGAGTTTCCAAATAAACCGATGGGCTAGTTTGTATTGCATCACATGCCAAGCCCAAAAGGGGCAGGCCTGTGTCGTCTTCTCTGCCGCCTTGCGGGCCCCGTTTGCGCTACGCATCACGTAGTGAAGTTTCCCTATAGATTGTACGTGCACGTTTTGTTGTAGATTTCAAGGGTGAACTTACTTGAAAAGCATACATCGTTGTACCCTGCCTCCAGTAACACGCTGCTACTAATGGGTTTCGTACGGGCTAGCTACCGCCAAAATTAACCGTAGGTGGGACACCATATACTGATGGAAATGCAATTTCAATGCCTATTCCCAAAATTTCTAGTGTTTGAAAGCTGCAGCAAAATAATCGAAGGTGGGCTATTAGCGGCATCGTAGTCGCAAGATGTTGTTCCCCTTGTGAACTCATAATGTTAAACCAATGTGATATCAGTATGCCTGGCAAAACTGGATTGCACAAGTACGTGAACTGTTCTGCAAACTTTCAATCCGCTTTTACCGTACACTGTATCGCAAGATCTTCTCCCGTCCTCCTTGGTGGTCTCCTCTGCCTTATTTTCTAGTGTTCCTTCTCCTTCTTGCACATCTCGTGATCGTTTCAGTTCCTGATATAAATTTCGAAAAAAACAGTTATGGCTGTAGCTCGCATAAACTCCTGCACAAGATGTCCAAAGTGCACTTTGTTGAGTCTATCCTTCCATATGTTCGTTCCATTGTGACACCGCCGTTGTCGCGCCGTCTTCGCGCAAGCTCTTCATTGTCGCGACCTTGCCGGCGTCAAATTTCACCGTAGGGCGAAGAAATACCTCTGCCCGCCGTCACCGAAGCACAAAGCCAGGCCACAGCGGCTATATGCAGTTGGCAGCCGAACATCCTAACCACTTAGCTATCGCGCCACTTCTGCGTATGAGAGATTGTTCGGGGTTCTGTGCAGAGCGGTGACACCGAGATCAGCGGCGTCTGTGCAAGTATTTAGTAGCCAACAGCAGGCAGCAAGCTCACGCATTACAGCTGGTGTGCCGATGCAGCTGTCATTAGGAACATCTATTCTCAGCTCTTCGCAGCACAGCACTGACCCTGAGCTTTCGCAAAGACGCCTTTTCACTGCCTTGGATGTCACTGAAACAAGTGTCATCGTCATTCTGCCGCCGCCACCGTCGTCCTTGTAATCCTCGATGTAATTCTCGTTGTCATGTAAAGGTCGCTGTACCACCTGCATAGCATGGTCGTCATACCATCATCGTTGTCATTGCGTTTCCGTTGCTATCATCGTTGTCGCGCGGTCGTTGTCGCTTTTTCATCGCTATCATCTTCGTCGTCGTCGTGCCATCGGTGTCGTGCCATCTTCATACCGCCGCTTACGTCATTGTAGCTGTTTCATCATCATTGAGTACAGTTGAGAGAATCATAGCAGGAGTTTTGCGCTAAGTAGCGTACGTTGAGGGATGTCGGCCGTGTAAGTGCTGTCGCGCTTAATTGAGAGCCAGGGGAACCGATTGTGCCTGCTGGAAGCCTTTTCCCTTCCGACCCGCTATAGCCGCGGTTTCACGAGTTTTCCACATCCTAATAAAGCGCGCCTCGTTCCGTAAAGGGCTACATTAGCTAATGTATACGACTGCAGGGTTGTAAGTCTCGATCAGGTACCTAAGCGACCTTGTTCCACCTTGGGTACTAATTAAACGTGGCTACCTTGATTTCAGCCAACTCTTTGCTGTTCCTATCACGGTCATCTGATTTGAAAGGGGTCCAAGGTTGAAGCGCATCATTAATTTTACAGCTCCTTCAGAGAATAATTTTAACTAGCGATCATTACGTTATCGCATGCAATGACCTGGCAGCTGTGCGCACGTTCGCCGACTCTTCTTTTGCTTCAATCGAAGCTTTTCTACCCAAGTTTAACGGTCGCGTGTCCTTCATGCCTGCAGTGCGATCATGTTGAACAAGTGGTCATCTGTTATTTTCGGAATTCTGCATTTTTACATGCAAAACCACGATTTGATAATGAGGCACGCTGTATTGGGGGGAATCCGGATTAATTTTGACCACCGGGGGATCTTTAACGTGCCCCTAATGCACTGGACACGGGCTTTTTTGCATTTCGCCCCCATCGAAATGCGGACGCCGCGGCCGGGATTCGATCCTGAGATCTCGTGCTTAACAGGGCAGCACCATAGCCGCTAAGCCGCGGCGGCGGTGTTGTGATTTTCTGCATAGGAAGTGCACAGACAGTCAGATTTTTGTAAGCAATGCGCATTAGACAAGTCGTTTTGATCAAATTAATAAAGATACTTGAAATAGAGGTGAAAAATGCCGCGGCTCCGCTCATGCGCGGAGTTAAGGAAAGCGTTCACATGCCAATTTTCAAAGTTAAAACGAAGCTATTCTATTTCTGCCGCGTTGTTTCGTAAGACACCTCGCGCTCTCTGGTGGACTTAAAGTAGATCCCAAAATGATGTCAAAGGGCCTTTTTTTCTATTTTTTATCTGTTCTGTCAGGACGACGTGCACACATACCGTGGTACTGCGGGGGTCCGCTCTTTCGTGAACCCGTGACGGTTCGGTGATTGATTGTGGAAACAATCCCAGCTCTCTAGTCTCGGTAGTGCACCTCCTTGTACACCCTCCTAGTGCAATGAAGGTATACTACACCATGTCAACAAGTGATGTTATTACTAATACTTAAAGAAAAAACATGCCAGTCCAGTCCTAAAACCGTTCATAAATTGGCATCGTATGGATACATAAAGTAAGTGGACGTTAAGCGCTACGAAATTCCAGAAACGGCCAATTCGCCAATCTTGCTCTGCAGCATGGTTTCGGATCAGTCCAAAGACTTTTTCGCCGAGCATCCTACGTGCTCCAGTGAGCAGCCATGACGTGTAATTATAGATATTTGTATGCTCCTAGATGGTGTAGATCGAAGCACTATTCAGCTCTGCTAATACAACCCGGCTGCTCTATAGGCACTTCAAAAACATATATTTCAAGCTAAGCTTGAAATATATGTTTTCGTGGCGATATTATCGTACCAAAACTCAGTAGTTGCCAGAGCAGAGCAGCTGCGGGATAGGACGGTTTCATTTGACAGCTGCGCCAGCGCCTCAGCGTGAGTAATTAGCAAAAATTTTAGCTGCATAGGCGCGCGCTCACACCACTCACGCAATCAATCAGAGCTGTTTCGCTTCATCCGGGGAGGGATTTGGGCGCGCTGCGCCGGCTTAGTTTCCGTTCAGTTCAGTCTCAGAAAATGGCTGGGAGGGCCACGCATTGTGCCTTCCCCCGAGGAAACGGCATCGTTCGACGAGCGGTGGCGAGAACTCGCTCGTGAAAGGGATCGCCGTCGGCGCGCCGATACAGCCGTTAGAGCCACCCGAGCCCAGGCAATCCGACAGCAACGAGAAGATCCCGAGCTGAGGGAGCGGGAGGTCGAAGCAATCCGGCACCGTTACATGTGGGTTACTTAACCATGACGAAGGTCAGGTGCACGCAGGTCAAGCTTCGTTTACCCCGATATTCCGGTAGGGAAAGGTTGGTAATTATTTTTATATGAATAAATAAGGAGACGTTGGCAACGAACTATAGTGCTGGCTACTGTTTTCAGGTGGGTGACATGAATCACATATCATCACAAATTTCACATAATATTAGATATCAAAAAGCTGAAAGAATGGTACGTTATACAAAAACACACTTTAAACTGACTCATGTTAAGCGTCAGAAGCATCACAGATGCAGTACAAATACACAAACGGCATAAGATATAAATGTTAAAGCTAAAACAAACCATTAAAAATGTTGCAAACCCTACAATTGAAAGCACTGCAATGCAATACAGATATAGATACAGAGATACAGAGGAATACAGCCAACGGAATGCGCATATGTGTAGTGAATTGTTTCACCAGGAGACTCGGTATTGTTCTGCAATAGCTGTTACCAATTTTGTTATTTGTTATCCACGATCCCAGCAGTTACTTTAGGCTCAGTGGCATTCGATCGCGTCTCGTAAATTTTTGAGGTCCGTCAGTTTTCTGGCTCAAAGTATTTGTTACATCCTAAAAGTAGTTTTTGTGCATCTTGATCTGCGCTGCCACATTCGCACTGGAGGTTGTGAGGGTTTTCAGCTCGGCCAATACGATGTCCATACTTTTTTTGTGGACGCGAAAGCCAGTCTCAGATGGGGATTAACTGCATCGAGGCGACTATTCGGCTCTAGGTATATGAATTGTAATAACGGCATCAATATTATCAGTTTATCAGTATTTTTAGTCTTACCAGTTCCATCGAACCATGTTCTTCTGCTATTGCGTGCAGATGTTTCTCTTAAAATACAAGGTATTTCAGGTGTAGTTATAGGAAATGTGGTGGTCATGTTCTCCTGAGGTGCCTGTCGTGTTGCTGCATCGGCTGCACAATTTTCCAGTAGTTACAGTGTCCTTATGATGCACTTATAATGCAACCGTATGATGCACTTAATTTCCTTTAGTGATTTCTTTTAGCCTTTCGTAAATTATCGGTGCGTCTATATATAATGCACCATTTTGCATTACATAGCATGCCACTTGAACTATGCGTCAAAACACATGTGTGGTGTATCGCACATTAGAAAGCTGAGTTCACAACATGAGCGGGACCTGGCGCACTGGTGGCCTACGTGCTACTGTGTTGTTCACACTGCGTCGAGAAAAAACTGACATCATCGCAGCTGAGGATCCTCATGAGCTTCAGCTTGTGATGTGATTTCAAACCGAAGTTTAAGGTGTGCTCATTCGATGGAAGGAAATATCACTATAAAGGCACCTTAATAAGCCACGATACTACAAGCTTGGAGTTTCTTTAGCTCATAAGATAAAAAAGATGCATAAAAGAAGGCTCCTCATTTCTAGAGAAAAAGGAAGCTGTGTTACAAACTCTTTGCCCTCAGCTTCGTAATGTGCTTCTGAGAGCAACGCATATTCACTAGGGCCAGCTGAACGCAAACATGAAATAAGGTTTGGAAAGCATGTGGAAATTGAGAAATTGTGGCCGTATTGGGTATTTAATGAGGATCATGCATGTAGGGCGTCCTATATCCCTAGACGTATCTTTTGCCAAATACCAAAAGAAGGTTGTAGATTGTGGCACGTTGTAGCAGTGGGGAGCTATAGGGAGCGGAAGGCAGACCGGCCGTTCAGCTCCCCATATCATCGCACAGAATTCAGTAGGTCTTTCACGGGTTTATACATATTTTCGAGAAGTAATGAGGGCAGATGAGTTGTTCACTGTGCATGTCAATGTGCGCAGTAATGTTTGCACAGAACTTCGTTAACTTTTTTTCCTCCCGTACGCTAAGCTGATCAAGGAAGTGCGACTGTTATGTGCGTCTAAGGGAACAACATTCTCGAAATTAATTTCAATTTCAACTGAATTTGCACTGTTTCCTTTCGAAAAAAAGAGATATCGAAATGAATACACGGGTATTCAGGTAGGGGTCACACATTAAGAACTGCACGCAGAGCCTTCTAAGTACGAATTATAATAAGTGCAAAACAATCAAAGTGAACATGATGGGCAATGTAAAGATTATGTAAACAAAAATTAGTAACGCTTAAAATGACAAAAAACAAAGCAGTGCAAAAGAGAAATAAAAAGGTACTTATATAAAAATGCAATATAAAAATTTTACGAAATACCTGATTATACGGAAGCATTGCAACAAACATTTCGTGGTCATGATGATGAGGCAAAATAATGTTGAAAAATAAAAACATCTCTTCGTACGAAACAAAAGGAGCAATATTTAATGACGCATTATATACACTAAAATTTATGAAATCGGTGTTTTTAGTCTCATATTTCTTTGTGTAGACTAAAGATAAGAAGTTAATTGCATTGTTTTAATACGGGTCGCACGGAATTCCAGAAAGAAATGGCAAAAAAAGGAATAGTTTCTTTGTCGTAGTAAGTAGTAGTTAAGAAATCGATAATAAACTTCGTCGAAGTGCGTAGTGTGTCCTCCGCTTAGTCGGTGGCTTCCGTCGCACAATATGTCTGCTTGTGGAAGAAGTACCTTTTCGAAGGGGGCTTCATGGTTTTTCACTAAATCCTAGCTGAAAATAAATATCATCCCCATTACGTTTCAGAGAACGACTGTTTCAGCAATAATAGACCATAAAGAAAACCTTGACCACTGCAGGCTTCCTTTGCGAGTGTCTGGCTTCATAAAATGTGCCAGCAAAAAAAAAATTGATGCATTTAGGATTCGCCGCATTACGCAAAACAATACTTGCGTGTTTTTCTTTCTTTCTTTCTAGTAACCATGTTTTGTTATCGTGCTTGCACAGAACACCCTTCTGGAGAGCAATAAAGCGTAGCTCGTATCGTTTTACAGAGGTAGTAAATGCCTCAATGAAGTTTGAAAAAGTCCTTCCGTTATTTGCGCGACGGTTATACCACCGCCATGAAACACAATCCGCGTGCCATTACTATAGTAACAGCCGGCCGATACTCCCCTGTTATGGCCTCGGTAGCCATTACGGCGCGTGAAAGGCGCCTAAGCAGACGACAACGCTTCCGGAAGCTCCGTTGAGAACTTCCCCATAACACAGTGCATTCGGGAACGCAGAATGACCAATTCGAATGTCTTGGCACTCAGGATATATTCCTTGGCCTATTAGACAACCCTCAAAAATTGTCCATTGTACGGGAAGCTATAGCGGGTAAGAACTTGCAGATATGAAAGCCGTCTGTTTTCAACGACCCTAAAGTTGCCCATCCATTGCTTCGAACAGTAAGTTCTACGATGGAAGAAAGAAGAATAATCCTACCGTAAAGTAGCCAGAAAGATGGCAGGAACAGGGTTTTTCTCCTTTCAGAAACCTGTCCCTGAGCGTACAGTAACTATCCTGTTCATGTCACTAGTGTCGTACTGCGGTGTTTGTCGTGAGGGGACTAATGTTGCTGGCAGATCCAGCCTTGCAGAACATTACCGGCATTTGCAAAGCCTCGTAGTTCTGCAGAGACTTTAGCATTGAACCGTTTTCGTTGACGTCTGGTCCACAAAATATGCCGCGGTGTCTCTTGTGCGCCACGAAGGGAAAGGCGCTAGCTCGTTCCAACAGAACAGTATAGTTCTAAAGTAGGCGAAAGCATACATGAAAGATAAGGACTCGTGCTAAAGATGATGAACAGCATTCGTCGACAGTCGATCTTCCGCTAAGGTGGCTTGTCTTTGTCAGGGTGACATCGGTCGTGAGTGGCAGGGTTCATGTAGGCTCCACTCTTCGGAAGGAGGTAGCCCGAGAACGTTGCAGGTAATGCACTTTGCTGTGGGCTCAGGATAGGGCAGGCTAGGCGCCATGAATGCATATAAAGGGCTTGTCACTGTTCACCATTTACTTATCGTTTCCTTATTTCATTTATTAAGCACAAGTTCTCCTGGGTCAGAGTTTGTTGGTTTCTTATGATACGTCACTGTTCGAGTAACACGAATAACATATTTTTAGCGTCGGCGTGACTACTCGCGCGGCACTTCTTCGTTTTTCACAGGCTTTGTTTCATGATTGGAAAACACTTTTATGTAACACGCATTGAGCAAGAACAAGCGGGATTGAGAATTTTTCAGGATGCTCTACAATTTTCCTATTGCCACTTTTGCTCTGAATATAATATTTGAGAAGTTGATTATTGATAATAACTAATTGTTTAATTACATGAAATACACAAATAGTCTGACTTGCTCCAAGCGACGGCAAACATTACCTTGGCTCTGTCCAGCAACGTGGCACTTCCTTATATATAAATTTTGGTGCAAGTTACGTGGGACGCATGGTGCAATTTTGAACACAGTCGCTGCACATTAGGTTCCGTTGGCCATCTCCGGAAGGCATTTGACTCTGTCTATCACACTACATTGCTGACTGAATTGGAATGTAGAAACAGTTCGCGGCGTTGTTCTAACGTTATTCAAACAATGTATAGAAAATAGATATCAGTATGTTTCTATCAATCGCGAAAATTTTCCAATAGTCTAAGTAAGACAGGGAATGCCAGAAGATGTACCCTGAGTCTAATATTTATTGTGAATGGCTTGTGTAGAGACTGCTTACTCTACGAAAGTAGTGATGTATGCAGACGACCTGAACGTTTTTAAAGCGAAAGGATTATGTGGCCCATTACCCCAATATACAGCGTTGTACTTAGCGGCCTAACCAAATCATGGTACCAAAAATGGCCGACGGCAAAACGCGAAACCACATAAAAATGGCCGCATTAACGTCAAACTTCTGAGGCAGGTTCCTGTAAACAGAGTAAGCTAATGTTTTTGAAAAGAAAATTAGGTGAATTTTGGTCTGAGGGAGAATCGAACCCGGGAATCGAACAGACACTTGTATGTTGACAGCAAAGCTCACTGAAGAGAAATTCATTTTTTTCTGTCTCCTCTACTGAACCAAATTGAAAAACAATTACGGCAAAAAGCTCCATAGGCGGCACTGTACCATTTCCAGTCATACAAGTAGGGCATATATAAATGCGTACCTGGAGCATCTAGACTGATAATCTCATTACAACGATTCTCTAACGCTGGATCTGTGTTACGAAAAAAACCTTGTAGTAGCTAATAGGAAAAAGGAAAGATAAGTGTCCTTGACAGCAAGAGCGTAGCCAGGGATGGGGGGCGGCTTATGGGGCTTCAGCCACTCCCCCCCCCCTGCCCCCCGCCGAACTTTTTTCCTACTGTCATGCACCGCCGATTAAACAACTCCCGGCGCCGAAAATCATTCTGCATTTTGTCTAGAATGTCTTTTTCACGATCGCAAAAACATTTCGGCCCGTACATTGCGAACTCGGGCTGGATTTCGCGCCAACGTCCATGCACCCGGAGTCACATAACGCAAGCACAAAGCTTCAAGGGCGTTTTGATGGCCAGCGGGCTCGTCGCGGCATCTAGCGGAGGCCGCGGAATCTACGCAGCGCATGGGTTTCAATTCTGGAACTTTATGAGTATAAAGTTCTCATAAACTATTGATGGGAAAGGTGCATTGACATTTCAAAAGTCGTGCTTTAGATTTTCAATTCCGGAACATTGTGGGTTTAATGTTGTTATAAACATTGGACGCCAAAAGTGCATGGACTTTTCTAAAGTTGTACAACGGACCACACTACGAGATAAGTCAAATCAACAAACTATCAGACAAGTTGACAAAGCGCGCAGCGAGGCCCGATGAGACGAAGCGTTGTGGTGGTTCATTTGTACCGCCATGTCTCAGAAAAGAATATCAACATTTTATTTCACCTGCACTAAAGCATCCATGTAAAGACACTAAAGCCAGCAAAGGTAACTACATACTTATGTTTATTTTTTATACTTTCACTTTTATTCGCGAGGACACATTGAGCCTCTTCAATTTTTTTGTTCTCGCTGCCTGCGGGCTGGAGCGCGCGCAATTTTCTCGTGTTGCCCCGACCACTGCGCGGCGCACATCGATGCGCGTTCGTTTTTCTCTGACCGAGTTGATTTTCGCCTGGCATAGTTTCGTACGCTTTCTGGCTAGCAGACGAGGGAAAGAAACAATGGTCGCCCGCAGCCATCACTGTGGGGACTCGATGGATTGCAATCCGTTCGTTTGATTGCAACCTCTCCAGAAAGTCTTGTCTCGCCGGTGTAGGATACCAAGCAGAATGCATATGGTTCTCCGTGGACCAAGCGTGTCACGTTTTCTTCGATATTCCTTCGGTAGCCACATTACGTGCCCAAAGTAGGCATTCGCTTGTTGACAACACGCTTTCCTTTGGGTTTTTTTCATTGCGGTGTACACCCCCGCCGGACAAAAAAAAAAAAGAAACATTGTTCCGGCACAGCGAATTGTCGCATGGTGAAAGTTCGATTCTGTGACTTCTTTTGCGCAAAGTGATCAGCCGCGGGACGCTTCAGTTGCCGGATACTCACATTATAATATTGTGATAGCAATTATATGGACACTCCATACGCATTGCTGCCGATGCCGTCGCCCTCATGTTCCGTATTAAGTCCAAGGGTGATAACATCGCCACCGCGCGCCGCATGCTGTATGCGCGAGGCAAAGCGTAGGAGGGTGGTGGTGGCATGGGTGAGCCGACGATGGTAGCTCAGTCTTGTGTGCTCAAGGGACAAATGCTGGGAAGAGGCGCGCCGCCTTGCGTCACGCGCGATACGTCAGAGGGAGTGAAGGCAGCGCGGCGGGCCTTAGGATTCTGTGGTCTATGAATCTGTGATTGCGCAACATGTATATTTGCCTTGTTTGATGCGTCATATATAGTGACTTTTTCTTAGGTATGTAAGCTTATTGGAGACTTATACGTATATTTAAATATCTTGTTATGAGGTTTTGTGTATACGCGTGCAGTGAACTTTGTTTCCAGT
Source organism: Dermacentor andersoni (assembly GCF_023375885.2). Lineage (NCBI taxonomy): Eukaryota > Metazoa > Arthropoda > Arachnida > Ixodida > Ixodidae > Dermacentor > Dermacentor andersoni. The sequence continues at coordinate 145,391,465 of NC_092814.1, forward strand.
GACACTTTTCTGCCATTTATCAAGCTGTACCTTCGCATTTCCAATTTACGAGGGCGAGTAAAATGAAAGTGAGCCAACCCACCCCGTGCAATAATGGTTCGGTTCATTATGTGCGAGGCGTACGCATAGCACACAGGCATCTCTCATTTACAAATGTGACACGCAGGCGTGAAGATAAATGTTCTTTGTTGCTCTCATACACTGGGTTGAACATGGTTGCCTGACATAATGGACGCCCCAAAAGTTGAAAAGCGTGGTGTCGTGAGGTTTTTGAGCGCTGAAAACGTTTCCCAAAAACAAATTAGTCACCGTATGGCTGCCGTGTACGTTGAACATTGCATTACATTGGCCACTGTGAAGCATTGGAGCAAACGGTTCGAAGAAGGACCTGAAAATTGCAAATGCGATCCACGACCGGGCCAAAGCCGCCGTGCAATCACCCCCAACACAATTGCAAAGGTTGATGAGCTAATTAGACAAGAACGGAGGATAAGCATCGATGAACTGGCAGAGCTTGAGAACATCAGCCACGGTTCGGCTCACACCATAATTCATGAACGTCTCGGTTATCGGCTTTTGTGTGCGCAATGGATGCCCAAGATTTTGAACGACCGCCTGAAGACGGAGACGTTCGGCACTGCCTTGACTCATCTGATCCGGTATCACAATGAGGGTGACGACTTCGTGTCTGCAAGTGTGACCGGGTACGTCTCATGCTGCCACTACTACGAGCCTGAAACACGACGGCAATGTCTACACTGGGAACATTCAGATTCACCATCCCAAAGAAAATAAAGGCCATCATTTCCGCCGGAAACGTGTTGTTTACTTCTTTTTTTCGATCGTCAGGGGCCATTACTGATCAAATTTGCTAAACCTGGAGAGACTATCAATCGTTTCCCATCTGGTGGAACGCCGGATCGGCTGCGTTTCGCAATCAAGAACAAACGACTTGGAAAATTGACGAATGGGGTCATCTGCTCCATGACAATGCCCGTCCCCACGTCGCCGATGTAGTTAACACAAAACTAGCAAAGTTCACGTGGGAAACGCCGCAACCCCTTAAAAAATTTTGATAGAAAGTCTAGAGACAGTCTATAGACATTTGTCTATGAAGTCTATAGACTGTCTATAGACATTTCTTTAGACTAGTCTATAAAAAGGCTGGGTCTATAGACTGTCTATAGACTCTAAAGATTAATGAAAACACGTTTGCAGACAAATCTCTGCAGAATGTCTAGAGACAAAAGTGTATAGGTTTTTACAGTTGTGCTTTCGTACACTGAAGTCTATAGAATGTCTATAGATAAATATGTATAGGCTGTCTATGGATAAGTGTCCATAGACGGTCTATAGACATTTGTTTAGATTGGTCTATAGACAGTCTATACATTCATGGCCATACACTTTTCATAGACTTTTCAATAAAATGTCTAAGTCTACAGGCACTCTGTAGACTGTCTATAGACTAATGAAAATTCACGTTTGTAGACAAATGTCAGGAAAATGACTGTAGACAATTGTCTATATATAATCTAAAGACATTTCCTCATAGACATTTTAAACACTTCAGTCTACAAAAATAGAACTCTATACAGCAGTTCTACTTTTGTAGACTGAAATCTACAAAATGTCTATAAGCAAATGTCTACGGAATATCTATAGACATTTGTCTATAGACATTCCATAGCCTTTAGTCTACAAAAGTAGAACTGTATATTCCTATACACTTTTCTCATAGACATTCTGCAGACATTTGTCTACAAACATGAATTTTCATCAAGCTATAGACAGTTTATGGAGTGTCTAAGGACTCACATTTTTTAGACTAGTCTAGAAAAAGCGTAAGGTCATAAGTCCATAGACTGTCTGTAGACAATTCCTGCAGATAGGTCTATAGCTAATGCATAGACTTTAGCCTTACAGGATTTGTCTATTAATGTCAATACAGGGTGTCCGAGCTAACATAAATTCAGTGCTGTTCAACGAAGAATAATGTAAAAAAAGACGGTCCAGTAAGATCTGAATTTAAGACTTATGGCGTTCAGTCGTCAGAGATATGACCAGTAGGTCTTTTTATCATAACATATCTTGCACCGTGTTCTTCTTAATCTTTTATTTTCATTGCCCAGATTGGCTAAAACAGCTGGGATCGACACTTTATATACCAGCTATGTAAGCCATAGATTTTGCCAAATACGTTTCGATTACATATACACTCTTAGACAAAGGTACACCCTTTGGGATGTATATCTGCTACGCAACAATAATCGTCATCTGACTTGCTTGCGTTTCCTTTCCTCAAAACGCCGCGCCCGCTATTTTCCTGTCGGGAATGCTATGTCATGCTGATAACGCGCATGCCGCTCGTTACTGGGAAGTACTGGGCTCGCAGAGTTAAAGAAAGGAAATTCGGAAAAGACAGATGTCCTTTGTTGTTGTGTGGCAAGGTACGACCCAAAGCGTGTAATTTTGTTTTAGAGTGTAAGCACTCGCTGCTGGGGTTGTTAATAAGCAGTCTATTGGAAATGTCTATAAATATGTACTGCATCCAGCATGCATATGGGAACATGCCCAGGGAACTGTACATCGAAAATTATGCATGCGGATGGAAGCAGTCGAAAAATCTTAAATGCCTGTAGCCGTGAATCTTTATGCAAGACTGTTGAGTATTTGTGCACGAGCGCATTTAAACAATTATTAGAGTTGCATGCAATGCATCAGGTTGAACGAAATCTGCTAGCCATCTGCTAGTTTACATTTCTGTTTACATATAGCGGCAAAACATTTTTTTTATGTATACTACGTATGTTCACGTGTTGCTTCTAATCTGTACTTACGCAATAATGTCTATAGCTTAATAATGCTCCTGAACCAGCTGCAATCTCACATGTCGCATAAACAGAAAAAAAGAAATTCAAGCAATTTCACTAATGCTGAATCATGCAATGCAAAAAAGAAAACACGTGCACCGGCATTGAATTAAGTCTTTTTATTGCGCGATATATTAATTTTCTTCAAATGCAGGTCTCACGCCATGATCGAAAGAGACAATTTACACATTTGCGCACTACTTCCTCTTGGCAAGCAAGGGCGCCAGGCCGGCCTTGACCTTCGTGTCATGTGTTCCAAAGATGCTCCAAGTGTATGCTGCAAATAAGTAGGTGCAGCAATGTGAGGCAAAAATAACAATTAAGTTCATTAAGTTCATTAAGTTCAATAATGTTCATTAAGCAGCTCCATATACTCACTGAAACCATTTAAGTCAATACTCAATGCGGTTTAAGTATGAGTAAAGGCTGCTTGTGAATACAAATCAGTACTATTATGCAATGTTTCATTTTATGGCATGATGAAGAATTAAACAGTCCCAACTGCTGCTGCTGCTGCAGCAACAGTATCTTGCTTTTAAGACAAGTTCATATATGACATGTCATTGTAATTATCCCAAATGATCTCTATATCAATTGCTGAAACAACGTTACCGAGTTAGACTGTCTGTACATTTTTTGGCTGGTAATTAAATATGCCCGCGCAGAGGGATATGCTCAGAACAGTGACTAGAGTATTGACAGTATCATGCCTAATTTTGTAATTTATTTTCCTTAATGCACATTTTAATGTCCTTCTCATACTCCTAAATGAATAAGTCATTGACAATACCTTCAACAGAAGGCAGATGGATTGATTGTATTGATATTGTCGCTTAGTTTCTTACAGATAATGAGGCCTCTTGGGCATGCTAACACGTTTGCAAGTTAGGTATACCACATGAGCACCCCAAATACCACGCGAGCACTTTGTGTCATGGCACGACAGATATGCACCTCCTAGGAAACAAAACCGAAACTATAGTTTGAATTAATGCTATGACAGTAAATTATTTAAGGTGCTCTCAAACATGAGTAATTTTTCTAGTATTTAGAGGTTCAGGAGCAAAAAAAATTAAGTAAGAAATGCCATGTCAGCATGCTTGACTTTCATTCTTTTTTCAATAAATGGGACCAATTTGCCTCACTTTTTTATGACATGAATCGTTTGAAAAATATATTTAATAGAGAAATTCTCTGGAAAATTTGTATGACATATAACAAGACAGCATACCTATGTGGTCATTTTAAAATTCCCCCATCTTTTTCCAAGCCTTCCCTGGCTGTTTTCATGAAAATTCCCTGGCAATCTATGACACCCGAAGCTTAAGTGCAATAAAAAAACTATTGGGGTTTAATGCTTGGCAAGTACTGCCAGTCCATAATATTTAGATAAAACGAATAACACTTCAGTCACCTGACATGCAGTATTCGAAGAAATGAATTCAATCCCTTGTTTAATAAAGCTGACAAGGGCTTGGGCAAGTTCGTAATTGATGGCCACACGAGCACAGCACAGAAGACAAGGACACCGAGACAGACACGTACAGCAAATGCAACAATGTGAGGGAAAAGTAGTCAATGAGTTATTTTTACGGTTCAATAGTAGTTTTATATATATTTTGCTCTCATCACTTATGTCTCTAGTTGGTTTACCTCTGACTAAAGACTACATGGCAATATGAATGAGTACCACTATGGTGTTTCGTTATGTTACAGTATGATGAGCAGTTAGACAACCGTAATAGTCGCCGGGGCCAGGAACGGTACGTTTCGTTTCAAGACAGGTTCACGTGACACACAGTGTACTTATCAAAACAAAACAAATGCGAGAATCCCAAACGATTCGTGTAATAATAATTGCTGAAACAAAGATACCCGGCTAGATTGTGCACAGTTTTCGAGTGTTAATGCAATATGCCCGTGCCATACCAACATGCTTAGAATAGTCACTGCGGTTTTGGACGATCACGTTAAAAATTGCAATTTCCGCGTAGAACCGTCTGCAATGTCTCTTTTCTCATACTTTGAGATAAATACATTTGCCCCACTTTCAGTAACGCACGTGAATGGGCGCGTATTGATAAAGTTGATCATCAGCAGCCTGGCTACGCCCAATGCAGGGCAAAGGCCTCTCCCACACTTCTCCAAATACCCCGGTCATGTGCTAATTGTGGCCGTGTTGTCCCTGCAAACTTCTTAATCTCATACGCCCACTTAACCTTCTGCCGCCCTTTGCTAGCTTTCCTTCTCTTGGAATCCAGTCCGTAACCCTTAATGACCATCGGTTAACTTCCCTCCTCATTACATATCCTCCCCATGCCCATTTCTTTTTCTTGATTTCAACTAAGATGTCATTAACTCACGTTTGTTCTCTCTTTTCTTATCCCCTAACGTTATACCGATCACTATTCTTTCCACAGCTCGTTGCGTCGTTGTCAATTTAAGTAGAACCCTTTTCGTAAGCCTCCAGGTTTCTGCCCCGTAGGTGAGTACTGGTAAGACACAGCTGTTATACACTTTTCCTTTGGGGGATAATGGCAACCTGCAGTTCATGATCTGAGAACGCCTGCCAAACGCACCCCAGCCCATTCTTATTCTTCTGGTTATTTCAGTCTCATGATCCGGACCCGCGGTCCCTACCTGCCCTAAGCAGATGTATTCCCTTACCCCTTCCAGCGCATCGATACCTATCGTAAACTGCTGTTCTCTTCCGAGACTGTTAAATATTACTTTAGTTTTCTGCAGATTAATTTTTAGACCCACCCTTCTGCTTTGCCTCTCCAGGTGAGTGAGTATGCATTGCAATTGGTCCCCTGAGTTACTAAGCAAGGCAATATCGTCAGCGAATCGCAAGTTACTAAGGTATTCTCCATTAAATTTTATACCCAATTCTTCCCAATCCAGGTCTTTGAATAGCTCCTGTAAACACGCTGTGAATAGCGTTGGAGAGTTCGTATCTCCCTGTCTGACGCCTTTCTTTATTGGGATTTTGTTGCTTTCTTTATGGAGGACTACGGTGGCTGTGGAGCCGCTATAGATATCTTTCAGTATTTTTACATACGGCTCGTCTACACCCTGATTCCGTAATGCCTCCGTGACTGCTGCGGTTTCGACAGAATCAAACGCTTTCTCGTAATCAATGAAAGCTATATATAAAGGATGGTTATATACCGCAGATTTCTCTATCACCCGATTGTCAGTGTGAATATGGTCTATTGTTGAGTAGCCTTTACGGAATCCTGCCTGGTCCTTTGCTTGACAGAAGTCTAAGGTGTTCGTGATTCTATTTGCGATTACCTCAGTAAATAGTTTGTAGGCAACTGACAGTATGCTGATCGGTCTATAATTTTTCAAGTCTTTGGCGTCCCCTTTCTTATGGATTAGGATTATGTTAACGTTCTTCCAAGATTCCGGTACACTCGAGGTCATGAGGCATTGTGTATACAGGGTGGCCAGTTTCTCTAGAACAATCTGCCCACCATCCTTCGACAAATCTGCTGTTACCTGATCCTCCCCAGCTGCCTTCCCCTTTGCATAGCTCCCAAGGCTTTCTTTACTTCTTCCGGCGTTACTTGTGGGATCTCGAATTCCTCTAGACTATTCTCTCTTCCATTATCGTCGTGGGTGCCACTGGTACTGTATAAATCTCTATAGAACTCCTCAGCCACTTGAACTATCTCATCCATATTAGTAATGATATTGCCGGCTTTGTCTCTTAACGCATACATCTGATTCTTGCCAATTCCTAGTTTCTTCTTCACTGCTTTTAGGCTTCCTCCGTTCCTGAGAGTATGTTCAATTCTATCCATATTATACTTCCTTATGTGAGCTGTCTTACGCTTGTTGATTAACTTGGAAAGTTCGGCCAGTCCTATTCTAGCCGTAGGTTTAGAGGCTTTCATAGATTGACATTTCTTAATCAGATCTTTCGTCTCCTGCTATAGGTTACTGGCATCCTGTCTAACGAAGTTACCACCGACTTCTATTGCCCACTCCTTAATGATGCCCATAAGATTGTCGTTCATTGCTTCAACACTAAGGTCCTCTTCCTTAGTTGAAGCCGAACACCTGTTCTGTAGCTTGATCCGGAATTCCTCTATTTTCCCTCTTACCACTAACTCATTGATCGGCTTCTTATGTACAAGTTTCTTCCGTTCCCTCCTCAAGTCTAGGCTAATTCGAGTTCTTACCATCCTATGGTCACTGCAGCGCACCTTGCCGAACTCGTCTACATCTTGTATGATGCCAGGGTTAGCGCGGAGTATGAGCTCTATTTCATTTCTAGTCTCGCCATTCGGGCTCCTCCACGTCCACTTTCAGCTATCCCGCTTGCAGAAGGAGGTATTCATTATCTGCATATTATTCCGTTCTGCAAACTACTAATAACTCTCTCCTGCTATTCCTAGAACCTATGTCATATTCCCCCCCCTGACTTGTCTCCAGCCTGCTTCTTGTCTATCCTGTCATTGAAGTCGCCCATCGGTTAGTGTATGTTGTTTTAACTTTAGCCATCGCCGATTCCGCGTCTTCATAGAAGCTTTCGACTTGCTGGTCATCATGACTAGATTTTGGGGGCGTAGACCTGTACTGCCTTCAATTTGTACCTCTTATTAGGTTCACAACAAGACCTGCCACCCTCTCGTTAATGCTATAGAACTCCTGTATGTTACCAGCTGTATCGTTATTTATCAGGAATCCAACTCCTAGTTCTCGTCTCTCTGTTAAGCCCCTAAGCCTTGCTAAGGTTACTTATCAGCTAAAACATGTTACCATCTCTTAGGTATGTTGATAAGGGTAAAACAAGTGCAATGTCCACTAAATTATTTGAATAATCTGTGCGTTATCTACTTAGAAAAGACCACCAAAGGCATAATCTGGCTCTTTTTTTCTTTTGTACAGCGCATGTAGTATACAGTAACGAAAACAGGTACACTTATTACGCACGACAAGGGCTTCATACAATGCACGATTGGCACAATCCGAATCTGCGCCAGCAGCTGCCTAGTGATTAACAGCACTTAAACTGCATAACGCCGAAGCATTGAAAGCCGCTTAAGGCTGTTCGAATAGCCCGAAAGATAACTTCTGCTGCTAAGCTGTTTATAAAAGAGACAAAAAAAAAGTAACCTTCCAACTATCGTAAAACGCAATGTCTTCAGTTTGAAACGTGTAAAGATGCTTGCCCGAGCGACTAAATTATTGTTCTCTAATTTTCTCGGATAAGTTGCGAAGGTACGAGTGACTGAGCTTATAGCAGGTTTCATGCTCCAAAATATTTTGTGGTTGCATATATTTAGATTGGGTGAATCTAGATATTTCTTCATCTCGTGTTTTGCTTGCGGTAACTTCCTAATATTGTTTACATTGGTTGTCAGGAACCTTAAAAATACTGCTACATTTAAGCTATACGAAAACGGCAGCACACATACTGCTGATACATGCCCCGCAAACACGGCCTTTCATCTGAGTACGCTAGCATTTATTCAATTATCCGTCTCTGTTTCAAAATTGTTCATGCTAACACGATTTCGAGATATATACGTAAAGCGTGTCACGAGAATTCCACTACACATGCAGCGCAGCCTTCATGGCGGCCGGATCGAGCGCCACGAAATGAGATCTACCACATTGGCTGCCCAAAACACACAATCCGCTTAGTGGCAGCACAGTATCAAGTTAAAACATGGTATACTTTCCTTTTTACGCACATCAACTATGACGCTAAAATCAACAAGCGTGAGTGATCGCTTGCCGTAAAACGTTCGTATACTAGAAGTGAGAACAAGAGCGCGTTTTCAAATCATGAATACGACAAACCGATACTATGCCGGAGTCGCCTGCACTACATGCAGCCGGTTGGCACTAGGAAATTCGCTCACCTAATCATGAGCTTTGGCGGAAAACATCTTACCAAAAACTTACCGTTCCGTGTAGTTCATGTGTGATGCCACAAAGAAGATACGCATGCACAGACACCAAGGCTCAGGCAGACACCGCACACCGCTACAAGCGTTTACGTGCCTGGCGCACTCGTTGAGAATTCAAATTGACGCGGAAAGGTGGCGCACCTCCATTGCGCATGCGCCGGAGCCGGCCGCCGAGGGCGTGCGTGCTCCGAGAAGTCCGGGTGCCTTTTCCATTTTGTTTTGTCTCTTTATCTCTCTCTCTGCGCACCATGCGCAGTCAACGGGTTGGTTTTGTTTTCCATTTCTCTTTTTTTTTTTGTTTCATGGATGAAGGTAATGCGCTGGGCAAGTTGTATTACAAACACTATGGGGCTATCGTGTGACAGTGGAACGCACACAAGGTTGAATGCGCTGTTTGTAAAAGTCGTTACAGGGCCCCAGAGGCGCTTGCATTATCGACAGCCACGATGAGTAGTACAGTGCATTTGTAGCATATCTTCTAGCGTATCGCCAAGTTTGATATCCGCACATATGTTAGTGCAAATTTTCTGTTCCGATGATAGGTCAAAGCAATCAGTACAGCAGCGACGAACTCATATGCGTGGCCGCGCCGACATACCACCTGCGAAATACTCGGTGGGATTAGAGGATTTGGCACATATTAACGCGACAGCGTTAAGGAGCTGGTGTCGCAGAAAAGCCGGTGTCGGCGTCCGCGGCGTTGGCCGTGAGCGAAAAATCCCGGCAGGCAATTTATAAATAAAAACAACTTGCAACATGGGCTGCGTGGGAATCGAACCAGGGTCTCCGGAGTGTGAGGCGGAGGCGCTACCACTCAGCCACGAGTTCGATGCTTCAAAGCGGTACAAAAGCGCCTCTAGTGAATGCGGTGTTGTCTTAGAAACGCGCCGTAGAAAGTTGTACTGCGGTGTATATCGGTAATTATGAGCATGTAACTTACAGAAGTTGCAGTTGCACGAGTAGCGAAGTACGTTTCCGCTACATTTCTTCTGCGCTTTCCGCACACGCAGAGCCATCTTGCGGCAAACACAGAAGACCCCCTCCTCTCAATGTACGGCGCTGCCCCGACAATTGGCGCGCCACGCGCGCATTGGGGCTGTGCGGGAACCGGTGAGAGGCGCGTCGCGGCCCCGACTCCCTCTCCCCTGACGACGCTTCGCCGTGCTCTCTCACGGGCTGAAGAATCAAGCGTCCTTCCTTTCTTTAGATCACTCTATATATCTCTCCGCCCGTGCCGATCACGACGTTTGGCTGGCGTAGATCGTTTCCCCCTCCGAGACACCGAGTTCCTTGGTTCGTTCCGCTTGCTCAGGCGCACGTTTCGTTGCCGCGCCGAACGCTGCGTTGCTCGACGCTCACCGCGTGATTGGTGGGTGCAAAGTGCGATGCGGGGCATCTCGTAAGTGATCGCTGCGCCGTAGCGCATTGTCTTGCACCCCTTGGCGGGTCCACGGGAACGCTGTCGCGTTTCACTCTTGAAGGCGAAGCTTAAGCGTCCTCCAATTTTTTTAGGTGAATTAGAAACTTTGATGACTTTATAGTGCAGGATATCAGTAAACGAAAGACCACCCGATGTTAGTGATGCAGCGAAGATATGACGACAATTTGAAGCGTATCTGAGAATCGGACGACACACAACGTGCACACCACATGCGCGACATCGGTTCATCGCACACTCACAAAGTCTGCGTTGTCAGCTACGAACATTACGAGTCTCTGTGCTGTTAGCTTGATGCCTCTTTGGAATCCACTTGTAGCTAAAGTTGGCGTTCATAACATCTATTATCACGTTTGATCGGCGTTTTGCTTTCTTTATTCTACTGCCGCAACAGTCATGCTATGACAACTGCGAAGACTGTCTTGTGATTGCCGAGAGCGACTACGTAGATTGTATCATGTGGTGAACAAATGCGGAGGTGGACACCATGTGTATAATAAAGTCTACAAATAAGCTCTACAGCAATCTCAACAGTGTAAAACTTCAGTGGCTTATATCAAACGCAGCTCCGTATTATCCATCGGTACCTGCGCTTGGTTACAGCGTACTTGGGTTGGGCCGAGATTAACGACTTTTGTCTGTAGTCAGTCTATAGACGGCATGTAAACCTGAAACAATAAGAATTTTAGAGTACCGGCTGTTTTCTACCTAATCTCACGCCTTACAACAATCGGTATAGGGACTGTTCGCACAAGTTAACATGACCATTGGTGACGTACCACCCTATGACCTTCACCGACGGCGATATAGGAACCCGTGGAAAATAATTCCAATTCCAAAGAAGTATACCGGGTGTTTCACTTAATTTGAGCCAGACTTTAAGATATGCAAATGCTACGTAGCTGGAAAGAACCAAGGTACTGTTGTTTTCTGTCGCTTAGAGATACTCAGATTAATTTTTGCATTCCCTCTGATTAGATAGTTAGTGTTAATTAATTTCTTAGTTATTATAATAAGACGAAAATTCTCAATGATGAAATTGTAGAGAAACATGAGAAACTCCCGATACAGCTTTCTGTTGCTCAACACGTTCTCCATAGAAGTGTTTTTCCGAGCGTGAAACCCGCGATCAGCGATTACGCTTCAGTTCCCTGAAGTGTAATCCCGCGACCCGCGATCCAGTACCCTTGGACCCAGATTTTTTAAAAACCGAGGAGCTCTAGAGAAATCGTACCGACGGCATAGTAGTGGCAGTCGTATTTACTTACCGCCAGTATTTTTTTCATCACGAATATTATTTCGTTAATTGCTTTTAATTAGTGACATCTTTCATTATGTCTTGAATCGCAAAAATATTAAGATGTTGTAGGGCACCTTAAATAACGACCGAATCAAGCATTCATTTCGTACTGAAGTGTTCCTGGCTGTTTTTCCAAGAAAAAGCAAAAGCCCGCGAAATACGTGAAATACGAAATAGATGCACGCTCGCACGCCGATACTCAAGCGCCCACAAGCAACCCTTGAAATATATATGCCTGCATTCTCTTATCGCCACTTCGTACAAGGCTCCGCTACGCATATCGACGTGTCACCGGCGTGTTCTCTCGATCCCGCGGCCATCACATAGCGTGAAGCCCTGTATCGAGCTGCCGCCGCTAGTAAAGCCGTGCCTGAGTGGCTATTCGCTTGGGAGCGCTTGAGTAGCTGCGCACGAGCGCGTATATATTTCGTATTTTGGATTTTTCGCGCGCTTTTGTTTTTTTTTCTCGGAAGAACCAACGAGGCAAAGTTGAGCACTAAACAAGTGCTTGATTCGGAGGTTTTTTGAGGTGCCCTACAACTTTGTAATTGATATGTTTGCGATTCAAGCAATAATTAAAAAGTTTCCTAATTAAAATTATTTAATTATGTTATACTTTGTGATGATAAAAATACTGGCCGTAAGTATATACGGCTGTCACTACTATGCAGTCGGTACGATTTCTCTAGAGCTCTTGGGTTTTTTAAAAATCTTGGTCCAAGTTCACTGGAATATACTGTATATATATATATAATGTATGCTAACGTCAAAGCAGACGCGAGATTATTATTAACCGGCGATTTTAATCTTCATCACATAGAGTGGCAAAACCCATGTACTGTTGGCCCCGATTCATCTATAGTAGAGAAGCTATTGGAACTTATGTTCATATATAATCTAAACCGAATTCCACAAGAACACACACGAGTAACGGCCACATCGCAGTCATTGTTGGATCTGGTGTTTGTGTCAGATAAAATAGGTGCTTATACTGTTATCGTTGCAAATGGTATCTCTGACCACAAGATGATTATTGTTACAATCACAGTGGGAACAAGTGTTTGTTTCAGGCCCTACATCCCTGTACGCATTAAGGATTTTGGACGCACGGATGATGTTTCCATCCTTGACTACCTGGATTCTGCGTTTGCTGACTTTGAAATTGATTTCCATACTAAAACAGTAGAACACTGCGAGGACACCTATATCCCTAAACGCGTAAAGAATACAAAGCACCGAAGCCCCTGGATAACCAGGAACATAATTCATATGACAAGAAAAATAAAAAGGCTACGTAAAAGCAAAAATAAATCTACTCAGGTTTCGCGACTTCGAGCGGAGTTGAAGCAAGCCCTGCACGATTCTGAAAAAAAAATCTTCAGTGGCACGCTTAGCCGCTTCCTCAGAACATCACCGCAAAAGTTTGGCTATACTTCAGTGATAGAAAAGAAGAGGTACAGGAAATCAGGAAATAAGATCAAGTTCTGATAAACAAAAAAGATATTGTAGAGCACTTCAATCACTTCTTTCATTCTGTGTTCACCACGAAAGATGATGACATCTATGTTAGTTCAGAAAGCACAGAGCCTAGCAAAATGGATGACATCACAATTACACAGGAGGGCGTATTTCAGAAGCTATTGAATTTAGATGCAAAAGAAAGCGTATGAACCAGATGACATAGCGACCCAGTTTCTTAAAGGATATGCTGAATGGGCGTCGCGTTACTTGACACTTATATTTCAAAAATCATTGCAAAGTCATTCTGTACCCCAAGATTGGCGCAGTGCAATAAGTATCCCAGTGTTTAAAGGCGGAAATCGAACAATAGTGAATAATTACCGGCCTATATCCTTAACATCCATTTTTTGTAAACTTTTGGAACACATAAGAGCTAAGCATATCATTCGCCATTTAGAAAATAATTCTTTACTTTACCCATACCAGCATGGATACAGAACAGGCCTTTCCACTATCACAGAACTCGTAGAGACAATTCATGATTTCGCAATGGCGATTGATGCCAGAGAGCAGATTGACGTCATCGCCATAGATTTTGCCAAGGCCTTCGACAAGGTGCCACACAAAAATCTTATTTACAAACTGGAGATAACAGGCCTTAAGACCACTATAATAAAATGGATTAAAGCATACTTAACGAATCGCAACCAGGTGGTCAGAATGAATGGTCATGTCTCCGGCTCACTGGCAGTACTCTCAGGTGTCCGGCAGGGATCTGTCCTGGGACCGCTTTTATTTTTGGTGTATATTAATTACATTTCTGCTGTGATGGAACAAGATGTACATCTTAAACTTTTCGCGGATGACTGTTTACTTTATTTTACAGTACGAAACACGGCATACCAACTTAACCATAATAACTGTCTAAAGGCGTTAACCGGATGGTGCAACAAATGGAGTATGGAAATAAATTATTCTAAATCAACATATACACATATACACTATTGGTGACAAGTGTCTGATGAAAACTAGCCAGTTTAAATACCTGGGAATAACGATAGCAGAAAACTTATCGTGGAGCATACATATCAACAGTCTTTGTTCAAAAGCATACGGGAGCTTATTTTTCTTGCGAAAAAAGTTGGAGGGTGCTACATGTGATGTACGACTCACCGCTTACAAAACTTTTGTAAGGCCACTTCTTGAGTACGGGTCATAGGTATGGAGCCCTCACCAAAGTTATTTGAAGAAACAACTAGAGAAAATTCAGAGGTACGCGGTGCGCTTTATATGCTCCCGATATCGAAGTACTGATTCAGTCACAGAAATGCTCCATTTTTCTAAACTGGACCTGCTAGAAGCGCGTAGACACAAAATCGATTGAAATTATTATTCCAAATAGTCCAAGCCCAAATAAATATTAGGACGGAAACATACATACTGGCACCTGGCAAACGCAGCTGCAGAACCAACCATAATCGATGTATCCAAGCTTATACCGCTCACACTAATACATTCAGGTACTCCTTCTTCCCCACTGTGATTGAAATGTGGAACAAGTTACCGATGTGTGTAGTGGAACATACTGATCTGTCCCAATTCAAACAAACTCTGGATGACTATCTGTGCGAGTGCGCCGCTTGATTCCGATTTATTCTGTGTTTGTGATTATTACACACGTTCTTTTCTTTTATATTTTTTCATAACCCTCTCCGTAAGGACCCTCGCAAGGGGGCTGAGCGTATTGGTAAATATATATATATATATATATGTTGCTGCGCGACTGACCGCTCGAGGCAGATTGCGTGTGATCGCGGATAGCGGGCTTCTTCACGCTAGGAAAAACACTTCTATGAGGCACGTATTGCGCAACAGAAAGCTGTATCGGGAGTTTCTCATGTTGCTCTGCAATATTATCATTGAGAATTATAATCTATTTATACTAATTCAGAAATTAATTAACACTAATTATCTAATCAGGGGGAATGCAAAAAATAATCTGAGTATCTCCAAGCGACGGCAAACATTACCTTGGTTCTCTCCAGCTACGTAGCATTTGCATATTTTAAAGTCTGGCTCAAATTAAGTGAAACACCCGGTATACTTCTTTGGAATTGGAATTATTTTCCACGGTTTCCTATATCGCCGTCGGTGAAGGTCATAGGGTGGTACGTCACCAATGGTCATGTTAACTTGTGCGAACTGTCCCTATACCGATTGTGGTAAGGCGTGAGATTAGGTAGAAAACAGCCGGTACTCAAAAATTCTTATTGTTTCAGGTTTACATGCCGTCTATAGATTGACTACAGACAAAAGTCGTTAATCTCGGCCCAACCCGTGCACTGGCCGTAAAATTCTGGCCGTAAGTACATTCGACTACGGCTACTATGCAGTCGGTACTATTTCTCTAGAGCTCTTGGGTATTTTTAAAATCTTGGTCCAAGTTAACTGGGACACCCTATATATATATATATATATATATATATATATATATATATATATATATATATATATATATATATATATATATATATGTGTGCGTGTGTGTGTGTGTGTGTGTGTGTGTGTGCGTGTGTGTGTGTGTGTGTGTGTGTGTGAAGAACTACGTAGACTAGGAATAGACAAAAGGAAACGTACACGTTATCGACTCTCGTCTATAGGCAAAGAATGGACAAAAGTAAATAGACTGTATTGACTTTCGTCTGTAGACAGACTATAGAGGAAACAGACAAAAAGACACAAACATCTTATCGACTCTTTTCTATAGATGGTCTATAGAATCTTAATAGACAAAAATAAATAGAAACCTTATGGACTTTCGTCTATAAACAGTCTATAGACTTTGTATCAACAAAAGACCAAATCTATAAAAAGGCAAGGTCGTCTATAAAAAGTCTATAAACTTTCTATAGGCAGTCTAAACTCATTTTTGTTGGGGAACATCTGCCATACAGCCCATGCCCGTCGCCTTGCGACTTCCACATTTTGGGGCAATTAAAAATATAGCTCATGGGAACCAGATTCATCTCGGACGATGACGTGAAAGAGTCAGTTACAGACTTTTGAAGCAGCAATCCAAGGAGTTTTATAAGACGGGAATCACGCGACTCGTTAGTCAGTGGGACAAATGTCTAAATGGTCATGAAGACTGCTTTTAAATAAAGAATGCGTTAGTCATATATCCGCATTGGCTCACTTTCATTTGACTCGCCCTCGTATATTTTGCTGAACTCCTGCTTTATAGATGTGCTCTGTGTTGCGACTATAATTTCAGTGCGATTACTTACAATACACGACCGGTGACAGCTTCTCCTGCGCAATACATTGAAACAAAGGACAATGTCACTGAGATTTTTCCCTGGCCGTCGTATTTCTACAAAAATATAAACAAGGTTCTTGAAGGACGAAGTTTCATTAAAATACTTCACAACTTGTTCATTTCATGGCCTTTACATTTTTCATATCAGCGGCATGCACTGTGTTGCTGGTTTCGAACTAATATAGTCTTAAAGTTCGTGTGATATTTTCTTTGCTCATTAAATAAACAAAAACATGGAAGCATTCATATTGTTACGGAAGGATCAAAGAAGAGAGAGGAAGAAGATCGCGGCACGCTGGCTGCTGCGCGTTGTTGGTCAGCCATCTTAACTACTGTGGCTCACCTTGTATATATATTGAAAATACACTCTTTCTATACTCCCAACATCCCCCTAACAATATCAGTTATTTCGGGTACAATGTTTTGGGACATACGAGTATATTTATTCATGAAAAAATACATTTTTTTACTTCTCTTGACAGTGCGAATGTTCAAGAATTCATTTGCAGCATATTTGCCCTTGACAATGCAGTGCACCAATGTACCTGTAGTCCTCGTGAAAAAAAAAATGGTACCTCGTGTTTTTGCTTCGATTATCGCCATTTAAACAAGATCACCCTAAAAGACGTCTACCAACTGCCACGCATCGATGACGCCTTGGACTGCTTGCACGGAGCTAAATACTTCTCGTCCATCAATCTTCGATCCGGCTACTGGCAGATTTCAGTTGATGAAATAGCGCAAGCAAACGGTCTTCATCACGCCGGATGACTTATATCAGTTCAAAGTCATGCCCTTTGGCCTATGCAATGCTCCTGCGACATTTGAACGTATGATGAACTCTCTTCTGCGAGGCTACAAATGGACCACCTGTCTCTGTTACCTTGACGACGTTATTGCTCTTTCTCCAACGTTCGGCAGCCACTTTACCCGACTCGCTGCCATTATTGAGGTCTTCCGAAACGCCGGCCTCCAACTGTCAATTCGGACAGTTGGAGACTGTATTGGGCATCTCGCTGACGCATCCGGTGTCCAACCGGATCCGGAAAAAGTTCGCGCCGTACGCAGTTTCCCTGTGCCACGTTCTGCTTCTGACGTGCGCTGCTTCGTCGGCCTGTGTTCTTACTTTCGCCATTTCGTCAAAAACATCGCCGACGTTCCACGGCCTTTAACAGATCTTCTAAAGATGAACACGCCGTTCTCATGTGGCCCTGAGCAAGCTCACGTGTTCGCCGCTTTCATTGGATTTCTGACCACTCCTCCCATGCTTGTCCACTTTCCTCCATCTGCACCGACCAAAGTCCACACTGATGCAAGCGGCCATGGCATCGGTGCTGTTCTCGCCCAACAGCAGAATGATACTGAGTGCGTGATAGCTTACACCAGCCACCTGCTGTAACCTGCGGAGAGAAATTACTCCATCACCGAGCGGGAGTGCTCGGCTTTAGTTTGGGCTGTCGCCAAGTTCCGGCCATATTTGTACGGCCGCACATTTTCGTCTGTTACAAACCACCACGCACTCTGCAGGTTGTCTTCCCTCCGGGACCCAACAGGGTGGCTTGGTCGCTGGGCTTTGCGGCTCCATGAATTTTTGTTCGTTGCCAATTACAAGACTGGATGCCTCCACAAAGACGTTGACGGCCTCTCTCGTCACCCCGTGGATCCCCCTGATCCTGCTGCGCAGTGTCCGATGACCTGCGTGATGGCTTTTACTGACATGACCGAGATGCGCGCTGAACAACAACGCGACAAATCCTTACAGTCCATCATCGCCGGAGTGCAATCTGGAAGCACTGACGGCAAGTGCCGCATGTTCGTGCTGCACTACGGCATCCTCTACCGCCGCGATATCCCCCCTGACGGCCCTGAGTTGCTCCTTGTCCTTCCTCGTCATCTGCGATCCGTCGCTCTCGAACAACTTCCCGATGCACCGACGGCGGGGCACCTTGGAGTTTTGATACGACCGCGTACGACGCCGACTCTTGTGGCCGGGTCTCTACTGCTATGTGCGTCGTTATGTAACAACTTGCGAATTGTGTCAGGGCCGGAAGAAACCTCCCCCGCCACCTGTCGGATGATTCCATCTAATTGAAGTTCCCCCTGAACCGTTCTTTCGTGTAGACCTTGACCTGCTTGGCCTTTTTCCGACGACGACAAGAGGGAACAAGTGGATCGCCGTCGCTACTGATTACGCGGCACGCTACACGATAACAAAGGCGCTGCCGACTAGTTGCGCAACTGACGTGGCCGATTTTTTCCTCCACGACGTCATTCTCCACCACGGTGCACCTCGACAGTTACTTACAGACCGCGGCCGCTCGTTCTTGTCTTGAGTTGTTGACGACCTCCTCCACTCTTGTGCCACTGAGCACAAGGTGTCCACCTCCTACCACCCACAAACGAACGGTCTTACGGAATGCCTCAACCGAACAATTGCAGAGATGCTGTCGATGTACGCTTCCAACGATGACCGTGACTGGGACGCAACGCTGACCTACGTGACGTTCGCGTACAGCTCGTCCCGACATGACACCGCATGATATTCATCCTTTTATTTTTTGTATGGTCACGACCCCAGATTGCTGTTTCACACCATCCTCCCTTCTGTGCCACGTGTTGCAACTGAGTACGCTCGTGAAGTCGTCTATCTCGCTGACATGGCACGTCAAGTCGCCCGATCTCGTTTATTAGCCTCGCAGCATATACAAAAAGAGCGTTATGACCGGTGCCATCGCGATGTTAAGTTCGCGTCTGGTGCTTGGGTGCTCCTTTGGTCACCATGTCATCGGGTTGGCCTCTCCCAAAAGCTTCTCTCTCACTACAGAGGGCCTTATGACGTCCTACGTCAAGTTAACGACGTAAATTACGAGATTTCGCGCTACAGTTGGATGCATCCTGAAGTCCGGCGCCTGTTGACATCCTGCAAGTTTCGCGACTGAAGCCACACTTAGCTCGCAATTCTTCGCCTACCATGGGACGAGACGGCGCTCCACCACCCGGGGGTCCTGTTATGGAAGGATGAAAGTAGAGAGAGGAAGAAAAATACCGCGGGACGCTGGCTGCTGCGTGTTGTTGGTGGTCAGCCATCTTAAGTATTCTGGCTCATTTGGGTACATATCGTAAATACACTCTTTCTCTACTGCCAACATCCCCGTAACAATATCAGTTATTTCGGGTACAATGTTTGGGACATGGAATGTAACACGGAATGCGAAAATACGCAGCCATGTATCGACTACGCCTTAGTCTCAGAAACGGTTTCCGAACGGCTAGACCAAATGATGACAGATTAACAGAGATAGCTTGGGGAATGATATTAAACGTATAACCTTATCTTTGGGAGAGATACCGGCGCAAGACATGAAGCAACAGCAGTAAAATACTTTAAAAGGAATGGAAACGAAATAGCAGAGATAGCAAAAAGCATAGAGAAGAAAATTGAGACCCAACCTACATCAGCCTGTGATTACGAGGAGATAAAACAAACTAGGGTGAAAAAATGTTGGATTGGAAAGTGGAAACTACATAAGTGGTTGACCCAGTATATAAAGCAAGCTACAGAAGAGTTAAGCAGGCGTCTAGCGATCATAGAGAAGCCAAAAATTGAGATTACACGAAGAAAATGTACTGATTAGATGAAACAAGTACCAGGAACAGAGAAGGATCGTGAGTGAACTAGTGCAATCAAAAATTAAACGTACAAGTGAGTTGTGTGTGTGACATTCACAGAAGATGTAAAGCCACACCAAAGGGATTCTTAAACCATGTGAGGGCACTAGTAACAGCAACTAAAATTCGCGGACTTTCTATAAGGGACGGAGGCGGTAGCCTCTTCGAAGGAGAAGACGTGCTGTGGTACCCGATGGACGTTATTGGTGATAGGCCAGAAAGAAAGTGTAGTTCAGATCCAAGCAGATCCAGCAACAGAGAAGCCTGAGATTAAAGAAATTTCTCGTATGAAGCTTTTGCTGAAAAAAAAAGCCCAAAAGTATGCCGAATAACACGGCAGCAGAAGCAAATGAAATAGAGTTTCAATAGCTCACAATACAGCCTTGTGGATATTGCGGGAGCTTAGGACAACGTAGGCAGGAAATTGCTATGGGATGACGATGTCGTGGTCCTGCTGAAGGCGATATAGTATATAAACAACCGAGAGCCAATTGCATGCGAAGGCAGGAAATGCAAAGAAATAATTGAAATTCATTGAGGACTTAAGCAAGGATACCCTTTGCCTCCATTGTTCCCGCTTATCTTAAGGCCGCGAAAAGGCGAATGAAAAAGTGTGAATTAGAGTTTGATCTGTCGTACTGCCGTAATGTGCAAAGGGTGCAACAGAGGGTCTCTGGGCTGCTGTAGGCCGACAACATAGTGCTACTAGTAGACAATTCAAGGGATTTACGGACTTGCGAACGCGTGTGGCAATGAAGCAACATATCTAGGCTTTAATTTTGGAAAGTCGGGAATTATGATCTTTAATGTGAAGACGAGTAATAGCGTGGTATCAATTCAACAGCAAGTCATACCCATAGCCAAGGAATGTAAATACTTGGGTGTATACATAAACGAAGGAAAAACCTACTCGTACGACTAAACATCCCCTAAAGATATTATTCCTAGTGCAGCCCGTAGATGGGATCTATAGCCGCATCGCCAAGGCTAAGTAGAGGTAATTAGAAGGAAAAGTGCGAGTGTCTTCGATAGTGCCAATATTTCTCCTGTATTCGTAGTCTCACAGCTTAGATTGGCCAATAAATAATAATTCCGCAATATTTTACCTTGGGTGTTACACTGCTGCTCCGAAACACAGAACTTATATTGTGAAAATCCCTGCGAATAATATACCGATCTAATGCACAAAGTTCAGCCTTGGCTCGGTGGATGCTTTTTACCTCGTTAGCGGGGCATATTGTGTGACATATTTTGTCGTAAATGCACTAACTGGAACCATGCCTTAGAAAATCAAAAGGCCCTGGACTGCCATGTACAGCCGCATATATGTAAGTGGAATTCCTTTTTTTTCGTTAATAGGCTCTCAGTTTTGGAGACGGCGGCGTATGTTAACGCTATTTTTTTCGCCGTGAACTGCATCAGAAACGGGTCATGGTAATGTCGGGGTTAGGTTTACGTTTTAATAACGTTAGTGGCTCGTTTACAAAGAATCTGTGATGTTCCTTTTCTTTAATTATATTATAGAAAAGGAATACTGCGCGGTGTTTTATATCCAGCACCACGTGAATATTTTGACATTACAACAAATCGGCGGTCCTTACGCATATACGGGAACTCATCATAAGGGAATCTTCGATGTTTACGGCGCAGAGTATTGGGCTTCGCGTGAACTTCTTTTGATACCTGGTGTTGTTAGCTGGACGGCGAAGTGTCTATAACCGTATCGCGGTTAATAGGTGACGTTAGATTGAGCAATTACCGGCTACTTTTGCAAGGCTATATGTCCACCGGCATTAAGCAACACGTCTCCTCCTCCCTGATGTTTACGCAAATGTTAAAGCAATGTTGCAGAAAATTTGATGTAAACGTAAGGCTAATGACACAAATGTTTGCACATAATAGAGGAAATGCGATAAAATTTTGTGCAAATGTAATGCCAATGACGGACATACCGCTTAAGGTTTACGCATATATAGGGCGATCACTAAATTGCAACACAACGCTAAATATGTTTGTATGTAGTGGCGGCGTCCGTATACCAATGTCACACGAATATACATTAAATTATTACTCTGGCGTTGTCCCTCGTTACGAGGCACAGAACAAATCAATGAGGACAAGTGGCTCTCCGCTATCAAGAGCCCCGATGCCGGGGCGCAACTATGGGCTGTCCAGAGGGCCCACAATGCGGCGGTCGGGCATGGCCTGACTGTCCCAACGTGGGAGCGGCCCGCAGCGCGCTGAGTCGCGTACCTAAGGACCTTCATTAAAGTTTTGCATCCATCCATCCATCCATTAGATGCGACACACGTGTTTGTTGCTTTTTTTTGCACTGCATATTCCACTACTCATATAAGATGCAGTTTATTTACGTTATACACATGGGGGGGAGGGGGGGTCAGTAGCGTCAGTATTCGCAATTGGCGATGCGACTTCAAGTAGGCCTATTTCATTCAGTTGCACGGTCGTCATGTCATGACTGCAGGCGATGAATCGAACGAACTCTATACTGGAGTCTATACTTTCTGATGGTTTTCTTGGCGCACAATGAGCAGCGTGCATCGAAGCGTAACAAGAAACCTTCCACTCATCGAGCCCTCGTGCTTCTCACTGATCGTCACGTTCCTCACTGCCGCCACGCTCCGTTGGTCCGCTTTTGCCCGCTTGTGGGTCTAATGTTCGCCACGCTCCCCGATGCTCATGGCCACCAAGGTTCATTCTTGCCCTTCGCTTTTACGAGCCAGCAAATGCTCACGTTCTCTACCACGCTTCGCAGTGTAACAAAGACGTTCTTCTTACGCTCGACGCTGCTTTCAGGCATCCATCTCTTCCACACTCAATACTTGTTGTCGTCGTCGTTGTCGCTATTGTTGTTGTTGTTGTTGTTGTTGCTCTTTTTCACGCGGCATGTACCCACGAGGGAGCGTTGCGACTTTCGCGCGGCAAAGCGATTATCAACTTAAAAATTTTGTTTGATGATCTTTCTTTGATACGTTATAGTCTTATGTGTTTTTTAAGTGGCAGATCGATTTGTTACTTCTTAAGTGGCTGTATAGTGATGTGATAACGCTTCACACCTCTCCCACACAAGAAAATGCCGGTGTGCTATTTTATTTTTAATATAACGACCTTCATTCGGGCGATTCTTCCTTACTTGTGACTGCGACCACTAAGAATAAGAGCACCGCGATCGTCTAAAAAACAAACAAAAAATTAAAATTAAATATGGGGTTTTACGTGCCAAAACCACTTTCTGCTTATGAGGCACGCAGTAGTGGAGAACTCCAGAAATTTCGACCACCTGGAGTTCTTTAACGTGGACCTAAATCTAAGTGCACGGGTGTTCTCGCATTTCGCCACCTGTCTAAAAAAAAACATACGGAAGGTGTCCTCTGCGGTAAGTCCAAAGGCACTCAGCAATGATCGTCACAGGCAGTATTATTCTGTTTTTAAGTTTAACGCAACTTTAAGCGATCCGCTGTCTATCTTCGAGATGTTTCTTTCTGTGCTCAACATGTTACGCTATGAAGTTTAGCGTTTATAGGCCGTCGTAACGTAAAAATGGAAAGTCTAGCTCTTGCGTTGCAGGAGGGTCTTTCGATGTTGTCTCGCAATCGTGATCGCATGACTTGCGTGTGTATCGCCGTACTCTTATCGGCATCGCAGTGTTGGACATTGCGATGTGACTGCCTTTCATTCGTTCCATGAGCATCGACCTGTCGCACCTTATTGTTAAACTGCCTGTGACTCCATATCGATTTTAAGTACTTGAATGAATGCGTTTTTTTTCTTCAAGAGAAAGAAAAGAATGAACGGCGCACAAATGTAACAAATTTCTTGCCTGTATGTCTGCCCTAAACCGTGAGCAGTGAGTGGGCAGGAAGGGAAATGCTTTGTGTTTCGCTGTCATTTGGCAAACTAAAGGCTTGTGTTCGGCTTTAATACATTTTCTTTAAATTCAAAATCATGTAGTTGGATCTTCTTTCGCGGCATTTCGGATTCCCCATGCTAAGCCACACACGGTGGAGGAAATAAGTTTCGGGCCCAACAGAGTCCACAATGCAGTTAGCATGCATACTCTCTGCTTTGCGACTTCATTAGCACATTTATTTAGAAACCATGCCAGGTCTTCACTAAAGTTTGGTTCATACTTGAGTACATGCGAAAGTGGACAGAAGAGGCGTAGGTTATGTACCCTGTACTGTATATCTCAGAAGCGTTGACTGTTGGGCCAGTTGTTGCTTCATGCAGTATCGTCGAGCTGAATAAGGGCAGGAAGAAACGAAGTGAACCGGATAGATGCACTGTATATCTCCTTTCGTGCGTGTCTGTATCATGGGAAAGGATCTACTTCTAACGCTAAGTAACTCTCGTTCTCAAGTCCTGCTGAGACGAATGGCTCTGTTCCATGCAGGTACACAAACTGTAAGTATCGTGAAAATGCACTCGCTGAAAATTCTGAAGGCGACATGTTATCCGGCTTTCTAAAAGCCTTTACAGGGCCAAACAATGTGAGATAAAAACTGCCTTTCCATCTTTTCGTTTTTTATAGTACCATAGTTAAACTAAATTCTTGGCCTATACAGGCCAATATATAGTCATGTGTGTTCCTACATATAATGGGCAGTTGAAGTGTTATCACTGAGTGAAGCACTAGCTCATTTCGCTTAAAATGTAGTTTTGTTGTGGAACATGATCTTTTTGTTCTCCTTTTTGACGTGCACGAGACTATGACGAAAGGATTTGCTCCCTTGAGCAAACATAATGAACCAACGGGAGCAGGCACATGCTGCCTGGTGGCCGGTTCAGTTCATCGGAGTGGCAAACTTTCCTCCTAAAAGGGACACGTGCTGTGCTCTGTACTCGGCGGAAGCGTTTCTTCTTTTTCTCGAAGCATTTTTCTTTCCGCCTAGGACGCGCAGGGCCGTGTGTTACTAGTAAGGCCAGAGTTACCAAGTCAAGTAGTAAGACCACTCAGGCGTATCTCCGCTGCCACATTGTGATCTGTACTGAGCGGGAAACCCGTGATGCCTTTCTCAATGCAGCCCAAGTTCGCTGCCATCCGGTGAACGGCATCGAATAAGTTCACTGTGATGCGCGGAGAGCGCGGCGGTTCGCTTCCGCCCTCCGTAGAGCAGCGGCTTTATCAGAAACGGTACGTCGCCGCTCTCCCTAATCAAAGACTGCGTTAACGCTCTGCTGCGGATGCAATGCGCACGCAACCGGTGACGATAGTGAGCGCTGCGCTCATGAGGCACAGGCATCGGGCAGACTGGCAGCGACCACCCCCTTGCGCGCTCCTGAGGAGATTCGCCTGAATGCCCTCGGAGACGAATTTTCTTCTGGCTGCTCTCTGTGCCGTGGCGCTCCTTTCTGGCAAACCTTCGTGCAGGCGTCACGGCTGCATCCGTATGTGGCCATTGTCGTTGGCTACGTCGCGCACTGCAGCGCCTTTATGCACACTTTCGATATGGCCGCAAATGACAGTATTTACGGCCGTATCATTTAATCGCTTCCCGATGTGCTTCTGAACAACAGCTCAAGCGGGAACAAGATATTTTTTCTTAGAAAAGGAAAAGGGCAAGAAAAATCCGTAATACCTGGCAGAATATCAAAAAAAGCTATGACAGGCCGCGATCAGTGTTGCAAGAACTTTAAGGGCTGTCTTTTGCGTAAGGCACTTGTGGAAATCGGACGACAGCGAAAATAAACGATGCGGACACGAAGGGTAACCCTCGCTGCTTTCTAGTGTCTTCTTTTTCTTCCCACAGCAGCATCGCTTATTTAGCCTCATATTTTTCTACGTTCTGCCTCCCCCCCTTCCCCACCGGCCAGAAATACGTGCAATCTCAATCGATAAAGTCGCTTGAGCATTGTGTGACTTGGGGTCTCGATGCCAGGAGCTCGAGTGAAATCGTCACAGCCAGGAAAAAACCTTTGTCATTCGTGCTGGTGGCCAGCTGCAAAGGTGGCCTCGTTCGTATAGCTGAGAATACCGATGGTGCGACCCCAGCTGAAGACAACTTTTCTTCCTCTGTCATGGCCACAGGTGACTGAGGAATTTTCGACGGTGCACGTGCTCCCTGTTAAGGGGGATCGGCGCTTTTTTTGCGGCCATCTAGCTTTGTTGCCTAGCTGGTTCAAGACGGCATGTGGGGAACCGCCGTCGATCAAGTTTGATAGGGCTGCAGGTGATTTTGCTAATTATGGCTTTTGCTGTTTTCATGTAGAATGGGCACGAGGTTTCTTCGAACTGCAAAATGGTGAAGGGTTTTGCGTTGAAGCAAGATTACTGGGCGCTTTTTTATCTCTTGATAAGTAATGCTCGTCATGTCCAGGAATGAGAGACGTTTCGTTCAACCACGTGGCGCATCGACCTTAAAGAATTCGAAATTCCCTCTGTGACCTGTGCCATGACGCACAAATAAAGAAAACACAATAAAAAGAAGCACACTCAGAGACTGTCGCATCACCTCGGCACTTGGAAACACGCGCGTTTATGTATCAGCGTTATCTCGCACTCGGCCAGCTACTTGCTCTATTAGCAATAAATCGATTCTTTTGCCAGACCGCTGGCCAGACAGCTTGTCGGCATTCCAGGTGAGATGCCTGGCCAAGATAACGGCTCCCGCGAAGCTACCGCTGAATATTTTCGAAAAAAAGAAACGATTGCCAATTTCTCATATATTTAGACAGGAGCCCCTGAGCTAAAGCTTCGCCTGAAGTTTGAGTTAGAATAACCAAGTTGCTGGTAGGATATGTTTATAAAGCAGCTTGGAAAGTAAGAGGAGAAAAGAAACGGAGAAGGCAGAAATAGTATTGAGAAGACTTCGTTTCACTTTGCTGAGCGCTTGTAGCTTCTGCCTTACGTGGGTATGAGCCATTGCAACTTTGATTGCTTACGGGGCACGAGCTATTGCTGCTGATGATAGATGCTTGTTTTGAGCTTGTTCTTTATTCAAACGTACGCTATTCTGTACATTGTATGCGTGATTGCAATCAATTAATGCACTGTTCGCTTCACTTTGCTGAGTGCTTGTAGCCGCTGGATTACGAGGGCAATGAGCCATTGCGTCTTTGCTTGATTAGGCCATTGCTGATGACATTTTTTACTCACGGACGGACACCAAAAATGCCGACCACCGAGAGGCTAGCAGCTTCGCTGTAAATACTCTGGTCAACATTGTTACCAGGTGATTAAGACTTCTGATTCCTTGAAGTGATCGTGCTCAGGCGTGAGACGGACGACCCGGCGTTCGATGGAGGTAGCGCTGTGATTTTTACAGCGGCCCCGCCTTTCAACAAAGCGAAGTGCACTGGAGTGGTTGAGAGTGACGTCCAATGGAAAACTCCTGGAGTTGCTAGAAATCATAGAGTCGAATCGAAATGACGAAGATTTAGCAAAATATCTGCATTGCAACTGCGCTAAATAAATTGGAAACTATATGGTTGATGGGAGACTCGCTGAAAAAAAAAAATTCACAGACTGTATTCAGGGGCCCACGCTGTCCGAATTCTTATAACAACCTCAAGAGGACTCAATGAGAGGAGTTTCAGTACGGCTAGTTACATTTTCCAGGAGAGAAGACGCGCCTGGGGGCAGACTTGTCTGCAATATTTTGTTGCTAGACAGAAATATGTAGATTTTCGACAGTGACCATCACTGACCAAACAGATGTGCCGCTTTGTACTGCCTGCGCGGGATCATTTTAACAAAAAAAATTAAATAAACTTCCAACAAGCTCTTAGAGTGCTTAAATAAAGTCGTGTCAAATAAATTCTTGAAAGTTCATTTACAACTTTCTTGTGCGTTAAGGCATAATGCAGCTGCCAACTGGTTTGCATTACTTTTATTCATTATTTTTCAAGTGAGTTGAATATTATGCTGTAGTTTATCGCACACTTAGTCCAACTAATCAAACTTAGACCTCGAAGTGTCCATTCTTCTTAGATAAATGCTTTAAGCCTACGCGGTTTCTGTAAAGTTTCTCAACAGTGGATGAGAGGGATGTGGAAAACAGAACGGAAAAAATTTTATTGTCTCAGTGAATTTTCCTTTTGTATGCTATTTTCACCTGTCAAGTGGCTTGACACTCCTGTTCCGAGCCTAGTATGTGTTTTCCAAGCACTAGGCAGGTTCCGCGCGAAATTACCTGAACGAACAAGCAGATCATCATCAAGCAATCTGACGAGAAAAAAACTTACATTGCCCACGTTGTACATGCCCTGTCCGGAAACAAAAGTAGACAGAGTCCAAATTTTCATATATTTCCGAACAGGGATGCCTAAATTATCCACTGAAAAACTGACACCCTTATAGCTAAGCTGAATAAAGCAATAAAAATGACATGTTCTGTGCGAAAGTATGATTGCACATGTGCGTTAACCCCGCGAATCAATTTCTGTTTCAGTTCTGTTTTAATGGCCTTGTATTATGAAATTCCTCAAAAGCCAATAGGCCAGCATGTTTAAAATGGCATTACGCCAAAACTATTAGCTCGAGCACTGGACATTCGAATGATTTAATGATATGCAAAAGTGAGAGGAAATGGCCGGCGGCGTGTACGGGAGTGTTCACTTGTGCCGTCGCTGTGGTATTATTGCCCCACAACAATTTAGAAAATTGTAGTACGGCCGTTCATATCACACTTTAAAACACGAGTACGGTGATCAACAGATCTACTTTTCTATATTCCTTAAATGTAAGCAGGCGTTATCCCACTCTCGGTAGCTGTTGCCAGCCTGATCCCTCTCTATTTTCCTTATTGCGTATGCGTATTTTCCTACCAAATATTCACGCAATAATATTTGCGTGTTCGGCTAGTAAAGAAATTCAATGAAATGTCGATTTCGCCCACAGTTAACACAGGCAGCAAGAGGGGACGCTGGCAGAAAGCTGATTTGCTGCAGCTTGAAGACCGCCCGGGGCCCGTCGATCACATGACAGTATCTTCACAATAACCAAGAACTCTACCTAGCTTTGTATAGGCTCAAGGGCCGGGTCGGGCCGGAAATTTTGGGATCGGGCCGGGTACGGGCCAGGTTTAAAATCAGCGGGCCGGGCTCAGGCGAGCCAACGCATGGTACTTTTGGGCTCGGGGAAGACTCGGGCCTGAAAATCCGGCCCGTGTAGTGTTCTACTTCGGACAGTGTAACGACCAAATTCCTTTATGATTATGTAAGCTCGAGTAAAACAGTTTAAAGCGTAACCTGGTTCGTTGTCCGAGGAAAAGGATCTAGACAATTTTGCTCTTGCTCTTGCTTTTAGAAAGCAGTTGTATCTCCCCAAGCGCAACCTTGCCGCGACGCATTGGATTTTTTCTAGTGTATTATTATGTACATCAGCAAACGGATCCTACAAAGGGCAAGGCTACTCCAAAATTGGCAAAACTTGTTTATACGCTGTTTCTTTTACGTTTTCTATTTCTTGGCCACTTAATAAATAGTTATATCAGACTTCGTCATATTTTCCTTATAAAGCTAACGTGTACACAGGTATATTCATGGACATGCTGTTAGTGAGACGCTGTTCTACGCGATTTAGGTCTGCCACCAATACAAAACAATGTCTCATTACATACTCTTGCATACAGTACACTCATCGCAAAAATTTATCTCGGGTTCCATAATATTACAGATATAATTAATAAAAACAAGAAACAGCAGCAAGAAAGACGTAGCAGCAACATTCTCTGAGCAACTGCCATTCAAAGCAACTCTTCAGCGTAGCTACTTAACAACACTGCATATATTGATATGAGTATTTACGCGTTCATATTACCCCTAATCTCTCCGTATCATCTTATATCGACATTATTAACAATGCGAATCGAACTCGGGCTATTTTTTCCGCTATTTTTGTAAGGCCACCATCCTCTCTCGACTTACTATTATGGAAAACACTAAACACGAAAAGAATTCGAGTCTGCATCCGCCATGTAAATTTCCATTAAATTTATTACTTCATTAGAACTTCTGAATATTACTCCATTTGACTTGTATGTTCAACAAATAGCTGCCCTAACCGTAAATAAATCTAACCTTGAATTTCCACCTCTAAATTGATATCGCCACCGCAACCTATATCGCATGGTATTGGTCAGCTATATTAGGTAGGTATCAAATCTAGTCATATGAACTTTCTTAAGCTCTTTCTGGCCTCCCACATCCATTGAATGAACACAATAATAAACGCAAGTTTCATGCAATATTGGCTAACGTACATTGTGCAATCTGAATTTTTTAACTACTATGTTTTTTTTTAATTCTTTGCAATATCAGGTAATGTTGTAAAATTTTAAAAGTGCCTTCCTGGTGTGCACTGACTGTTCGTTTTCATTTACCATCAGCTAAAACTGTCCGATAAGAAGTTACTTTTTATTCATTGCATTATTCATTTATCCTGCTCAACCCACTCCCTTCTGTAGGGCCTTGGAGTGCTCACGCGCAAATAAATACATTATTAAACTGTAAAAAGCATTTCTTGGGGCAGGGGCGGTCACCTCCGGCGATGTGTCATCATCATCATCAGCAGCAGCCTATTTTCATGTCGTGTCATTGAGCGTAAATACGGGCGGGAGGAAACGGAGTGGACAAGACAGACGCTCCTTCCATTTCTTACCGCCCGTATTTACGCTCAACGGCACTACATGATGCACCAACTGGCGCCACAGTCTGTGCTTCTGAACTTCATTTTTAGGTCCACTGCAGGACGAAGGCTTCTCCTGGCGATCTCCAATTACCCATGCCTGGAGATGTATACAATGTATGGATTATTTAAAGCAACATAGTTGCAAGCTACATAGCCAAACTCAGCTTTTCTTTCCGAAATAACTAATCAGTTCTCACTATTAGTAGGTCACTTTGTCTGTGCATGAAAGTCTCTCATCTTCATTATTCAAATGACAACCTAATCAACGAGCTCTTGAAACTTATGTCGCAATTGCGGATTATCTCTGCAAATAAATTGCTTATGTATATTGGACTGATGCGTTAAAATAAAAAAACGTGCATTGTTTTATAAGTGTAGTGGATAAAATATATTGGGAAAAGAGAAAGCCGTGCAATACATTTGAGATTTTCATTTCATGCTCATAGCCAGGAAGCTTTGCAAACAAACGATTGCTTATTATTACGTTCTCAAGGGCCTACGGCATTTCTCCTACATGTGTAGAAGCCAGTTTAACTTTTAAATGATTCACAATTCGACTTAGTTATGTTTCTACCATATATATGGAGAAAAATGCACATAACCAACGGGAACACATGTTAGAAGAAAAAATTCTGATGAATTATTGCAAAATTAAACTGTGTTTAACATTTGAAGATCATATTCGTACCCTCGAACTGATAAAAAATTGGAATGAATCGTATGCATCGAAGTTTGTCTTGCGAGTATTATGAAGTACAGTTTGAGTTTTCTTTTTTGCAATTTATGATATATCTGAGTTACTGTGATTTAAATTTCCTGTTTTATGTATAGGCTACTGACACTGCACAAGCTATATTTTTTGGCATAATGCGCAACACAGGCAGGAGAGTGTGGTCCATCAACACATTGGGATAATAAGGTGTAATATGTGGAAGCCGTTTCTCGCCATGGGTAATATCTGAGCCCCTTTCTCGTAACTATATATCTTGGTTCATAGCGTGAGTGCTGAAAGCGGACTGGTTGTCCGCGCTTTCTGTGCATCCGCCGAAGTGATTGTGAAAAGGTTTCGCTATTCAAGCATACAGAAAGGGATTTCAACAAGAGCGCACACTCCCATAGAGTCCAGCGGCTGAATCCCCGGCTTTGGGCTTCCCGGCTTTGGGCCCACGCGCGTTTTGAACGCCAGCTGGTACACGCCACGCCGGCTCCGCTGATCGTCTTTTCCTCCTGTTCAGGCACGTAGCATTTTGCAAAGTATGAAAATATACGGAAACGCTGCTGTCCAACACTGTTTGTCCAACTGCCATTCCCCAAAACAGAAGCTAGATAAACTTTCAATTGAATATTTCTTTCGCTCCACAAAATACAAGAACATTGACACAGTATACAGTCGCCCCATGTCGCCCTTTGACGTATTATAAGAAAGCTGATAGATACTGACATAACATCAGCCAAAGAGTGCCATGCAGAAACTGGCAGGGAAAGCAGAAAGTAATGTTTCACTTTATAAAAATGCGAAACTTAATATATTCGCGGACAATTTTGCGCGTTTCAAGCAAACTGAAAGACTGTAAAAATAACACCATAAGGCAATGCAAGGAACGCGCAACCTTGTCGGAAAAAATCGCATGTTGAAGCTTAAAAGAAAGGACGTAGCATGAAATATACTTTATGCCCAAAAAAAAATTACATGAATGGACGTTATTTATTTATTTATTTATTTATTTAGAGAATACTGAAGGCCACCAGGAAGCCCTAGAAGGAGTGGATACAAATAAATTCAACTAATGCAAAATACATGCAATTTAGATGGATCAATACAAAAACACCAAGTATTGTAAGAGCAACAACAACGAATAAGGTATATAGTGTTATAGGGAAAACAGAAACTAAAATAGGGTGCTTTTACAGACCTATAAGCTCTATAATAAATGCCAACGCTGAAGACCACCACAGCTCTTCAAGCACCCAAAAGTTAGGTTAGGCAATACAATCAAGTTGGTAAATATATGCATGAAATACTGCAACAAAAGCAAAGCAACAACGTACCAATTACAGTAAAGCAAATGGAGACGCATATGCATAGGTAACAAGGTACCAGTAAAACAGAAAAGAAAAATAGATACAACTATGTCCTCCATAACAATTTGCTCGATTACCTCAGTGCTGTGCAACCATGCCGATGGAAGAGCGTTCCAGTCATTTACCGTAGGTGGAAAAAAATTTGAACCGATTGGTTCTAGCGCTGGAAGGGGTAAGAGACTCAGTATGGCGATGCCTTGTTTCTCTGGTGAAGAGGGGCGATATATAATCATCTGGATTTAAAGCTAGATTTTTGTGCTTCAACTCAAAAAGAAACTTCAATCTCTGAATCTTGCGCCGAAGCTGCATTGATTGAATATCATGTTGACGCATTAAGATGGTGGGGGAGCCTTTCTGCTGATACTTTGAATAAATAAACCGTATAGCTTTCCGCTGGATCCTCTCGAATCTATCAATATTAAGTTTTGTATGTGTGATGACCCTAATATGGGGGCAAAGGATCGTGCACTCAAATGTTTTAACGGTTCTCTTAGGCGAAGCCTCCGAGAAACCAATTGAGGACAAAGCCGTTGGTTTGAACACACACACAAACTTTAATGGAACAAACAAAAAGCTTAAAATAAATAGAAGAAAATAGAAAACATAAAAGAAACACTCAAATAGACATAATCGCAGAAAGAAACACACTTGGGGCTAGTATGGAGCTACCTAGTGCGCGAGTCCGGGCTTGCCACGTACGGCAGGGACACACAACAGTCTCGACGCGGCGACGTGGTGACAAGCTGACGAAAGGAGTGGCGCCGGTCTCACCAAAGGTCGTGGTGTAAGTTGGTTGACCGGGCGACCGGAGCTGGCCAGCTCTGTCTCGGAGAAGTAAAGCAGGCGGCTTGGTGGCACGAGCAGACGGCGGCGGCGTTCTGGCCTGGCAGCTGGGTGTAGAGCTCGGGCCCGTAGCCCGACTGCTCTTGTCCTGCCCACGGGCACAGAAGCTCGAACGCCGGCCTCGGGCAGCAGGCGGCACGACAGACGGGGGCGGCGTTCTGGCCGGGCAGCTGGCGTAGAACTCGGGCCCGTAGCCCGACTGTTCTCGTCGTACCCACGAGCACAGAAGCTCACCGGCCTTGAGGAGCTGGCGGCACGCTCGGGTAGACGGGCGACGCACAGGAACAGGTTGGCAAGAGGCCCCGGTCGGGTGAAGTCTTGGTGGCTTGGGTCCGGAACCCGACGGCCCGTCTTCAACGCCCGCTCCGGTGGTTGACCTCCTCGTGCCGTTGCTTCCTGGAACTCTCCTGGCGTCTCCCCTGCGTCTCCGCCTT
This sequence comes from Dermacentor andersoni, assembly GCF_023375885.2. NCBI lineage: Eukaryota > Metazoa > Arthropoda > Arachnida > Ixodida > Ixodidae > Dermacentor > Dermacentor andersoni. The sequence goes on from NC_092814.1 coordinate 145,425,462, forward strand.
CTGCCAGCGCAACCACGCTTTTTCTTCTCTCTGGCTGATTAGGCATTCTCGGATTGGCTGCCTGACGCCCCGTGGTCTTTTCTAATTGGTTTGCTTTTCTTCTTTTAGTTGTTTTTCTTGCGCCGCGCGTTCACGTGCCGGACGCTCTTCGGCGTTGTCGTCTTTCTGCTTCCAGCACGGAATCCGCCTCGGCGCGCGCACTCCTTGTCGTCTGCTCTTGACCGTCCCGATCACCGCACCATGTCGCGCACCACACCTCACAGTATGTGGATCTCAAACAATAGCAGCATATATTCAAGCTTCGGTCGAATAAGCGACGCATTTGCTAACCGTTTCGCCACGACTGGTGCTTGTTTTAATTTATGTCTGAGGAAACATAGTTTGTGGAAGGAGGACACGCAAGCATTTGATATGTGTGAATTTGATTTCAATGTGTTTGTTAGTTAGCCCTAGGTATTTGTAGTTTGTGACCTCAACTAGTGGCTGTGATGCAAACGAGTACGGAAAGGTAGAACAGTGGAATTTTCTGGTTATTTTCGCGAAAAATTTTCTGGGCGTTAAGAACCACGTCCCCTTGTTCACATCATTTGTGAATTTTCTGTAAATTCTGATTAAAAAATGCTTGATACTCAGAACATCTCACTTCATTAAATAGCACGCAATCATCAGCAAAAAGTCAGAAACAAACTAGCTCACTGATTGCATCAATAATATCATTTAATATTGAGAACAAGGGACCAAGGACACTTCCTCGTAGTACACCTAATCTCACTGGTAGCTGCCGTGAGCAATGGCCATCAATACTTACAAACTACACTCTGTCGCTTAAATACGATACAACACAAGAAACTATAAATTCTGGTAAGCGTAGAGACTGAAGCTTTAAGATTAGTTTTGCATGACATTGTTACGTTTCGCCTACAACGCGCGGTAATGCCGGCGCGGATGCAACGGACGCCGGGGCTTCGCTCAAAGCGGCGGACATTTTGGCCCGTTCGACGCCGCCGCAACGCCTCCCCGCCAAGCGTGTCCAGGCGTGTTTCAGTGCCACGTGTCTTCGTGTGTGCGTGTGTGTGTGTGTGCCCACGCTTGTCAAAGCGCGGCAGCCGGGGAGCGGAGCTCCCCAAGTGAGGAGCCAAGAGGTCTGTCCGTCGGCGAGTTGGCGATGCGTCACTACACTCGTCTCAACATGTCTCTCAGCTCGTCCGTGCTCCGCCGTCGCGTGGGCTCCGTGCTCCGCCGTCGCGTGGGCTCCGTGCTCCGCCGTCGCGTGGGCTCATCCCGTGACCTTCCTTCTGGCCCGCGACGCCGGAGTATAAGAGCAGCTGCCCCCGGACGCCGAGGGAGAGGCTCCGATTTCTTCAGTTGAGTTACGTGCTCTCCCGTCTCTCCACTTCGGTCGACCTGACCGGCCGCTCTTTTGCGATGTTAGAATAAACAAGTTGTTCTGTTACCAGTCTACTCTTGCTTTGCCGGGACCTTCGGATGCTTCCAGTGCCCCAGGCCGCCAGGCCAACGCTACCCTTGGGGCTTGCGACCCATTGGCAATAACGGGCGTCAGCACCGAGACCCCAACAGCTGGTTGCCAGCGGTGGGATCGCGACAACGGAGGCCAGCAGCGAAGAGATGCGGTTGACTGTATGCTGAGCAGCACAACGACCATCCGGGAGCAGTGCAACGAGCCCTGTGTGATGACTGGTTGCCTGCAGCGGAACGACTGCGCTGAATTCTTGGCTGCGAGGTTTGGTGAGTGCGGGACTTTCTTCTTCTGAGTTTTGCCAGGCTTTTGTTAGTGTCAGAAACAGAGCTGGTAATTGTGGTTGTCGTTGCTGCCGGGTTAGTTTGCGGCAAGACAATAGTAGACAGTAGAGAAAGTAGCATTCAGAGCAGCCATGGATTTGAAGTCGTTGCGCAAACCGATATTGCTGGAGCTTGCAAGAGAGTTGGGTCTGGATGTCTCAGACAAACTCAGAAAACCAGAACTGCTAAGGGCTATTCTTGAGTTAGAAGCTGAGGATGACGAGCTGTCGGAATGCCTTGAGACCATTGAGGAGAGGGAGCGTGAACTTAAAGAACAGAAAGAGAAAGATGAGCATGAACTTAAAGAACAGAAAGAGAAAGATGAGCGTGAACGAAAAGAACAGAAAGAAAAAGAAGAGCGCGAACACGCTTTGGAAATGAAGCGTCTCGAGGTAGAGATGGAACGCGCTCGTAATGGAAGTCAGGCACACGGTGCAGGAGAACGAGTATTGTTCAAAATGACTGACCTGATGCGGCCGTTTAAGCTTGGAGAGGACATTGGTTTGTACCTGGTTAACTTTGAGCGAACGTGCGAGAAGCAGGGGTTCTCTCGGGAAACGTGGCCACAGCGCTTGCTCACTTTGCTACCCGGCGAGGCGGCCGACGTAGTCGCTCGCTTGAATAGAGAGGAGGCAGAGGATTTCGACAAAGTGAAATCGAGTCTGCTAAAAAAGTACCGGCTGTCAGCGGAGGCGTTCCGTCGGAAGTTTCGGGAAAATGAGAAAGGCAAGAGTGAGTCATATACAGAGTTTGCCTACAGGCTTATGTCAAACATGCAGGAGTGGCTCAAAGAAGAGAAAGCGTTTGGTGACCACGAGAAAGTTCTGCAGTGTTTCGGGCTAGAACAGTTTTATAGTCGGTTACCTGAGAACGTGTGGTACTGGGTCTTGGATAGGCCAGACGTTAGTACGGTGGCTCGAGCCGCTGAGCTAGCCGAGGAGTTTGTGACGCGTCGGGCTCGTGGAGCTAAGGACGGTCAAAAGGGCGAATTTGGCTCCAAGTTTGAGAGGCCAAAGTTCACACCCATGAGAGCAAAGGGGGATACACGTAGTGCGGATGCGAGTGAAAGCAGTCCGACCGAACGTACGGAGACGGCGGCAACCGAAGCCGAACGCAGAAAGCGGTTCGAGACGAGGCAAGCGCGCGTTTGTTATACGTGCCAGAAGCCGGGTCACTTTTCGGCGCAGTGTCCAGAAACAAAAACAAAAGTCGTGTTTTTGTCTTTATGCAGCACTGACGAGAACATGAAGCTTCTCGAGCCTTACATGCGAGACCTCCTCGTGAACGGGAAAGCGTGCCGAGTGCTTCGCGATTCCGCAGCTACAATGGATGTAGTTCACCCCTCTTACGTAGAACCCGATATGTTCACGGGCGAGTGCGCATGGATCAAGCAAGCAGTGGAAGCTCATAGCGTGTGTCTGCCAGTAGCAAAAGTGTTTATTGAAGGACCTTTCGGAGCACTTGAGACGGAGGCCGCAGTGTCATCTATGCTGCCCCCCCAGTACCCGTACCTATTTTCGAACAGGTCCGATCACCTCCTGCGCGAGAAGGGGCTTTTGTTTGGTGAGGCTAGCGTTCAGGCCTTAACCAGATCGAAGGTTCGGGAGCTCGCTGCAAAGGCGGTAGTTGCGGGGCCGACGTTGTTGAACGATGAGAAAGGGTCAGAGGCGCAGCAAGCTGGTATTCAGAGCACGCCCGAACGGAATAAAATTGAGCCTGTAGCGTTAAAGGCACCAGATACTGGAGAGGAAATTCCCGATGCGGGAAAGTTAGAAGAGCTTCCGCTCGAGCTTCCGGGACTAGGCTCAGTGACGAACGGGAAAGACACCGATCAAGTCATTAGTGACTTAATAAGTAAAGCATCGCTGTCGCCTGAGCAGAAAACCGAACTACACCAGCTCTTACAAGAGTTTCAAGGTCTGTTCTCTGAGAGGCCTGGTAGGACTTCTGTCCTTACTCATGACATAGAACTTACCTCCCCAGAGCCAGTACGATCCAAGGCGTACCGGGTGTCACCCCGCCAGAGCGATATTATGGAGGCTGAGGTAACGAAAATGCTACAGCTCGGTGTTATTGAAGCGGGTGAGAGTGATTATACCTCCCCTTTGATTTTAGTTGAGGTACCGGGCAAGGAACCTCGTCCTTGCGTCGACTACCGCAGGCTTAATTCCATCACTAAGGATCAAATTTATCCGATCCCTAACATCGAGGAGCGCCTTGAGAGAGTGAGTAGCGCTCAGTTTATTTCCACCCTAGATCTTGTCAGGGGTTATTGGCAGGTTCCACTTACAGAAGAGGCTAGTAGGTATGCGGCGTTCATTTCACCAATGGGGACATTCCGTCCTAAAGTTTTGAGTTTTGGTTTGAAGAACGCGCCATACTGCTTTTCAAGCCTCATGGATAAAGTGTTGCGGGGACAGCAAGAATTCGCTTTACCGTATCTAGACGACGTAGCGATATTCTCCGCATCCTGGCCTGAGCATATGGCGCACTTGCGGGCAGTGCTAACCCGCCTGCGCGATGCGGGCTTGACAGTCAAGGCTCCCAAGTGCCAGTTAGCACAGGCCGAGGTTGTCTACCTCGGACACGTGATTGGTCGGGGTCGTCGCCGCCCCTCTGAAATAAAGGTGGCCGCTGTGCGAGACTTCCCGCAACCGCGCACGAAGACCGATATTCGGTCGTTCTTAGGTGTCGCCGGCTACTATCAGAGGTACATCCCCAGGTACTCTGATATCGCGGCTCCCTTGACGGATGCTCTAAGAAAGACAGAGCCGCAAACAGTCGTCTGGGATGAGACAAAGGAAAGAGCTTTTAGCGCCCTAAAGAGCGCCCTAACAAGCCAGCCTGTGCTACGATCGCCCGACTACACAAAAGGGTTCGTTGTTCAGTGCGATGCTAGTGAGCGAGGCATGGGCGTTGTACTGTGCCAACGGGAAAATGGAGAAGTAGAACACCCCGTCCTGTATGCTAGTCGTAAGCTGACGAGTCGTGAGCAGGCGTACAGCGCCACCGAGAAAGAGTGTGCGTGTATCGTGTGGGCCGTTCAGAAATTGTCATTACCTAGCTGGCTCGAGGTTTATCATTGAGACGGATCACTGCCCTCTCCAATGGCTGCAGACCATCTCTCCCAAAAATGGCCGCCTCCTGCGCTGGAGCCTCGCTTTGCAACAATATTCCTTGGAGGTGCGTTACAAAAAGGGGAGTCTCAACGGTAACGCCGATGGCTTAAGTCGAAGCCCCTAACGTGGGAATCAGCCTCAAAAATGCTTGTTACGGATGTTTTTCTTCCTGAGGCAGGATTTTTTTTAACCTATTGCTTTTGTGTAGTGTTTCAAAGTAATGATGTGCTTTCTAGTGCAATTTTCCGATTTGTGGACGCGTTCTGAGTGCTGCTAAACTACTGTAAGGAACTAGGCAGCAGTATAAAAGGGGAAAGAGCCTGGCAGGGCTTAGTGAGGGTTGTGCCGTGCTTGCTGACTGAGCGGTTGACTTTCGGCGTAGTTCTAACGCTTGCCGGAAACGAGAACAAAAATGTCAACTCTCCCGAAGTCACTTTGCAGTGTCCTGTGTGAACCTGAACGTGAGAACGAGGCCTTTTCTGTGCGCTGCGCTCAAGAAACGTCAAAGGACGCCCGACTTCGGTTATGAGCATCATCGAGCGACATCCCTCCGGACAGCGGATGCAGTCCCCTGACCATCGGGATCTCCTTCCCCCGGCGGGGCGGTCTGTTACGTTTCGCCTACAACGCGCGGTAATGCCGGCGCGGATGCAACGGACGCCGGGGCTTCGCTCAAAGCGGCGGACATTTTGGCCCGTTCGACGCCGCCGCAACGCCTCCCCGCCAAGCGTGTCCAGGCGTGTTTCAGTGCCACGTGTCTTCGTGTGTGCGTGTGTGTGTGTGTGCCCACGCTTGTCAAAGCGCGGCAGCCGGGGAGCGGAGCTCCCCAAGTGAGGAGCCAAGAGGTCTGTCCGTCGGCGGGTTGGCGATGCGTCACTACACTCGTCTCAACATGTCTCTCAGCTCGTCCGTGCTCCGCCGTCGCGTGGGCTCCGTGCTCCGCCGTCGCGTGGGCTCCGTGCTCCGCCGTCGCGTGGGCTCCGTGCTCCGCCGTCGCGTGGGCTCATCCCGTGACCTTCCTTCTGGCCCGCGACGCCGGAGTATAAGAGCAGCTGCCCCCGGACGCCGAGGGAGAGGCTCCGATTTCTTCTGTTGAGTTACGTGCTCTCCCGTCTCTCCACTTTGGTCGACCTGACCGGCCGCTCTTTTGCGATGTTAGAATAAACAAGTTGTTCTGTTACCAGTCTACTCTTGCTTTGCCGGGACCTTCGGATGCTTCCAGTGCCCCAGGCCGCCAGGCCAACGCTACCCTTGGGGCTTGCGACCCATTGGCAATAACGGGCGTCAGCACCGAGACCCCAACAACATACAAGATCAAGCGCCTTCTTAAAATCCAAGAACATAACGTTGATCTGACTTTGACTTATGAAGAACCGGGGCGAACCTGTGAACTGTTGTCAACTGGGTGACTGTGGAGAGCCCCTTTCTAAAGCTATGCTGAAATGGTGTTACTATGTTATTATCGGTTAAAAACTTCTTTATGTGATTCGCGAGGACCTGCTCCAGAATTTTACATGACGGCGTTAAATAGATTGGTCGATAATTTGTTAATATCATGCTGTCTCCTTTTTTGAAGGCAGGAGCGGTTCGAGCAGTTTTCCAATTGATAGAAATGTTAGCTGATCATAGGGAAGCACGAAAAATAACCACAATAAATTTTGCAAGTACTTCGGCATACCGGCGAAGAAAGGGGTCGGGTATATTATCAGGTCCAGCTGACGATTTAGTCTTTAAGTTTAGTAACATAGAAACAACACCACATCAGTAGACTTGTGCCACTTCCTGCACAAAGCCATTTTTGTCTCAACATATATTACGTTTCATGACCGCTACTGGTCCCTCGTTCACAACCAATAACTCGCAAAGTGGATTTAATCGCATTGCTTTGCCCTTAAATGTGTACCTCTCCCTTCATCCCTCATTCCGCAAATATCACCCCACACATGCACCCTCGTATACTTTTGACATTACGTATCCAGTTGTCAACCCACACAAAGCAGTCTTCCCGAGACCACCACAGTGCTTTGTACATAAAATCCGCACCACCTCCCCCATCTACCATTCCGCAAGCTCCCCTCCCCCCGCCCCAAAAAAAGCCACGTATAAATTTGACATCCCGTATAAAATTGTCAACACGCACAAATCAGCCTTCCTGAGACCACCACAGTTATTCGCATTTATATCCTTACCCACCCCCTTCGTATCAGCTCTGTCACGTGCGCAAAATTAACGCCGGCGCTAATCTGTTTGAACCGGACGCAGGCTGAGAAACCTTCCCGAAACTACTTCGTAATTGTACCTGCACTTCCTGCTCCTTAGGCGCTTGGTGAAGGTTAAAAGAAAAACCGTTGTTTCAGACCTACTGCGGGTGCCTTGGTCGCAATGAATAGCATTTTGGAGGGCCACGTTCCTTCCCTCCTCCCACAGAGGTGGTGTTGCACCTCCAGAGGGAACCACCACCCACCACAACCATTCCACCCCCACCATCCCCTTCCGCCACAACCACCACCACACAGCTGTAATACATAAATAGTTAGACCCAGCCGAATTGTTATCCATTGAGAACAAGGAAGCAGTAGCAGACTTCAAACGGCAATTATATGTTAACTAGGTTAAAGGAAGTCCTACTTTTACCTTTAACTTTTTCAAGCTGCACCCCGGAAACAGATGAGTGAAACTGAACTGTATCAAAATTACGGTTCACAAATCGGACTTGGCAACACAAAAGTATCCGGCAATAAATTTTCATAAACCTCTGCCGACATTCAACAGAACAACATTCCCTTCCCCAACGCGGGACAGACACTGACATAAAACACCACAGACACTCGCAATATGCACTGTAGCCTCAATCATAGCAAGGAAGTGGGTCTCGAGTTCTTGAACAAAAGTAAAAACCCTTTTTGATGGCACAGACCGATTCCCAAAGAGTTTGCTTGGTACGTAATATGCTTTTAGCATTGTGAAATATTGGTGCCGCCCACTTGTTGCGTTTTCGTCACCTTGCAACCAATGGCGACAAATGCAAACTTTCACAGATTATGCAACGAATAATTTAACCAAAAATCCTGCCACGTAATAAACAGCGGATTCATCGATAATATGAGATTCAATGTAGGCTGCTAGTTCTGAAATGTCTTCTAGACATAGGAAGTCGTTAGGCTTAATTCATTCTACAATGTCTGCAAGTACTGTTCAGGGACAACGGTGACGTTTCTCTAAGGAGTTCAGTTCCATCATCTTCTACATTCGCTTTCTCGGAGAGTTTAAACCAGAAATAAATTGCGCTACATTTGGGTTGGTGTTACATCCTTGTTGCTGCCTAATATGCACAAACATATTTTCGAGAGGATCCTTCTGCAGCCCACAATTTAGGAAGTAAAACATTTCTCATATTTGATGACAGATCTTCGGAAAAATGCAGAACTGCCTTAATCGTGATGTGCCATCCAATGACTGTTCACGGCTGACGCCTCGCAGAAGACTTTCACGATTGAAACCACAGAAACTGTTCTTCAAGAAATTTAATTCACTCATTTTGACCCTTTTGAATCTCGTATCCGCACTTTTGTGCATTTCTGGGGGGAGGGGGGCTTGAACTCTTCAGAGCGTTGAAGCTGTTATCCATACGCTCACAGAAATTTGTTATAGCTATGACTGACGCAGGAAGATCGTTTACATAAACTAATGCCATAAGTGATATGCTAACGGTTGTGCCGCTCTGCTAACCTGCACGTTAGAAGGCTTCTGGTAAACGTGCCGTTGTGTTGCTTCGGGGCCGATCGCAACCGTGATTCGTGCGTCGATTTGTAGAGGTCTTCAGTAGGCGAGTAATTTACAACCTCGTTCTCAGTTAGCAACTTATGAGCTTGGATACTGTTGCGAGTGGTTTTAATCGTATAAGGCACATCAAAGATGAAATAGACATGTTCGCCCTGAAATTCGAAAAACGGTTTCCAAACAGTGATGCCTAATTGCTGAGCTAGGCTTGCATTAGACGTACCTTGATCACAAATTACTGCTTTCACAATAATTGTGACGGCCTTACGTTGCTTAACCATCGAGAGGAGTAATTTATAACACTTGCCGATGGAGAGTGTGTCCTATTCTAAACGCCACTGGCTTCTGGATTAGAAACACCAGCCAGAAGCACAACCATCGCTTTGTCAGTAATACTGGATGGTCGCTCCATGCCATCATTTACAAATTCATGGAGAATATCGTGCCCCGCATCATACGACAATTTCTTTTCTAAAGCTATTTCATCAAACATGACGGTGCACACCCTTTCGCGCGCATTCCATGTCTGAGTGCTAGCTGAAATACTCTCTATAATTCCAGAAATCACGCTGGTGACATTCTAATGCTACTCAACCATAGAGAAAGAAATTCAGCGAAGCTAACTCGGCGGAAACTGCCAACAGGAATTACATCACGTTAGTATTAGTGCCGTCCGTAAGCTGCCGCAAGAATTGGAAAAAACAAGAATGTGAAATGAAGTTAACATTTTTGTAAATTCTTTCTCGCTAAAAGTAAAAAAAAGATTTCCGTCTAAATCAACTTATACTTTGCGACTTATTTTTCTTGCGTCACTTAGCAACAAGCTAACGTCACAGCAAACGCGCCAGGTCCATGCCTCATGCGCCAGACACACTCCCGATACGAGCGAGGCCGGCTGCGCATGTGAAGTTTGCTTGTTCGGTGACCTGTCTCGTATTTTTTTATTTTATTGTTATTTATGTTTTTCAATGTAGCCTAGTTTGTTAGGCTCCCGGCGTATTGTTTCGTTCCTTCTGCACTTCGACGCGGCATCATTTCACTATTACTCTACGGCAAGGTGAGAAATGTTTGACAGTCTGAGACGCATTTCAAGCAATTTTATGCTTACGGCACAGAACTGAGACGTGTGACGCAGTTAGCGAAAAAGAGCTGGTGCAGTTAATTTGAGTTAATGACTCCTACTAGGATATGTTTGCGACGCTTTCTATGGGCCTCAACATTACTGTAACTAATTGCTGTAGTTTTTGGGCATGCTCGTCACGCCTGCCGTTGTGACGCAGCTCAGCCGTGTGACGCAGTTTCACGTACACCGAATCTTACTGAGACAAGTTCATAACGCTTTCTCTGACTCCCAACATTACTGTAATTAATTTCGTTACTTTCTGGGATACTGTTGAGGCACGCTCGCTGCGCCTGGTGTTGTGGCGCAGTTAACAAAAAGCAACTCGGCCGTGGTGACAAAGCTTAACGTGTACTGAATCTTGATGGGAAAAAATTGTGACGCTTTTTATGGCCCCGCAACAGTATATACCTTCTTTTGCTAGTCACACGTGTCGAAAACGCGACGAGCGGTTGCGAAGAGTGATAATACAGGCGTATCTTGCTTGCGCCGGCAGGACGCGCAAAAGATAACGCTGAGGAAATAAAAAATCACCGCCCCTTTCAGTCTGTGAAGATGGTCGAACCATTCTTTTAAGGGGAAGAAGAAGAAGCGGAAGGGAGCGGACGTGTGCCGCATTGGTTCCGTCTTTTTAAATCATTCTGCAGGCAGTTTTGGCAGGACCCCGCATTCAAGCACATCATCGGATTCGCGAGGTTAACGCGAATTGGTGGATACCTTTGGACAAGGTGGCCAGCATTTTCTTCCACTTTAATCACCTCTTTTCTGTGCATCGCACGTGGGCGCCTCGCCGGGCTTAACGTAAGTCCAGCGAGCCCGCCAAGCCAGCATGGCTGATATACGTATGAATGATGAACACTCCTCGGAGGTGGAAGATGGCGAGGAAAAAATGGGTTGGCAGGTGGTCACCAACCGAAGATCGCGATTTCCGAAAAAGACCTGGAGAGCTGGTGGAGCTGTCAATTTGGCCGAAGAATCACAATGAAAGTAGGTCGACAACACAGGTGCTGCCGGGGCCGACAAGCTCAAGCGCCGGATTGTGAAGGCGTCAAGGATGCCGCAACTGCCGGAGGAGCACAGGAAAATGATCGTTAGGCTTCGGGGAGGCCTCAACCTGAGCAAGGTCAGCACGGCTATTGGAGAAGCGATCGTCGAGGCGGCTGCACTTACAGCAGACCAAGCGAAGAATACATCGTCTGCCCCAACTTCACACAGAATATCGTGGCGGTTTCTACATCGGATTCCGAGCATGCCGAAAAGTATGCGAGAATCAAGTCCATTACGGTCTTGGAGGCGGAATATGAAGTAAGCGCTTACGAAACGGCCCCCGCTCTACGTGCAAGGGGGTTATTAGAAGAATGAACCTCAATGACAGTCAAAGTGTGATCACGAAAAAGATTGCGCATGAATACAACCCAAAGGCGTTGGCTGCACAAGGTATCATAGCTAAGGGCTCGGTTATAGTGCTTTTCGACGGACTCAGGATGTCCAACTTTATCAAATATGGGTCAACCCTCGTGAGGTGCTATCTACACAGGAAGCGATTTGACTTATGTCACGCATGTGGAAGAATTGGACACAGATCAGACGTTGGCCCCACACGTGACGTTGTGCAGTGCAGGGGATGTGGCATGCAAGACCCAGGGGAGGATCATATCTGCTCTCCCAAATGCAAGTTCTGCAGTGAAAATCACCGCACAGGTGACAAGGCTTGCAAGGAGCGGTACCAAGTACCATATGTAGTAACAGTAACAAAAAGACAACGCTCCAAAGTGGAGACCGAGATGGAATCGACCAAAGCGACAAAAGAAACCCCTTCGGGCGCCGGCAGGCGCTCACGCTCAAGAAGCACATTAAGATTAAGAAAGCGTTCATCATCGAAGGGGAGAAACCGTTCCAGGTCTCGGGAGGCGCACGTGCACTTTGAGGAGCAGGAGCTGAAGACAAACAAGAAAAAAGGAGCCAGGAGCGACCAGGGTCGAAAAAGTCAAAGGTGCTGTGAAAGTCAGGTGCAATAGCCTTGCAGCAACAAAGCAATGATGCCAGAGTAGAACAGCTGATCAGAGAGGTTATATCACTAAAGAAAGCAAATGAAGAACTTAAGAAGCAGATGCAGGAAATTAACAAAGGGATTCAAGGCAGAAAGCAGCAGTGTGGTAATAGCTAAGCCAGTCAGTAGAAGTAACATCCAGGAGGAAAAAGGCACACCGCCGCCCAAGAAGAGAGCTGTAGTTCAGGAGGTGGAATCGATGTGCTCGGTTTCGGATGGAGATTAGGAATGCGATTAGGGACCTTAAGGACATGGTAGACGGCGTTAACCTTAAGCTGTATGAAACATGGTAGTGGAAGTTAATATTGCAGAAAAGGCTGAAAAAGCTAGAGGCGCAAGGAGAGGATGAGGAATATGTGCCTTCGCAAGCCGAAAGCGCTAGAACAGTCCCAGGAGCGGTAGGTGGTACAGTTAAGATAACAGTGACACGAGTAGCAAGTCAGGGGGAAACGGCGATAATAATGGATAGCAGAAAGAGACTTGGTGTGTGGCAGTGGAACTGCAGATGATCTCAGCAAAAAAGAACGTCACTAGCAAGATAAAACGGTTGAAAATCGGCCGAAATTAATAATGCTGCAGGAAACTCTAGCGGAGGAGACCGGGCTGTCCGGCTTTAACTCGGTTTGCAAAGGCGAAGAACCGGGCACAGGAATTGCCACCCTAATTGACAAGAAAATTCCCTACATAGAGCATGATTTAAAATTAGGGGCGAGTAAAATTGAATACATATTGATACAAATGGTCCTAAAAAGGCACAGAGGTAAAGCGCAAAGCTCGTTCTGCCTCAACATATAAAGCAGTGCCAGAGAGGTGAGACAGAGCTTCAGATCCATTTTTAATAAGGCCATGGGGGTAGTCAAAACTGTGCCGCTTATATTTGACGGGGACTTCAACGCCCCACACCAATCTTGGGGTTACCGCTGGAGTAGTAAGCAAGGGGATGGAATCTGGCATCCCACCACGGATTTAGGCCTCTCTCTTATCACGGATCCAGCCTATCTTACTAGGCGTGGCACTACCAATTGTAGGGACACTACCCCGGACTTATTCTTCGCTTATAACTCACCCAGGGCAGACTGGATCAACTCTGGCGCAGCTCTAGGGAGCGACCAATATATACTATGCATAATGGTGGAAACCACGGGGGTGGAGGTAAAGCATTTCACTTACATAGACTGGGATCAATTTAGAAAAATCGGAAAAGACAGAGCAGACACAGATATAAAAGGGCAGATCAGACTACCAGTGTGGGTGGTTCAGCTTAGGGATCATTTGAATGCATCAACTAAGGTTATAGAGATAGAGGAAGAAGTGTCGAACAAATTGACAGTAGAATTGACAACACTTAAACAGAAAACTTAGGAAACGAATTGCTCAGCTCATTGGTATATCGAAGAGCACGCGCGATATTTGCAGAAACAAATATGGGATGAGGTGTGCAAATGTGTAGATGGAAGGATAAAACGTGGAGGCAATTGGTGTCTGCTCAGGCTTCTGCTCAATGAAAAAGGCACCAAATCGAATAGACGTACGACAGTGGCGAAGCTGGTACACCAGGAAAGTCAGACTGCAAGTGCAGAGACCATAATGGAGCGATTGGCAGCCAAATACTTGCCTCTCAGGAACGAGGATCAGGATGTAAGCTATCCCGAATAATTAAGGGTAGAATGCAACTATATGGATCAGGGACTCACTGAAAGTAAAGGCCGCACGGCACTGTATGATTTGAATAGTAGGTCAGCAGCGGGCCCGGATGGCATCTCTAACAGATTGATTAAGAATTTGCATGCCATATCGATAAAATATCTGACCACATATATTAATGAAATATGGAAAGATGGGGTATATCCAGAAGAATGAAGGACGGCCAGTACTATCTTAATAAAAAAGCCAGGCAAACAACTCCACTTTGATAACCTCAGGCCAATGTCGTTAACATCATGTCTAGGGAAAACCATGGAGCATGTGATATTGAACGGGTTAAACAAATATGTTGAGGACAATTACATCCTACCGGATAATGTGATTGGTTTCAGACCAGGCTTGTCCACACAAGATGCTATGTTGTTAATCAAACATCAACTGCTATTAGCCAAACCAAAGAACACTCGAGCTCTCTTGGGGTTACATGTCGAAAGAGCTTTTGACATAATTAAGCATAGACCAATACTTGAAGTCATTTCCGCACTGGGATTGGGCAGAAAACTGTATGAGGTGGTCAAAACCTTTCTTGGCAATCGTTCAGCTCAGTCCAGATTCGGGGATATTAATTCAAAGAAGATGTATCTCGGTGACAGAGGGGCGCCACAAGGGTCGGTCTTGTTGTTCTGTATCGCCCAGGCGGTATGATAACATTCTACCGTGAATGACGCGTGCCTGACCGGCATGCAGCGTTATCTATGAAAGCATGCTGCTGCCTCGAATAAAGGGCTTTTTGCGTTGCTGCCACAGAAGCGTCTGTCTGCTGCTTAGGATAGAACATCTGGCGACGAGGGTGGGACCCGGCGAGCAGCAAACCACCGCCGGCCGGCAGCAGTCACGAGGCTGAGCCGCCTACGGTGCAAGGCGACACAGAGCCCTTGCCGCCACGACTTCATCGACAGACTGCAGCCGCGCAAGAACGTCGCGAGGAAGCAAGGCGTCATGGAGCCCTTGCATGGACTTCAGCGGCTGGCTGGAGTAAGCGAACAAGAACCGACAGTACGGACAAGGCACATCAAGGAAATCGGCTGGGCAGATAAGTGAAATTTCCTCATTATGGCAGAACACGGACGTGGTCCGAAGCTCGGCAGAATGACAGAATGCGACCAAAAAATCTAAAACATACGCTCGTATTTTGAACGCTTCGAGAACTACGTAGACATAAATGATGCCCCTGCAGACAAGAAACTGAAGTTGTTTCTGAACGTACTCGGCGCGCAAGCTTATGAAGAGCTAAAGAAGGTAACTGTGCCTCATTTGCTTTCTCAGAAGACATTCGAAGAAATTGAACAGCTTCTGGAAGCTCATTTCAGCCCTGGGCCGCTATCTTGTACGCGTTCGAAAAGCCGACGTTCGATTTCGCCTCGCGTGATTGTCCAGGCTGCGCCGACATCGCGGCGTAGGCCAATCTAGTCCAATCGCGTGAGGCGAAGTCGAACGTCGGCTTTTCGAACGTGTATACAAGATAGCGGCTCTGCTCACTCAATTATCGCAGAGCGATGTAAACTTAATCGCCGAATGCAGCAAGAAAATGAAATTTCATCACTGAACTGAAGCATCTTGGAAGAGATTGCAATTTCGGCACGTTTTTTAAATAATGCCTTAAGGGACAGACTAGTGGCTGGTTTGCGTGTCGAGGAAACGCAACGGGCTCTTTTTGCACAGGCTGACTTGACGTTCACAGGCTGACTTGACGTTCACAGGCTGACTTGACGTTCGAACTGGCGTGCAAAACAGCGCTAGAAAAAGAGCTAGCTGCACAACAGGCGAAGCAAATGCATGCGTTTGACACGAAACCGTGCAGCGTCAGCGTCATTCAGGGCGAACGTCACCGTTAGTGTTAGTATTGGAACCACACCTGCAGAAATTGTAACAAAAAAAGGGCATTTGCAAGGAGCCAAAGCAAAAGCTATCAGTTATGTCGACACCAGGGACGACGAATCTGAAGACTTGAGTTGTCAAACTGTGTTCTACTCGGGCAAAAGCTCAAGGGGCTGCAGCGTCGACCTGAACATTGAAGGGAAGACTGTTTCGCTGATAATTGACACCGGTGCAGCGGTCACGATCGTACCAGAGCAGTTGTATAAGCAGTATTTCCCGCATGTCAGATGTGTGGAACCAAAGCTGTCGCTGAGCACTTACACAGGAGAAAAGCTGAAGATACTTGGAACAGCAAAAGTATTAGTCAAACAGGAAGGAAGCGAGATCTCTTTGCCCATAGTGGAAGTGCAGGGAAACGGAACGCCGATGCCCGCTCTCATGGGAAGACACAGGCTGGAAAAACTACAGATAAACTGGAAAGCAGTATAGTCTGTCAACGGATAGGCCACTGGAGCAGAGGGTAGAAGCTTTACGGAAGAAGTATCCTGAGGTTTTCAAGAGCACCCCGGGTGTCGTCAAAAACTTCGAAGCTCGCATCTTTGTTGAAGAAGGGGCTCAACCAGTGTTCTCAAAAGCATGGCTAATACCATTTGCTAACAAAGAGGAAGTAGCAAAGGAGTTGGAAAAGCTCGAGCAAGCCGGAATACTAAAGTGACTGGGCAACGCCTCTGGGGGTGGTCGCGAAGAAAGGCGGCGCAGGATTAAGGTTATGCGGCCACTACAAGGTCACGGTTGATCCTGTTCTAAAAGCGGACCATTACCCTTCGTCATTGCCGGAAGATTTGTATTCCATGCTCGCGGGAGGCAAAATCTTTTGCGTCCTGGATTTATCGCAAGCCTATCAACAAGTGCCGCTTGCTGAGAAAAGCAAAGCGTTGCTAACGGTGAACACTCATCTCTAATTATTTGTTTCAGCGCCTTCCATTCGGTACCTCTAGCGCACCCGCTGTTGCATCTGGGTCGCAAGCCCCAAGGGTAGCGTTGGCCTGGCGGCCTGGGGCACAGCTGGAAGCATCCGAAGGTCCTGGCAAAGGATGAGTCGATTGCTAACAGAACAACTTGTTTATTATAACATTGCAAAAGAGCGGCCGGTCAGGTCGACCGAAGTGGAGAGACGGGAGAGCACGTTACTCGACGGAAGAAATCGGAGCCTCCCTCGGCGTTCGGGGGCAGCTGCTTTTATACTCTCGGATTCGAGGGCAAGAAGGAACGGGTCGGGATGAGGCGCACGTGACGGCGTCGCGCGGACACGTTGAGACGAGAAGTGACGCATCCGCCGGGCCGGCGCCGGTCAGACCTCCTCACTTCACAGTTGGGGAGCTCTTCTCCCCGGCTGCCGCACTTTGACAAGCATGGGCACGAACATGTACACACACACACAGAGACACGTGGCATTGAAACATGCCTGGACGCGCTTGGCAGGACGCGTTGCGGCAGCGCTGAACGGGCCAAAATGTCCACCGCTTTGAACGAAGCCCCGGCGTCCGTTGCATCCGCGCCGGCTATACCGCGCGTTGGAGGCGAAACGTAACACCGCTCTCTTTCAGTCGTTAATGGACGAAGTCTTAAAAGGGATTCCAAAAGTGGGTTGCTATATCGAAGACGTCATCGTCGTAGGCGACAACATAGACGACTGCCAATTTAACCTGTTCTCACGGGATTCGACACACACGTACGTCACCATAGCATGCTTCATCAAACGGGGTAGCAGAAAGGCTAGTTCCAACGACAAAATCCACTCTACTCAAAAAAGTACTTCACGATAACCTAACAGGCCAAAACAGAAGTCTGCATCAACAATTTAACGACTTCTTGCTTGCTTACAGGAACACCCCGAATTCCGTAACAAGAACGCCGGCTGAGCTGTTCCTGAAACAACTTCGAGTGAAGCTTTCACTCCTGAAGCCAAATTTTGTGCAGGATATGCGCAGCCGTCAAGACAGACACCACCCATCGCAACGAGGGCCGAGGAAGGGACCCACAGATGGAAGCCGGTGACACAGTTCTCTTCAAGACTACGAGAGGGGAAACCCTGTCATGGGAGGAAGCTGTCGTAGTGCAACGCGTAAGCGACTCTACGTTCGTAGTCAGTCGGTGACCATTTTCGTTTTGTGCATATCGACCACTTGTGGCCTAGCTGGATTTCGGGACCAAAGACTTCATTCCATCCGGACCTCACAAAAGAAGCTCATCCTGAGTCCATTCCAAGTGCCCGTATTCAGCGAGATTTTATGTCAACAGCCTCGGAAGAAAATCCCCCTGCTGACTCCATGATTAGTGGTCCTACTGTGGACCAGCTTGAGGATGTTCGCGTAGATGACTCCACTTCAACTAAGGAACCGGCATCGCAGCCTGAGGCAAGACACTCAGCAGCGCAGCCTGCAAGTATCACCCCATCAACCATGGCATCACCTGAAGAAATCCATCTGCGAAGAAGTAATCGCACAAGGCGTCCTCCTGATCGCTATCAAGCCTCCAATTATGAGCGCGGAAAGAAGCGCGTGTACCTTTAATTAAGGAGGAAGGAATGTTCTGTATCGGCCAGGTGGCATGATAAGCTTGTACCGTGAATGACTTGTGCCCGACCGGCATGCAGCGTTATTTATAAGAGTACGCTGCTGCCTTGAATAAAGGGCTTTTTGCGTTGCTGCCACAGAAGCGTCTGTCTGCTGCTTAGAATAGAACACTTGTCACCTATGTTTTCAACCTGGCCATGTCAAAAGTGGCAAAGGGATTAAAAGGGATAGAGGCATTCACTTTACCATTTATGGAGATGATGCGACTATATGGACCACTGAAGGAAGTATGGGACAGGCGGAAAGCAGACTTCAGAAGAGCATTTATGAGGTAGAGTCCATTTTAGAAGACGTGGGACTCAAATGCTCTATTAATAAGTCTGAACTCCTTGTACTCAATAACAGGAGAAGGGGTAGAAAACCGAGGGGATATGTTCCCGAGGAAGAGCCCAGGTTAGTACTAACCACTAAGGCAGGCGAATCTATTAAGCAAATAGAATCAATTATAGTCTTAGGGTTATTTCTGGAGGCAAACGGGGCAAACGGAAGAACAATACAACACATCACAAGCAAGACTGAGGAAGTAATAAGATTGCCAAGGAGAATCACTGACAGACACAGAGGGTTGGGAGAGGAGAGCGCCGCGAGACTGGTCTACGCTTTCGCCCTGTGTCACTTCTCATAAGTAGCTGGGATGCTCAGTTGGACAGACAGAGCTAAACAAGTTAAAAAGATTAATTAAAGGGCTTGTCAAAATAGTGGGGTGAGCGCTTAACACGCCGGGTGATAAATTAATGTAACTGGGACTCCACAAGACAACAGCGGAGATAATTGAAGATCAGCAAATTGCCCACAGAGAGTGGCTCTCTGGAACAAGGTCAGGTAGAGCAATAGTCGAAGAGTGCCCAACGGAATGCACAATTTAAGTTGAAAACACAGTGGAACTAAAAGATAGCATAGGAGAGATAATAAAGAGGACTCCTTTCCCCAGAAATATGCAGCCTGTGCACAACCTGGAAAGACGAAAGGCAAGGACCAAAGCTCTCCTGCAAGAGATAGAACACGACAGAAAACATGCGGCTTTTGTAGATGCTGCATTGGTCAGAGGAAAGAACGCTTTACGGCAGTAGTAGTAGATGCAGATGGTCTCGCTCGGGATGATTTTACAATCATGACTAAAGACTTAACAGTCGCAGAACAAGTAGCGATTACATTGGCTTTAAGGAAGAATAAGTGGACGCGACTTTGCAGTGACTCTAAGATGGCTCTTGGACACTTTACCAAGGGCTTCGAAACCAAAAGGGCTGCCCAGCTGATCGGTGATATGGACAGCCAAGGGATCGAAATCCGCTGGTTTCCTGCACACATGGGGTCTGTCGATCCTTCTCGGAATAATTTAAACGAGATGGCTAACGCAGCTGCATGAGGACGTACTATCCGTGCAGTACGCGACCAGGACCATAATAATATACAGGGCGAGAACAGGGACCAATGACTTTCATATAATGAAAGCACGAAGCATTACTGCATTAAGAGAAGGGAATTCCCAGTGCCAGACGCTAAGCTGAATAGAGCTCAAGCAGTGACTGTGAGATTGTTACAGACAAGAACTTATACGAGTCGAAACTTTATTAACCAGCTATATCCAGAAAGAGACGTATCAATCAATTGCGAGAAGTGTAATGACCTCATTAATCTGGATAACATGCTTGGCAGTGTCCTGTGTCTTTCACAGACTGTGGCAAGGAAAGAGACTGGTGGCGACGAGTGCTCCACAGTGGAGTTCTTTTACATCAAGTACAGGCCGTCCACAAGGCCCATGATACGGCGATAAGGTTAACCCTTACTGTCCCGACGTGGGAGCCACCTGCATCAACCTAACGGTTGGTCTTCAGGACCTGAATAAAGTTCATCATACCATACCATTCTTTCACCTTATTTTCGCGTATGCGGTAGGCAGTTTCTTCCCCAAAAGCATGCACTACTCGTGGTCTTCCAATAGTTGTAGCTGGGATGGAATGTGCGGACCCACTAATCCAAAGCTTCATAGACTGGGCGTAAAGCCCACCACTGGAGATGCTTAGTTTGTTCCCCCAGTATGAAAAGGAACACAAAAAGAAATGTGGTGGTAAGCCTGCACTCCCGAAGGTATAACGGGCTGAAAAAACCAATCGCAATATAAGTGAAAAGGTATCGTCAATGCTAACAGTCCAAAAGAAATTTAGAGATAAAGCCAGTAAAAGATACACAAATGTTTGCGGAGGTGAAACCCTATATGGAAAACAGAGCAGAGTAAGAAGAAAGAATAGGACGCGAGTAAAGGGCAGCGTGGATCCACCGAAGAGCGTGCTCCTGTAGATTACACTAAAGGCTAAGCTTCGGCAGTGATGTTTATTCTTTGTGATGCTGCAAGTTTATTGCAGATATGTTTGAAGATTTAAGATGAGGCGGCCACCTTCAGTCCAGAGAGAAGAGGATCGGCCATCTTCAGTCCAGAGAGAGCAGAGCAGTGTGTGCGCTCCGTGCCGCAGGTGGTCCAAGTACATCGCAAGGCTCCGTTGTAAGCTGACCTGGCCGGGAGCAACATTGTCTGGTAGTATGCCTGCAAGCCAGATAGCACAAGTAGCCAGGGCATCCTCCGAGCAGCCGGATATTAAAAATGCGTGCCAATAGGGAACGTAAAGGTGGTTTGAAATGCAGCAGTGGAGGGGTGGCAAGAAGGCAATGAAGAGGGGGAAAGGAAGGGAAAGTAATGTAGGATGTAGTATGCCGTTAGCGCCATGTGGCTCGGGGTAGAGACGCCACAACTGTAGGCATGAGCAGTGCAGACGGCAGCGAACAGACATGCAAAAGTAATATGAAAAAATAAATGTGAATAAAATATCGCGAGATAAAAGAAGGGGAGACCAAAAGAGGCCGTGGGAGAACGAAAGGAGTTAAGAGCCATCCGGAAAAGTAGAAATGGTAGGGTGCATAGGCACAGAACTGACGATGGCATTAGCTAACGGCAGAAGCAAGGCTCGCTGCCGTTTGTTTTGAAAGATAGCAGGGTGCGCCGTCAGTGTCACGTGTTGAATTCGAGAGACGGCACACAGTGGAGCCACAATTGGCGCAGTGCGTGGGCATGCGGAAAAATGCGTATCCACTCGCACTCCGCACCGCACGCACACAAATTCATGGCACTGAGGTGGAATCGGTGTAATAAGGGAAGTGCCCATGCCCGGTGAACAGATGAACAAGTAAGCGGTTTGGGGGAGACCAGCAGGGTATAGAATGGTCACTGCTGACCCATGTGTAAAGGCACGAGCCCTTCCCCTCCCTCTGCCAGTATTGGTGTCGCTGGTTCGTGGCAATCGCATAAAATCTCGTTCTGATCCATCGAATGGAGAGAGCGCTTGTCCGAAGAGCACCAGTAGAGCATGCAGACGAAGCGGCGCTGTCGGCAAGCTCGTTACCCAGCACGCCCCGATGTCCTGGTACATGAAATAACAGGACACCAGGACCATTTCTTGCCAGGAAACGTAGCGCACTTCTGATCCACCGTATCTGCTCGCCCGCACCGCGGAGCCGCGACAGTCAGCAGCAGCGAGAGACAGTCAGTGTAAAAGTACACGGTGCTGTGCAGGGTAGCTATATATGCGAGGGCGTCCTCAAATATACACATCTCAGTGGCGAACGCACTAGAGGCATTTACTACTTTGAACTTGATGACACGGACGACGCGACCACACTGATCAAATGCGACGAATGCGGCGCCCGCTGCGGTAGTGGTGCAGGCACCGTCCGTGTAAACATGCACCGTCCGTGAAAGTTTCAGCGCCATAATGCGTCACCTGGCGAAGTGTGAATAAACTCCGCCGCAAAGCGGTCCAGTTCCACATTTAGTGGAGGGCAATTGGCTAGGACATAGAGCCGACGTACGCGTCGTGTGATAGGCGCCCGTCATAGCGACGAGAAGAGACCGCTCGGCAGATAGGACGCGCGTGCTAAGGTGGACCGAGGGGAAGGGAGGCCACCAAACTGGGGATACGTATGCAACTGCAGGTAGCAAAACCTGTCTTTACAGCCGAGGAATAATTGCCGGAGAGAGCGTGCGATGTATCGAATAAAATTTAGTATTCGAACAGCCAATACCTCAGATTCAGGTTTACTATATTCAACGTGAGCAGAAAAGTTAACTTTATCGTCAAAAACCACACCAAGCAATTTGATGCGGTCTGCAAAAACGTGCCATCCAATCGGATGGACGGCCGCCGTTTAGACGTTCCAATGTGACCGTTGTTAAAAAAGACAAAAAAACGATTTTGGATGACTGATTTGGACCTTTTTCTGTCGAGACCAATTACAGACCAAGGTAAGTACCGATTCCGCCAAGGCCTGCAGTTGCAAACGCGAAGTACTACTAATAAGGATAACGGTGTCATCCGCATAGGCCTGTATGTGGACGCCCTCAGGAAGGTCGAGATCAAGCAGCGAATGAATGACAACATTCCATAGGAGTGGGCTGATAGGTGATCCCTGAGGAGTGCCAAGCGATAAGCGTGCTGTCACCTCTCCTGCATGCGAACGAAATCAAACCATTCGACCTGTCAGGAATGACTGAAGCAGGAGGTACAAGTTGACAGTGCAACGGTGCTTGCGGAAGAAAAATAGAACCGCATCGTGCCACACGCTGTCGAAGGCCCCTGTGAAATTTAGCGAGATCAAGAGAGCGGGAGTCTTGGTAGATTTTAGGGCGCACAGCCGCTGACGCAGCGAACAGAGCGCCTGAAGGGCACCACGAGCATGTGTGAAGCCAAATTGGCGAGGGTGGAGAAGATTTCAAGAATGTAGGAAATAGTACAGTCGGGAATTGAGCAAACGTTCGAAAACCTTCCCAAAACGAGAGTTCATTACGAGAGGCCTGTAAGCGGAGGGTATACGTGAAGGGGACCGCCAGGCTTTGGGATAATTATCCTGCCAATCTTCCAACAGGAGGGGAAGTGGTCCAGATTAAGAGCGCCGTTGAATATAGACAAAAAGAAGTGGGGATGCTGCTGAAATAGTTGTCGGACAAACATGCCGGTAAGGCTGTCCAGCCCCGGCGCCGCACGAGAGTTATCCAGCGAAATAGCATTTTCGACCTCGGTCATGCTAAACGGGTGGTGCTTATGGTGCCAAGGGTACGGGCATGTGGTGAGCTGCCTAAGGCGTTGATCGAAATCGTTGTCAGTAGTAGGATCGTCGGCCACCATTGCAAAAGCAACGCGGCGGAGTCGAGAACAGAGACTGTCGATTCGTCAGAAGAGATAGCGAGTGGGGGAAGTGTTGTCGCTGCGACGAGTTTGCCGAACGCCAGCTGAAAAGGCTTGCCGAAGAGGTTTTTCGCAGTAAGATCGCGACAGAGGATCTTTTCAAAGCTTCCCTAGTCAGATGTTGTGTTTCTATACCGCGAAGGCGCTGGCATACTGCCGCCTGAAAACCTTTCGCAGGGCAGGATCATTTGCTCGCTAAACCTGGCGTCGCACAAGCGCACCCTTGACCGCTCTTTATCCAATTGCGGAGTCCACCACGCGTTCGCCCGCTCCCCTCACTGTCGTGCTACACGCATGTACTTACAAGAACAAATTGGGCTAACGCCAAGTCCAGCAACAGGGCCGAGGAGAAGGCACAGCGACTTACACGGGCGAACCACGCGGATTTCTGCAAATCCTGAAGAATTTGACATCGTGCAAAAGTTGTTATACGCTTGTCGGCTATGCCATGAGTGGCGGAAAGAGAGAATTCAGTGTATCTATGGCCCGGGAGCGTGTCCGCATCCGATACAGCCAATTATACCCCTTCTGCGCAAATGGAACGGACAGCATCGTGACATCGATCCACGAACTGGTGTAGGGTGTGTCAAAAGTAGGGGGCGATGTGGGTTCGTTCAATATGTGCAAACTGTTGGCACTGGCAAATTGTGCAAGCTGGACGCCTCGTACGTCGCCCCCATACTGTGCCATCGTATTGTGCTATCGCTGCAATACGATAGCACACGAGCGCAGTCACGGGGTTTTATTTCATATTTCGCGGGCTTTCTTTAAACGCCAAAATAAAAAAAAATAGCCACGCAGTATGTATTTGCCGCAAAAAATTGGATCGATCGTTTCTGAACCCCCTCTACAACGCAACGAAACGCACTTGGCCCTAAAGTTAATCTTTAAAAAATGGCATAATTAATGTTAGTTCATTAACTACTTAAGCGGAATATAAGGAATTCTCTAAGGAGCGCCAAATGACGCCAAACCATGTGCCGTTGGTGTCATTCAGCTGCAGCTAACCACTTTTTTTAAATACTTGGCACAAATTACGTGAAACACCCTGTAGATACTGTGCAGTACACACGAGTCTGTCCAGAATCGACGGCAATATTCATTTACTCCATTAATTCATCATCAGTGTTACTAAACAAAAAGCATGCTGAGCGTCTATCACTGAATTTGCATCGTGAAGTCTCCTGACCTTGGATAAGTTCTGCCATCCTACCCTCCAATATTCCTTCATCAAGAGCTCGGCGCTTGTGATCACGGATAAGCCAAAGACCAACCCCGCCTGCAGAACCTCTAAGCAACGTCAAAAGCTTACGCAGTGCGCCATCTTAAAAATGGTTTGTTTTTACACCCTAGGCACGCAGCGTGGTATTGGTATTTACAGCATGTACTGGTCCAGAGTAAACAACAGCTGTACGTAGTTTTACTGTCTTTGGGGCTAGTTGCGTTGAAAATGAAGTTATTCGCCGAACCTCGGCCGCGTAAACTTTCGATGGCGACTGTGCCATTGAGCACGTGTATTTTCTTAATTCCACACACAATTTTTTTAACGAATAGCCTTCCAGCCAACGTCATGCTGTGCTCAAACCTGGCTAATTTTCAGGACAGCCATCACAAACATGATGTATTAAGTACAACAACAACGCAACTGGTACATCATTATTAGAACAAATAAGGTATATCAAATATGTAAACAAATGAAGGATAATAAAATTGTCTATGAAATTTTACTCAAATGTCAGGACTGCTTCAAAACTTTACATGCTCGTCTCGTGTACCTCCCTAAGCTTTCTCCTAACTTGAAAGGGCAAAATTGAGATCTCTTGCGGCACCATGGCAGAAAAGGGAATCTGCGGCTTAGTGAAACTATGTTAAAGGGTCAGATTCCATTGTGCTCCTCAAGGACAACAAAATACTCCTTAAAATTTTATTTACAGGCAGTGGAGAAAATGATAAATGGTGCTCAGTGGGTTCTGACGTGATCATTACAAAACCACCGCACCGACGTGGGTCGTAAAAAATTCAAATTAGGGAACATTTATAGCAAGCCCTGATGGTCCTTTCTCATCTTTCTTCAAATGTTCACACCCGTTAAATATGGTGTAGAAGAATATTCTCAAAGAATTACGGACTAATTGTCACCAGTATTTATAGCACGGTGCTGTCACCTGACTCAGCAATACAGTGAGCCAGGAACCGAACAGCAGAATGCGATAGCACCTGTGGTGATTACAGTCGAGGACAAGTTTTCCTTGCACAACTTTGTGGACATAACTCAAAAAGGGTCTGCAGTTCGAATCATTCTCTTTTTACACGACAGGCTACATTAACACGTCCTTGCGTCTTTTCGCTAAATTTCCTATACTTCTCTGCCTTCGTCTTGTAAAAAGATATGAAGACTTTTAGTATTTCTGCGATTTCTTGAAGCTATGTAGGAATGTTTAAAATTATAAGACACGAGTGCTGCATATTGAGGATATAATTTTTAGGTTTCGAGGTACCAGCTTGTACTAACGAAACAAACTTATGTGCTAATTCTGACCGCTTTCATTTGCACCCATGATCACGTCCGCAAAAATACTGCTTTTACATTTTGTAAATGTACTCCGTCAAGTAACTTCAACTGTATTTCTTCATACGAATAATACATCTGTGGCTGCTGGCAATGTTTATACTGTTGTGTCTTTTAATTCCGCTCACTGGACGTCAATTTTTTTCTCTGGTACCTTTCAAGTAGCACAATAGTCGCACAAACACGCCTTTCCCATGGCATAGCTGCAGAGGCAAAAATAGTTTACAGTACTCTTTACCTTAAGAAAGATATTAACTTTCACGGCACGTTATCTGTATTTATTGTCTAAGGTAGATTATACTTAAAGAAGAAAAGATGTTTGGAAGCACGTTCGCATGTTCACGAAACCAGCCAACTATATTTTTCTGCAAAGAGGTTGGTGCAGATAGAAACTTAACAAGAACTGTAACTGGATGACGGGATGGATGGATGCATGTTATGAGCGTCCCCTTTGGAACGGGGTTCTTGGTTGCGCTACCAAGCTCTTGCTATTATACTGCCTAATGTCCTACATACATTAAAAAAAGAAAAAAAAAAACATGAACTCTCACAATGAAATTTCCTGACCCCCTATTGTGAACTTTGCTTTTGTACATCTCCGTTTTTTTGTCGTTTCCCTACTTTTTGCCGACCAATCTTCCAATCGCCTCTTACTAATCTCTACTGCGGCCATGTTTACTTTTCCCCTGCTTTCGCTGAATCCAAGGGCTTCAAGGAGGCCAGTGATGCCTTGATAGACCACTAGGCAGATATCTTCACATTCTAATAAAACATGCTCCATCGTTTCCCAAGATTTACCGCAGCAAGCACATGCTTCTTCTTCCTTCTTATATCTCGCCTTATAGGTGCGAGTTCTAAGGCGTCCTGGTCTCACTTAGAAAAGTAATGAGCTTCCCTTCGAGCTATCATGACTTGTTTCTTTCCTGATTTCGTTTTTTCCTCTGAAGTAGTTACTCAAGACAGGTTTCTTTTCCATTGCCGTCACCCACGAGATTATTTCAGCTTCTCTGACATTCCGCTTAACGTTCTTTGTTGCTGTGTTGCTCACCCTACAGGCGAGAGGAAAGGGGGTTAACCGAGAGGCCCGATTTTTATTAGTCATATCACAAGAAGCCAACAACCGTCTTGCTTGCCTGTGCACGCGGTTAGTAAGCGAATGTTTACCGCAGTTTATGCAGCTGGTAAAAGAACTAACCTTACTTCGTATAGATGTCTAATAATTCGCTATCGCAATCAATGTTTCACTTGTAGGGCGAAACTGTCACTTCTTTTTAAATATTCGCAGTTAACAAAGCAAACACTCAAGGAATGAAAGCTTCTCCGCCGCGCGAGTGTGCAACAATCCTAGTGAAATTAAAGGAAATCTAAAGGCTGTAGTCCGGACGGTGATCACAGAGATTGGCATGCCGTGAACGGTATATGCTGAAAAGGGAATAGACTCAAGTGTAAAGAATCCTGTCATGCTACCAACCAAAAGCCTGTGTTCACAAATAAAAAAAAAAAATCTTAGAAAAGAACTATTTGTGAAAGCCGCTGCCAGCCAAAGTTCTGTTAGACATATGTGAAATTAGCGAATGCAGCCGACCAGTGGTCAAGTGGTCTAACAAAATGTTTTTTTTTGTTGCGAATTTGGCCCCATATCAATGTATAAGAAGGTAATTATTCGAGAATTGCGCCAACTGATGAAGAAACACATCTGCGTATGCAGCTCATACATGTATCATATTTCAATGTTTCCTTAATACTTGTAATTCTACGCAATTATTTCCCTTTCGGATATCTATGCAAGTTACGCGCGCAAGGACGTGCTCAGATTTTGCGTAAGGCGGGGTCCCATTCGAGGTTCACCATTGTCTGTTCTGAACCTTCCTAGTTTTGGAAACGGTGGAAATGGTAGATCGATTATGAGCGGTGAAGGATCAACAAATCCAAATAACTAATTATGGAAATTATGTGATTTAATTAAAATTGTGTTACGTTTGTATTTAGATTCCACACGAAGCAAAGGGAAATCGAACAAAAGACGTGATGTCCATTGGCGGCTATCGAATCACTTGAACACATCTGCTGCTTACACCATAAGATTGGCCGATGAAGAAAAACTCCCCGCAGCCGACATCAGTGAGAGCCTTCTCTATAATACTCTTCATAACATCTGCACGTCATCCGCAACCGATCTCTGCTCGTCCAGGAGGCGCCCACACGGCACGCAACGCATTTTTTCCTTATTTTTCGATACACGGTATACCAGTAGATATTACGTGCCGCTGGCCGCCTCCGTACCCGCAAGTGCTGGCGGTATTTTTCTTCAAGTGAGCTGAGACCGAATCTCCAGCATGCTTTTTGAATTCATCGCAGTGTACCTTCAAAGCTTCGTACCTTGTTTTTCTTTTTTTTTTATGCGAAAGCATCAAATGGCCCATTGAGTGGAAAAGCCGGCGTCTGTCGTCTGGAGCAACGAAACGGCATCTAAATTCCCATTGACTGTGACGCCACGTCACCCTTGCTCTCGGAAGCCTGTGTTATCCGCGCATTCCTTGTCCGCGCAAGCTCTCGCCTGCGTTCTAACTACGCCTCGGTAATCGCGTAAAGAAAATAATGTATATTAAAACAGAATATATTCGAGAGGAAAACCGTTGGCGGTAGTGAGTTTCGAGCCTACAACCCCACGCTCAGAAGCCGAGTGTCATTGCCACTGGGCTAAACCAGCGCCTCCTGGATAGCAGGCCTGCGCCCTCTGTTTGATGACATCATGCTATTTGAAACAAAATTTCCATTGCCAAACTCGGCGTGACGAAAGCGATGACGTCAAAATCACCGCGGCTTACTCGGGAGCGTCTCCATTAGATTCTATGGCACTCGGACAAGGTAGCATGACGTTACGGATTGAAGTGCACCGGCAATAAATCTGCAACCGCCTGTATTTTTATGTCATGGTTATTGGGGCGTTTCTATTATGTCACTTGTTTGCGTTGACAAATAAGGTAGCACTGAACCACATCGCACAAAGCCTGAAAAACCACAGAGGCGCACAGCGAGACAGATTACTTGCGCTTGTGCCTGAAAATTAGGTCGCACGTGGGGGAAGAGTAGCAACAAAAAAACCACGGAAACACACTGTGCCCGAGACACGTGCCTGGATATTATATTTCGCAGCCTCTCTCCCTCTGTCTCTTTCTCTTATTCCCGCAGGCTTCGCGCAGGGAAGCTCGACGTCTGCAACTTGCACTTATCGAGTACTTCACGCTACAATAGAAAGGCAGATCTTCACGACGTTCACACGTGCTCTCACAACCAAAAAAGCAACATTTAAAGTCAGAGGTTTTTGCGCGAAAAGCCACGATCTGATTATGAGGCACGGCATAATGGAGGCTCTGCATTAATTTTGACCACCTGAAGTTATTTAACGTGTACCCAATGCACGGTACGCGTGCTTTGATTCTCATTCCATCCCCCTCGGAATGCAGCTGCCTCACCCGACATCGAATTTGCGACCTCGAGCTTAACAGCGCAACTCCGTAGTCACTCGACTACCGCGACAGGTCTCGCATGACCAAGCCTTCCTTGATTGAAATTTCAGTTCTTGCTTGATTGCGACTTTGCCTAAGGTAGATACGCCATCCCTGCACCATACAAAAAGCGCGCAGAGCATGGGGCTGCAGTGGTCCGAACGACAGATGTGCGTATCTTAGCGTGCGCTTTCGTTCAGCGTTGTGGTACATTAGCGCCTCAAGAGTCACGCCATTGCCCCACTGCTGGCCGCTGCAATCACCATTAGCTGTCAGCACGCGGCTTCGTGAACCATGATACTCGATGCGCTTCGAATTGCAGCACCAGCGTTTACGCCCACTATTTCCAGACCATTTCAACGAGAGTTCCCTGGACGTCTCCATGAACTACTGTATAGTGCTCATTACGCATGAGAACCCAATAGAAAGCGCCAGGCAGTGGTAACACATAATGTTAGCACCTACTGGAATAGGGTTCAGAAACTGCGTAGTCTTACTCTGGAGCGCAATAACGAGAAAAAAGGCATTTAGATTCTATGTCTTGCACATAGAATCTTCACTTCATTACTCGATGATACTAAATGATGGTTGCTGACTATTATTAGGTTAATATATTTGCTTAAACTATAGACGCCGAGAAGGCAATACAAATACACTTCGCAGGTCACAGGCGCTGCAGTGGAGGGTGGTGGACTTACCTGACCATCTGGTATTTATTTAACGCTGAACTAATAATCACTACACGCTTCTCTTTGCACTCACCGCCCACCACTGCGCGGCCACTGCGGCCGGAATACGAACTCCCACGTCGTGTTCGTCTAAACGGCAGAAAGAACGGTGCCGTGTAGACGAACCATTGCGCATTAGCTCGTAAGGATTTGTTCGTTCATTTTATTTTTAGCCCTGTTGCACCATGTACAAACCCAGTAAACGCCTCTTTCCGCCAGGTTGACCTTCAAAGTCAGCCAAGGTCAAACTGGGACTTACCCTGTCACTACCCACAGCTGCTGCGTACGGCGAGTGGGTATTGCGCCGAGTGCCGGTATCTTTGTATGCGCTGTACTTTCGACGCTTAGGTCGCGCTGAAGCGGAGACGCAGAAAGAAGATCAATTCGCTCGCTGCTGCTGCCGCTCTTACTCACTCCAGCGTTTTGACAGCGAGTTTCTGCGGTGATCGAATGAGATGTCTTCATTATTACCTGTGCGCCCGTGACACCGTGCTTGATAATTTAGTTAGTAAGCCAATGTTCACAAGTTCATACGGCCGATAAAACTACTACCCTTACTTTGTATAGCTATCCACTAATTTGCTATCGCAATCAATACTTCTTCTTTCGGGCGAAAGTGTGACTCTTTATATTTTTTTAACAAGCGGTCCCG
Organism: Dermacentor andersoni; assembly: GCF_023375885.2. Taxonomy (NCBI): domain Eukaryota; kingdom Metazoa; phylum Arthropoda; class Arachnida; order Ixodida; family Ixodidae; genus Dermacentor; species Dermacentor andersoni. The sequence goes on from NC_092814.1 coordinate 145,456,181, forward strand.
GTATCATCACTTTGTCACAACCCCTGTTGTCTTCTTTTCCTTCAAATATTGCGATAAGACATCCTCGAATTTCCTACAATGCGCTAAAGACACTTGTTATGGAAGGTAAAATGATGTGCCTTCTGCGATGTAACGCAATTTTAGGGCGGGATCACGTGCGCTCCTTGGGCGTTCGGGTTTCGCTTTCGTGCTCAAAGCGAAGCGGAACTAATCGTGTGGCGTGACGTAAGAAAGGCGCTGTGACCTATTTTAACATCCGATTTGTTATGAGGTACCCATCCGCAACAAAGTTGCGAGTGGCAGTGGTGAGCTAACCTTCTTAATTAAAAAGTTCAACAGCGAATCTTAGCTTATTGATCTATTAGATGTTCCGTCAGAAAGTTTTAGTTTGTCCACCCTTGTTGGAAACCTCGATTACCAAAAACTGTCATTGCGTCTCGGTTACCCTATCTTTAATAATTAGAGACTGTGCCACACTCAGTATTGTGTAAAGGTTTTTTTTTTCTTCTGGTTGGAATCATTTCTGGTCGCTCGTCGCGCCGAGTGCCGATACCGATGATGGATGGAGCAAAAGGTGCGTGAAACGAGGAGCATCGTTACAGCAAAGGACCATAGAATTGCTACAAAATACTAGCATGGCCAGGTCCGTATTTCGTAACAATTCTGAATTTTTCTTTCTTTTTCTAATTTGTCATTGGTTAGTTTGAAGCCACGCTCCAACTACCCCCGAGGTCGGTCTCGGGGCACGATGGATGCAATCAAAAAGTTAATAAAAAGAATCGGAGGAAAATGATTCTTAAATTGAGCGTTTCCAGTAACTGTGCTGACAAACTCTGTCTGCCTACAGTTACAAGGCTAGTTGGCGAGAGATGTTCGAATTAGCGAAACCACTAACATGCCACTCATATGACGCTTACTAGCTTATGACACGCACCAGTTGGGGAAAAAAAAACAAGGTTTCGACGCTTATACCCACATTCCGGAAGCGTAATCAACAGTTTTCCGTTCGTTATAGCTGGTTTTATTTATTTTTTTCGGTCGCACTTGTTTGACGTTATGTTCGCCAACATGAGCAGCCAACGTACGTATGTCTGTTACAGGTCAGTTTAACTTGGGAAATGCCTGCTCCCCGTGGTGGCTCAGTGGCTAGTAAATTCTGCCGCTGAACACGAGGCCGAGGGTTTGATTCAATCCGGGAGACATGTGACAACCCTTGTGTGCTTAGACAATGCGCGCATTAAACACCCGAGCTGGTCATAATTATTCCACAGGCCTCTACTATAAAGCGTCCGTCATAGTTCCATTTAGAGGTTAAACGCCATTCATGAATAAAATATGATTCCAAATTTCTGAATAACTGGCATCGCAGTGAAAAAGATGGCGATATTCCAATTTCGTTTTTTAAGTAAGGAAGTTGTGCGTAGTTGCGTAAGTTTGCGCAATAGGCCACCCAGGGAACAGTTTAGAGCAGTGAACGTAACGAATGGAGGCCATTTATTGACCACCGTTCCAGCGGCGCGTTATCGACAGTGGTTTCGCCGCAGAATACGCTCTACCAGTTCGCAAAGTCCACCCTTATCGTGTCGCTGAAGCTGGCGTTGACTGAGAGCGCTTGAAATTTATGGCAGGGCATGTAGTGGAACCTGGCAAATAATGCATCCGGCATCTTGCCTACATGCAGTCTGTTTTCTTTATCGAATTCCTAGGCGCACACTTTTCGAAGACTTTACAATGAAATCAGCGCTTAAATTTAAAGTTACGAAACTCAGCCGTATTACAGGAATGCTAAACCGAAATAGATATTTTTTACTGACGAGTGTAAAAATAATAATTTATCATATTTTTTTCGCTTTGCATATCAGTTATGCACAACTCGTGTGGGGAACAACTCAAAGAAGTTTTGAAAAAAATATCATTTCAAAAAAATGATAATGCGCATAATAGTAAACGTATAACATACCGCATACCGTAATATAATATGTAACGTAACTTTAACTATATATCACTAATATTTAATGGGTATATTTATATACCGTAATATAATAATATAATATACTTACGATACATGGTCTATGCAATTGAATTGTACCAACAGGGTACTCTAGCGCACACTACCAAAAAGTACATTTGGACATATATTGCCAGTTTGACGTTGAATACACCATCCTACAGTACCCGAAATCAAGAGTTATGGAAAGACCCTCGTTCAAACGCAAATTATGGTGAACAAATGATCGGAAACGCTTTATCCCGACTTCTCAACTCTTACGATCGATCCCGTATTAACGTTGCACGCTACACAAAATGTCAGCTCACAATTTCATGCGATCTCTAATTTGATGTTCCATCATATGCCATACGTCTACTCTCATATCTTTCCGTCAAGAGTACCCTGTCTATCAAAAACCCATGTTTTGTTATTATGTAATATTCAAGCGAAGCTTGTATTGCCTCACAAGTTTCGCTGGCGTTGGGGTCCAGCAAAACGAAAAAAAAAAAACGAAATTGCTCCTAGAGCAGAGCAGCCACGGGAAAGGGTGGTTTGATGAGTTGGCAGCTGCGCTGGCACCGGAGCGTGAGTCATTAGCAACGCTTCCAGCTGCATAGACGCACGCTCGCGCCACGCGCGCAACCAATCAGAGCCGTTTCGCTTCCACCGGGGAGGGGAAGGGCATAACATAATAATAATAACGATAATAATTAGCTAGTTTCACTTTCACTCCTTGTCCTTTATGTGGTTGTTTTTTCTATTTGTAGAATTAAAAAGAAAGGTATTCGATATTCGCCTTAGCATCCGCTTTCTCTATCCCTAGAACATTCCTATGCGAAAAATAAATAATAAAGATAGGTCTAAGGAGCTGTGCTATGCCACCCACGGATCAATAGCCGCTCGGTTAACGCGCACCTATCGATTTCTTAACCTACAGTGGCCTATTTTCGCAGTGTGTGGTGTTTAAGTGTCAAGCATATTTTGAAACGTTGTGCTCCGTATGAACAACAAGGGAAGGTAATATTTTACAAATTTTATAAACATCCCTTTCCCCTTCATCACATGCTTCCCTTGGGTGCCTGAATTAATTGTTTTCCTAGAGCAAGTGTTGGGTTCTTGAAGCAGTTCATGTCTTAGATAAATTATGAACACAACAATGCAAGGATTGATAATCTGCGTAATCAAAATTATCATCGTCGTATACTCTTTGGGAATACACAATACGTATGCATGTCCACAAGTCACTCATTTGTTATACAAGGTTTGGCCACTAACATAATCGCCAAAAACTTACGGAGATGCGATTTTAGATGCCAAGCAGGCAGGGTCCCGTACCGTGTTGCAAAAATTCTCGAGCGCTATCATGCGTCCAGATATAGCCGCCGCCAAGGGCTGCCGCCCATCAGCTTCATTTGGATAAACGGTCCTCGCAGCGCCTCGGTGGGTTGCCGGATGAGTTAAGTACATTCAGAAGATATGGTAATGCCGACGTGCGGTGGACCGGAAATATATAGTGAGACGCCGGAGCCGACAGTGGCTTAACAGCTGTAGGAATAATCGCGGCCAGCCCGAGCGAGAAGCGAAGCATTGAGGCGCGCTTCGCTCTCTCCGAACGCGTGAGTGGAACGATTCGAATCGCAATTTCGAAATGGATTCGCAAACGCTCCTGCACGATCATTTCTGCCTTTCAGTTCTTAATAAGTCGGTGTTTTAGTATGCAATGTTAGCAAGCGTGCTATCACGTCAGTGAATACGAAAGCCACCACTGTCGGATTCGATACAACGACAGAACGAACCACTTTAAATTCAAGGCCGCTCGCGAAGTCAATAAAAAAAAATTAATGACGGTGCGGCGTTCTTTGCATGAGTCGCCAAATACTGAGAAGGGAGAACGAGATGGAGCAAATGTTTATTGATAGAGACCCGCTCGTTGAATGTGCTGCATGGGTCTTAGAATGTAAAAGGAAAGGCGGCAGTGGGGAATTGGAACCGCAAATAACTAAATATCTGCGGCGGCGAGAAACGCTGAAAAAACCCTTCAGGGCGCCACAGATCTCTTCAACATAGGTGAATATTTCCTAACTTGGAAAGAAATCGAGGAACCGGATGTTTTAAGGCTCGTTCACACTAGGCCAACATGACACCACTTTCGGTGTGCCGACTGTCGGCGGAGAGCTCGGCGTCGGTAGAGTGGGACAGAGGCGCCGGCACGACGGAAAAAACGCTGGCGCCGGCAGTCGGCAGACCGAAAGTTGTGTCCTGTCCGCCTCGTGTGAATGAGCGTTTAATATCCCAAAATTTTGAACAATCGACTACTAGCACTCAGGGTGCCGTAAGGAACTTGAACTGAAAACCCTGGTCGAACCGAAATATTGGCTGGGATTGAATCCAAAATTTTATTCTTAGAACGTGCTTAAACCCCCTCCCTCAACCCCCTCCCCTTAAAGAAAAAAAGAAGGCTACAGGTTTCAAACGAAACGGTACAAACATACAGGGTGGCACATGTATCTAAGACATTCCCTATTGCCCAATGTAACTAAGCTTAACGTGGGTCCCACTAATAGATTGTTACGTCTCGCAGAATGCCTTGAACTTGATAACGTGAATTATACGGCCACCTTGTAAGAGATTGTTGCAGTTATGAACACACTCATGCAAGCTTATCTCTGCGCTACCGACAAGTTGTTCGAAGGGTTCCGTGGAATATGTTAAATCACAATTCGGTCACTAAGTGCGGGACAACAACGCTATAATATGCGCGGAATGCATTCTCGACTACCGGTGTGCGCGTCTGGACACTCGTCTGCCCTGAACAGGCACAATACTCCGCGCCATGTTCAACTGCGTGAAGAAAAAGATGAAGTGATTCTTGTAGAGACCACTGTTCCTTTGCGCTGCTGTATTTTCGGCTTTCTCTAGTGTTTTACTTGGAGACGCCGCTCCCATTGCCACGGCAATGGAAGGGGAGTCGGCAGAATGCCGACGCGACGTAACTGCTTCGGAAGGAACTAGCCCGAGGAAGCGAAATTGCACTCTTAGTCAAGCTGACAGCGAGGACACTGTGTTGTACTCCTGCTCAAGCGATGACACCTCAGATGACGAAGGCATCGAAAGAGTGGTACAGCGGAAGGCCAAGAGAAGAAACATCAGCGGACGGTCTTCGTCAAGTAAGTCTACCGTCATGCCACAGCAAAGGCCATTGGCGCACACCATTCTTTTTTTTACCTGACGCACCTGCCGACAACCTCAACCGCCTTGATCGACAAGCGGTTTCCGTTTCTCTGGAGGCTCTTGTCCCAGGAGAAATCAAAGATATCAGAATTAATACTCGAAAGAACGTCCTGGCTATTGATGTCCACAACCGAAGCGCACTCAATGCTTTCATGTCAGTAAATCTCCTGGGCATCATCAATGTTCACTAACTCATTCCGCAGGACAATGAAACTACGGCTGGTATTGTTTATAATACTGACACATTGATTAGCGACAGCGACTTGCCAATTTTAATCAAACCTGCGACAGATGGTGTTGCCTTACTGCAAGCTCCGCGCCTTGGCAAGTCGACCTGTGTAAGGCTCGTGTTTGAAGGTGACCGCCTACCGTCACATCTAAAGGTCGGCCGCTTTCGGCATGTGGTACGACCTGTCGTACCCAAAGCACTTCAGTCCAGAAGGTGTCAAAGAATTGGACATGTGAGTGCTGTCTGCCGAAATACGATATGCCCACCATGTTCCGAACAATACAACACTCACACTTGCCGTGCAACAGAGCTGAAGTGCCCAAATTGTCAAGGCACACACGCTGAATCCTCAAAAGACTGTCCGCACCTAAAGAAAGAGCATAAAATCTTGAAAAATTGCCAGAGACGGATCATCACACAGAGATGCTTCCACAGGGATAAGCTGACATCGCTCCCGGAAACGAAAGTCTATGAAATCCTCTTCCAGTTCAAGGGAAATGTCTCGCCCGGCAACGCCGTCTCCTGTTCCATCTGTCTCCAGTAAGAGCATTAATCTCAACGAAAAAAGCGGTCATGCTATTCATGCTTCATCAAGTGAGGCGTGACCAGCATCGCCGAAGACATGTCACGCGCCAGAGTCACAGCACATGACTCGCCACTTAGAGTCAAATGTCGCTTCAGTTGACTAAATGTGAGACAAGGATTCACAAGTGATTGCTACGCTCAAATCACTCACGAATGCCACGCGTCTACCACAGACAAACATGGACACTCCGACTGCTCGTACCGTACTGAAATTACTGGACGCGCTGACTCCAGTATTTCAAAGCAGCGCATAGCGCCATGGCCCACCCCTTCAACAAGGAAGTCAAGAAAGCATCTCTCTTGCAGTGGAATGCCCGCGGTCTCAAATCGAGAATTTCAGATTTTAGACACTTTGTTTTCGAAAACCGTTTTCCCAACCTCGTAATTTGCGAACCGAACGTTCAGAATGTCATACATATTTCTGGCTATGAGGCATTCATGTGCTCTACCTGTGGCGAGTTGAGCAAGGTCATTGTATATATTAGATGTGATCTGACATACGTGTTGCACCCAGTCCCGCCTCATGACGACAACCAGTACGTTTGTTTAATTGTAAAAACGAAGAACCTTACGTTCACACTCGTCGCTGTTTACATTGCTCCTTCAAGTGGCTTCGACTCTAAACGACTGCACGACGTGCTATCAGCGACACCCGGCCCTACGATTCTCACCGGAGATTTTAATGCTTACCATCTGCTTTGGGGGAGCTTGAAGATGGACTCCAGGGGAAAGAGACTAGCATCCTTTGCCACACAGCACGACCTTTACTGCCTCAACAATGGTAGTCCGACATATTTACGCGGGCTTACATACTACAGCTGCCTAGACTTGACCCTGGTTTCTCGGCGTCTTGCCGGAGAAACGTGTAATGGTTTCCAGACATCAAATCACATAGAAGCGACCATATTCCCACATACTTGAAGATCAAGGGACTATATAAATGCTCCTCCACGACACTCCGGCGAATTGACTGGTTGGAGTTTCGGTCGCACATGGAGGAAGTATGTCAGCAAGGAAACCATTCAAGTCTGGAACACGAAATTCAAAAAGCTATGCAAGAGGCTACGTGCGGTTTTCAGCCTTTCGCGAAATATGAAGAATTTGAAGCTGAACTGCAGCGACTACGAGCACTTCGCCTCCGGGCTGAAAGAACATACAGGAGAACTAAATCCATCCATGATCTCAGAGAGGCAAGGCCGATGCAAAAGATTCAACGCTGCATTGATGCACTACAATCTCAAAGATGGAAACGTTTCCGTGAGTCGTTGGATCCACGTCAGCGATTATCTCAGATAATGAGAATCGTGCGTGGACAGCGTGTTCCTTTCAAATCCCTCGCTTTGCACCAAGGTCCCAGAGAAATTGACATTGCTGAAGAATTTTGCTCAAGACTTGCCAGCTTGCAGCTCCAACGCGCACCCAGATGCTATGGCTGGCTTCCGGCGTGGGCGCTCATCCATAGATAATGTTATCGATTTGGTCACGTTTGTTCAACATAAAAAACGTCTGAAACGACTCACAGCGGCATTATTCCTTCACATGAAAGGCGCCTATGATAATTTAGCGCATTATGCTATTATAGAGGCTATGATTGAAGCCGGAATCGGTGGCCGCACTTTTCAGTGGCTGTGCAGTTATTTGACCGACAGGCATTTCTTCATGGTGACCGAGGATGGCGCCACGACTCAACAACAAACATTCCGTGGAGTACCGCAATGCGTAGTGTTCAACCCGACGCTATTCAACCTAGTGCTCGTTGGCCTAGTCAGATACTTGCCCAACACAGTTCAAGTATCAACCTATGCCGACGACATCTGAATTTGGGCGTCTGCTGTAAGACTACTGCAGGTACGAGAACGGCTACAAAAGGCAGCTACGTTAACATTACTGTAATTGCGAAAACAGAACTTAGAGCTGTCTTCAGAGAAATGCACTCGTAAGACAATGAAGCGTTACTCTGTAAGTGTCAATAGGCAAGCAGTTGCAAATGCACGGAAACACCGCTTTTTAGGGGTAATTATCGACAGCAACCTATCATGGAGCCCGCACGTTTCATACCTAAAGAAGAGGTTAGTGACAATAATACATCTCAAATTTCTCGGCGGAAAGTCATGGGGCGCATCGTTGAGGTCAAAGCTGCAGCTTTAATTATAACGCCTTGTTCTTCGGTTTCGCAAGATACAGCTTCCCTGTGCTTGGTAACACCTGCAAAACAAACCTGCGTGTACTCCAGGGACTACAAGCTCAAGCCATAAGGACGTGTCTCGGTCTTCCGAGGTGTGCGTCTACAGCGGCAACAATTATCATAGCTCGAGATCACCCAATATCAACGTACTTGGCAACCAACGCCCTCAGAGCGCATATTCGGCACGTTGCCCGACTACCTTCTCACCATCTTGCTGCTCTACCCGCAGAAAGGCCACACGCAACTTTCAGTCGTATAATTGTTGCCAATTATATGACTGAAACCTAATTGCCTCAGAATCTCATCTAACTACATGCCTGCAGCAATACTATTCTAACATTTATGGTGCCTGCATAGACCTGAAATACGCCTCACCATCCCAGGAATCATGAAGAAAGCTAACATGCCGTTGTTTACCCTGAAGCAGGCCACGTTAGGACTTTTACATGAGGTGCACAGTGGCCGCATACACGGTTACATCGATCGCTCAGTCACATCTGCAAGTTCAGCTGCTGTTGTGGTGATACCGACAAGATCCGTCAAAATACAGCCAACAACGTCACATGTATTATCAATGACAGCTGCTCAACTGGTAGCCCTGCGTGCGGCTCTTCATTTCATTCAGGAGGAACCACCCCATGCATGGTCAGTCTTCTGTGATTCCAAGGCAGCCCTACAGAGTGTACTGTCAGCACTGCGCCAGGGATCACATGAGCAGCTCGTCGCAGAGATCATAGAACTCCACCAACGCATAATTGACGAAGGACACGATATCATATATCAGTGGTTGCCTAGTCACTGTGGCATACATGGCAATGATCGAACAGACGCAGCTGCCCGATCTGCCCATGACGGCATCAACTGCGTTGCCATTCCTCTATCGAGAGCCGTCGCAGCAAACAAACTTTCCCACTTGCGCGTGACCTGACATTAGCTCAGTAGAATTTATCCGAGTTCACAAGTGCACGCCTTCATACCCTGGACCCTAATTTACTGCTCCGTATTCCGCCCGAGCTTCCACGACGTAACTGCACCCTTCTAGTTCGTCTATGGCTTGGAGTAGAATTTTCAAATGTGTACTCCTTTCTTATCGGAATGGCCAACAGCCCATTTTGTGACTTCTGCGGGTGCAATTAAACAATCGCGCACCTTCTTTGTGATTGCCCTCGTTTCAACCCGCAAAGAGCAGTCCTCTCAGCCACCCTAGACAAACTGGACAAGCGCCCAGTGACAGAAAACGACATCCTTGGATACTGGCCTACGCGAACATAAGCGTGGTCCGCTATGAAGGCGCCGCTGCTGTACTTAAAAGACACGGGACTTTCTGCAAAACTGTGACTGTACACTGTGTGACGTAGGATTGTACGGTGACACTGCGTAACAACAGGAACGCCTTAGTGGGCTCCGTGACAGTGCACACAGAAACAGTTCGTGTGTACATGTGTGTGTGTGTGTGTGTAGTTTTTTTTTCTAATCTTCTTTTTCATCGTTTTATCCTTTTCTCTCTCTCTCACCTATCGCGTCCCTTTGCCCCTCCCCCAGCACAGGGTAGCCAACCGGAGATAATCTCAGGTTAACTTCCCTATCTTTCCTTTGCCTCTCTCTCTCTCTCGCTCTCTCTCTCCGTAAGGGAGGTCAACAGGGGCTTTTCCACTTATTTGTTAATCTTTCAAAGGGATTTCCACAGTTGCTCATATCACGAAAAGTAGCGAAGTCATTTAAATGTGAAACGCTCGCTTCAGTATTTCCTACAGAATCGAAGTTTCGAGTAGGCGTTTATGTAAATAATTATTTGATCCCCCTTTCAGAGGAACGCGAAAGTGAAACGTGTATTCCCAGAAGCAGTGACAGCTTCATTGCATCTGGACAAACAGAAGTCCATAAATTTGCACAGTCTTTTATTAAATACAGTTTCACTCGAAGGGCGAAGCAATGACAGCAATAGCAAGCACACGAGGTCTGTGCTGCTGCGCAGCGAAAACAGCACCCCTTAGGCTACCAGGCGTCATAGCTTTACTGAATCTTTATGTAACGCTTTTATATTACTGAGAATGTTGAAAAGGGGTGTACTTATCAGCAGAACACCATTAGGGCCCACTTTCATTGATTTCAAAGTGCTGTAAGAGTGTCTTGTGCGAAACATACACCTTACAGAATTTAAGGATGATCGGGCATTCGCACATTCTACCAACTAAAAAGCCATACGGCTTTACATTTCAGTGGTTGGCACCACTTCATTATTCGAGCACCTGATATGGTCACAGAAGGCTATATATGCTGTCCTGCTGCTTCAAGTGTATGGCGCCCCGATGGTGAAGTGGAGAGACCAAGCTGTTTCCTTTACTTCCTTTCCTAACTTTTGTTTTTACCACGATCTTCGTTTAAATTGTTTAGCTCGGTGCTGTTTTATAGATCAACTGCCAAGCATCAGCGAATCAAAGCGCGTCAACCAGTTATGGTACTTCTGCCGTATATTCCTTCTCGTGTAGATTTCGCGCTGGCGCAATATTATGCGCAGTAAGTCTTACGCTGCTTCATGCGCTATCAGTTGAAGTAAACATTGGCAGGTATACGTGCGAAGCAATCCACTAGCGATAAGAAGGCAGCATTTACTGCGGGAACAGCGCTGCCCGGTCGTAAAGCTGGGAGTATCAACCATTTTGTCTTCTTCTGTCCTTCCTGTCTTTGAGATCTTGCTGCTAGCTTCGCTAAAGTTGATTCGCCTTGGTGCTGATTCATAGAACTGGAGAGAGTGGCGTCGGCCTATTATAACTAGAGATGTCAGCGTACTCTTCCAGGAGTTGTATCATTTTCTGCAGCAGTTTCGCTGGAGTGGTCGGGCGGTAACACTTCCGACTGTCGAACTGTTGGTCCATAATTCGTATCCCGGTGTAGTGCTGCACGTGTTTCTTTTTCATCGCTTTAAATTTTATGAAAGTCTCAAAAAGAATTTCGGGATTACTTAAGGAAACATCCCAAATACTAGGGTAGTGAAAGAAGAAAACATACATATGGTAGAAATGACAACGTCGCGCGCATTTTGGCAGAACAGCTATTGGGGGAAACGATGCAATTCCTAAATATCTCCCATTCATATGAGTGTATTAGTTCACTCAAACACCTTTTATCTGTGCGACGGGGGGGGGGGGGGGGGAGAGCATGTTATACACGCAAGGAAACACCCCGAAGGGTGCACTTTTCTTTGGTGTGGTCACTTTCTTTAAAATTTACACTCTTTGGGGCTTATCTTGCCCCACAACGACAATCGTAATCTCCCTTGCCCACATTTCCTTTATACAATGTTGTGAGCCCGGTATACTTCGAAGTCACGAACGGCTTGCGTGGTATCAACGTGACACAGGATTCTCCACAGGAAAGTAGCTAGCGCTGAGTTTTCAAGAAAGGAAACGCAGTCAAGGCGGATGACGATTATCGTTGTGGGGCAAGATAAGCCCCGAAAGGTGCAAACTTTGTAAGAGTGTAGAGCTTCACTCTTAAAACATTTGCTCCCTTTGGGGTGTATATTTGTCCCACAACAATAATCGTCATCCGTCCCAAGGTGGACTGCTGCAGCTCCACCGTGGTGATCGTCGGAGGGGATGACCTTCGAAAAAGCGCCAGAAATGCGGCAGGAAAGCTGTCACCCAGACGCCGTCTGAGTTGTACCCGTTATACCGCAATACACTTTTAAGCACTACCATCTTTGCTACGCTCGTAGGTTTTCAGGCTTCTGGCCATATTTCCTACGGAGGAACTCAGTGACAAAACAAATCATACTTAAAATCCTCATTGCACTAAATATACGTCATCAAGAGCACATTACCTTTAATCAAGCAAAGATTTCTAACCTTTTTATGCCTACTTTTAGAATCATTACGTAAGCACAGAATGGCAAAATATCGTCATCAAGCGCATTTACGTGATGATGATTGCGTGACGCACGCATGCGGACCGATTTTCAGTAGAGTTAAGCAGAAAACACTTCCTTGATACAAAATAGCAGTTCTTGCCTCCGACAACACAAGATATGCCTCAGTTGACTTACCGGCAGTCCAGCATTAATCTCCATCAAAGAGAAATCAATTGCTTATTCTGCTATAAATATAACGAGTTGTGGAGGCTACGCGCACCACATCGGGAAACAGGGATTCTTTCATTCGCACTGGCTTAAAAGCGCAATATTTCCCTATATTTCAAGGACAAAACAGCGCATTACAAAGAACATTGAACTAAACGAAACAATGCGAATGTTGTGTTGCGTTCGTGTGGTCTCGTCTAGCTGGCTGTCCTGTCTACTGTGCTGTTTTATACTTGACAATGGTATCTGATCTGCACTGCGTTCACTTTTACACTTCCCCATATCGGCGCGCTCTCTCTATAAGCTTCATTATTACAGTGCAATACTACGGCCATTTTACAACTATGCCTAATCTCTCTAAGCGTAGAAAGAAGCAGACACACAAAGACAGCGCTGTCTCTGTGTGTCGTTTAGTCACGCTTACATATTCTATCATTGTTAATTTAGTTAGTAAGCGAATGTTTACAAGTTTATACGGCCGATAAAATTACTATCGTTGCTTTGTACAGCTATCTACTAATTTCCTATCGCAATCGGTGCTTCGCCTGTCGGGCAGAACTTGCTTTTTTTTTTTTTTTGCCAAGACAACAGGTGCCACCCAGGGACTGCAAGAAGCCTCTATGACAGCGTAGGTTTTTGGGCTTGTTGGTGCACGATTTCAATAGCAACGAATAGCGCGCAGAGGACGAGACAGTAAAATTCAGACACACACGAAGAGTACGAGCGCCTCTATGACGCTTTTCGAGAGCATGTTATCCACCTCGCGTTGTGTGACCTGACGTTCGGAATGGGACATACGATATGGTCGACATCTGATAGGAATAGCATCTCCCGTATCTATTCAATGGCTTACGAGCCCAGCATCGCGAGCCAATGTGTCGTTGTCAGGGTCGTCCATTGCAACGAGCGTCGAAGTTGGCGTCATAAAATAAAGAACCAGCTTATAGTCGCGCGCTTTCCCTTCCGCTAGCCACCATAGTTCCGCTTTCGCGCTGCTGTCGGCTATGTCTTGGCTCTGTTTCTGGCCGCGCGTTTGCGTTTTGCGCAGAAAAGCCGTAGCACCGTCTGCGGGCGCCGTTTTACTCACCGACCGCGCAACGTCACTATGACATCATGACGTCACCACTCCTCGATCGGAGGGCGGGCGCTTTGAACTGCGCTAGAGGTACGCGGACGCTTCAGAACGCATTTTCTCTTACAATAAGTCTCTTCTTCGCACAAAACAAGCGTTTAGAGGTTTCTGAGATGGTATTTCTACAGTCCACGTGGACTTAATAGTAACCTTTAGTGTCCCTTTAATAAGCAAAAAAAAAAAAACTGCAGATTCAGTGTACGTGTTGGAATCTTTGCGAAGTGAAGTTTTTGTCAAGTGGGCAATTAAATGCTGTTAAAGTAACTGTTGCTATATACAATCTGTCTTATTGTCAACAATCCAACATGTAATCTTTTGCAATGTTTGCTGGTGCACCGCATAGGTCACTACCTTAATGTCATGCAATCTTATGCACTACACTGTTCACAAACTATACCGAAATGCAAACGGCAAATAATGTAGATGCACACTGCGAGACATCAACACAGTGACATTTGTTGAGCAAGGAATGGTGCGAGGTGTATGCAGATAAATGAATCACATGTGTTTATGTGCTTATTTATTTATATACTTCGCAGGCTGCAAGGTTGGAGTATTAGGTGACGTGGAATAAAAAAGAAGTTACAAAAGGAAGAAGGGCACAACATTAAGAAACGCACCAACTAGCCCAACAGTATACAATACTTACCAAACAATAACAGAAAAAATTACTGCCCATATGCGCCCTGTACAGATAGTAAACCAGCGAAGCTGAAATGTGCGGCCCCGGTGTTTATCACTGGGTTAATTCCGACGGTTTATTCGTCTTTCTATATTATTGCTTATATCTGTGTTTGTTAATGAGGTTAATTACCCGTTTGGCTTGGGTTTATCAAATTGTTTATTTGGAATGCCACACATCGCGCTTCGCAAGATCACCGTCATGGAACGTGCAATGAGTGGTTAATTGGGTTAACCCAGCGGGTCCATCAAAGTCTTTCTGAATTATGTTACGCATTTGTGTTTTGTAATGCATTAATCATAGTATTTGTGAGTCAGATATGCACTGTAGTTACCAAGTGACACGCCGGGGCTGCACATTTCATTTAATTAAATACAGCGACACATTTTGAACCTATAGGGAAGTCGGAGAGAGAAACGACGTCACTACCGGTGTAGCCAATGGCCCACCACACCTTTGCTGCGAGATAATTATGACATCATGATCTTGTCTTAACCCCGTCCCCCTCTGTGTCCCTTCCCTGCAATAATACTTGGCTAAATGTATATGTAATAAATGCATAAGCAGTTGTATGTCTACACAACGAGAAATATCTCCGTCCGTCATGTAAGACGAATGCAGTGGCTCACGCACAAGCTAAACAATGGCTTATACTCCTATACTACGGTTTTTGTGATTGGACCGCGAGTGTTTAATAATAATAATAAATAATAATAATAGGCATATACAGCTTCACTCTAAAAATAATGAACACCTTTCTGCTAGAGAGCAAGACGATCATGAAGGGTACTAACAAATGAAAGCTTATTGAACATGCCGAGTAAATGCTGGTTGACAAGCAATAAATTGAAGTTACACAAAAAGCAGAAGCAAAAACTGATGTGTGTCCATTCCAACAGGAAACGCATCCATCTCTGAAAGTGTAACAGAGGCCGTGCTAACACAAGATTCCCCAGTGTCTTTGCATCTACAGCTTCCATAATTTCTCTAGGCAGCCCATCTCCACACAATGCTAGTTTCTTCCTCTACAATGCATTCTCGACATCTGAGCGTGCATTGTAGAGAAAGAAGGCAGCATTGTATACAGATCGGCTGCCTAGAGAAATTATGGAAGCTGTAGATCTAAAAACACTGGGAGAATCTTGTCAGCATGGCCTCCGTTAGAAATGGATGCATTTCCTGTCACGAAACGCAGATTAATTTTTGCTTCTCCTTTTGTGTATGTTCTGTTTATTGCTTGTCAGACAGCATTTACTCGGCGTGTACAATAAACTTTTGGTCATTAGATCATCTCGGTTTTCTTGTTCGTCCTATGTGTTCTCTGGTGCTGTTTGCAGCCAGGCTATTCTTTTTTTAGACTCCAACAAGTCACTTTAGTGGCCCTTATGATGCTTTTGTGTACCTTACAAAATCTTTTATTTGGCCAATGTAGCAAGAGTGTATCGTGTGAAGCAGTAAGAACAGGTACGCAACCTTCTAATTAAAAGGTTTATTGTGAAAGTGCAGTGATTTATAAAGGTTCCCAGAAAGTAGTATAGCAATAAAACCTGATAAAAACTAGTGATTGATGAAACAAAACAAAAATGTGAAAGGGAGAAAATACGCATAGATATACAAGTCCAGGGAAAAGAAACATTGTGATGACCAAGTGCGCATGTGGCTACCTTCCAAGAAACTCGTTTTTTTTTTTTTTTTCAATGGTATAGAACTGGAAGAGTGTGCTTGCATAAGCAAGCTGTCAGTATGTCTATTGGAATAAGAACAGTGTTTCTTGAAAGGTGCTGGCATGCAGGATTGACAATTGTAATGATTTTTTTCTGCACTTGGAATTTTTCTGTATTTTCTTTCTGTTGCATTTTTATTTATATTTGGCTGCATCAAGCACCAATTTTTATCTAGCCTTCAAAGATATCTTTTTTTTTTCTGGTAATTTGTATAACTCGTCACATTTTTACAATGAACCTTAGTTGAAAGTTAGTTCTCATCCATCTCTAGTGTCATCCGGTTGATACTGCTTCATGCTATGCACCCTTGCAACATTTGTGTGTGTGCGTGCGCGCGCATGGATTTGGATGTGAAATCGGGCCCTTGGGCGGAGGTATCATTCTTCTCCTGTGCAGCCTCATGCTTTCATTAACTACAGTGCAACAAAAATACGATGGACAAGAACGAAGTGAACACACAGAGCTCTTCGTGCTTGTCCGTTGTCTATCTGTTGCGCTTTAGTTAATAATGAATACACATCAACACGTCCAGTTTTCAGTTCTTATGTCGGGCTTATAAGCCAGATTGTGTGCTGGAATATCTGCATGGCTATGTATTCTGTAATTTAATTCTTGGCCATGTGCTTGCAAGTCGTGTGTCAATCTCCTGATTTTCCTGACAATCTCGTATGATGTGCAGGCCCAGCAGTTTATGGTGAATTTATGCAGGTGTGCAGGGCGTAATTTGCACTACAAGTGCTGCTTTGATTGCTTTCAGTTCAGCTTTTCTAGATGTAGGACGACCTGGAAGAGTACTCACTTATGTGGGGTTTAATTTTATGTAGTGTCATACTACTGTTACACTGCTATTTGTTACACTGCCTCATGTTTGCTTGCATCTTCATGATTAGCAACCTCCTCTGAGTGTTTGGCAGTTGCATATAGTCTCCTGACCTAATTTTTTGCCCCCATATTGCATGGTATGGGCCAGTTGTGTTTCAGGTGTTCAGGTGCTCCCGTGTTGCTTATGAAGGCAGGGGCAGTCGTCGTTGCATCTCATATGCTAGCTGGCATAGTGTCTTGGAACCAGGTTCTGAGCTCTTGAGGCAAAGAATTTGTGCCGCAGGCTGCAACTCTACTCTGTCTAGGTGCTTGTTCGTTTGCTCTTTCTGATGCAGGTCTTCAAGCATGGTAAAGACGGAAAGACCTGTTATTACCCGATGCCTGTATTCGATGAGTTGTCTTTTTTGTGCGCTGCTCGTAATTCATACCGTACAATACCTTGTACACAAGCACAGTATCTGCGATTTTCCATAGTATCCACTTGTTCAACCCCCATGATTTCAAGACGATTCTTTTCACCAGCTGTAGAATTTCCGTCCAGGCATGGCATAATTGTTTCACCCACGTGCTGGCTCTGCCGTCATGGTCTTACACTATCCGAGGATTTGTGGATGTTGACTTGTGGGTATATTTGTCCAGCTATGTGGAGCACAATGTGCAATCTGGGGTAGTTCTTGATTCTAGTCTTTTTTCCGACGTCGATGTAAGCCAACTTATCAGAAAGCGAGAGGCCAGACTGGCCAGAAAGTCTGTAGTGTTGTCAAGAGCTTGTTGCATCATTCTTAATTTCTGAATAAGATAGCTTTCCCATAGACTGTAGTACACCATAGACTGTAGTACTTCTTGTAGTATGCCTGCGTTGTTGGTGTGGGTGGGCCAAATGTACCTCCAACTCTCACCTGGAATTTTCTGTCTTTCAAAAAGTTACTGTAGAACTTAAGTGGTCTACCAGAAATTTTTTTGCTCATCGTTCCTCTTATTAGAGTAGCATGAGGTACTGCTATTAAATGCCTCTTCACTCCCTTCATTCTTTCATAAGCGGCATTACACAATGCCCCTCAATGACCTTTCTGCTGCCTATGGCCCACTCATACCTTCCAGAAGGGACAAACTCTTGAAAAAGGTTTTCTTTGTGCTGTGTGTGCGACGTAGTATGAGCATTCATGTATTGACATTTATACATCTGTAGAACCAGCTTCCTGACAGAGTACTTGCTATAACTGATCATGTTTATTTGTGCAGTGTTGTTGAACAATACATATTGATGTAATGAATGTTTACACACTCGAAGTATCAGAAAAGATGCTTGTTTTACAATTGTGGCCTTTGCTTTAGATTGGTGTAAGATTTTGCATAAGCATGCCCCCCTATGCAGTAGTATTTGGAAGTTTAAGGGTTCAATAAAAAGTGATGAACTAAGTCTAAGTGCAAGAACATTTTTTAACCTATGACCCATCAAAATGCGGCTTCCATGGCTGGCAATTCAACCCCTCGCCTTGTGTTAGCAGCAGAATGCTATAGCCACAGTGACAGGTAAATAAATGGAAGAACAATATTTTTGTCCAAAGATTTTTTTTCTTGCCTCTATGTAAGTAAAATTTGAAATAAGTTCGTCATTGCAAAAAAGCAGTTTGTGGTTCTTTATTGAATAAACCACATATTGTGGATAGTTGATATGCAGAAATTTGTTCTAAGATCCCGGGGTGATATGCTCTTGCAAGTAGCATGGTATTTCATTACTTATAAAGATAGTAATCACAGCGGATATCGTTATAGGGGTTTACACACTAATATACGTGATTACAAATTTATTAGAAACTTATTAGAAACATGTAAGGCATGAATGTTTCTGCACACTTGATCAGCTGTGAACGTGCAAGAACTGCTTGTACTTAAAAGACTCAAAGTTTCACAGGAAGGGACGCAATTGGCCGACTTCACTGCACAGTTTTGATTTACTTTTCTTTAACGTGTCATATTCTACTGTTTTATCACCACAAGAACAGGCTGTTTGCCTGCTTTTCGCATTGTTGCACGAGTTTTACACGGCGGTGCAGGAGACTACGTTGTCACTATGCCATACAGCAAGTGACCCATTTACTTAGTTTACTAGCCGCAGAGTTAATTACCTTTCAAAGCAAATGTTAATACAGGTGCATTAAGGATACAAAGTTCGCAACATATTCAATGTTTATTAGTTTCTGTGCAAGAAAAAAATTCTCAAGAGAACAGGTGCAACTTAACGTGCATGTAATATTCGAAGACGAATAACGACGCTGTTTATTCAAGCCATGGATTTAATGCTATCGTAGAAAATTCATTACGATAGCCTACACTTTTGTTCTGTCAAATTTAATAGGTGAGGTAAGATAACCTTTCAAGATGCATCGGGGAATTCACGCTTGATAACCGACAAGAAAATGCAATTTAACGGTACTGCGTTCAGCTCAACGTTGAAACTTCGGGTACTTTGCTGTCTTGTCATTTGCCCTTGCTCAGGTCGAAATTATTTAAGCTGCTCCGTATGCGCGATTTTTGTATGCTATTCAACAAAAAAAAATGTGAAGACCCCAAAAGGCCATGTCTCGTGGCAACTCGCAAAGGTGTACAAAGCAAACGTGAAAATGCACTTAATTTGGTGCATAGCGTGTCACCGAACGCGTATAAATGGGAGAATAGAATCTGCGGTACAAGTTTTTTTATAATCCCATCGCGTACATACCGAATTCGGTACTCCACGTGGTCTCCGCGCATTGCACTTGTTGAGCGAGACGCCATTTCCCAAAACAAACCGGCGAAACACCTCTCCGCGCAATTTCGACGTAAAATCGCAGTGATCGCTGCGACGGTGCGACGGTGCGACTTTGCGACCAACCGGTTGGTCGCAGTCGAAAATCGCGGGGTCAGCACTGCGAAAGCGATTTTCGCCGCAAACTACGGAAATTGCACTTCCGGTAAGACAAAAATCGCATCATGTGAAACAGGCTTTAGGGTTACGTAATGGGTACCAAGAGGGTACTAGAAAAAGAGGATAAAAATAATATTGTAAGGCTGTGAGGAAGAGTGAAATGTAAAGTGAAGGAAAAGTTTGGAGGACCACCCGGCACACGTCCACTTTGCTACCCGAGAAAGGGAAAAGGGTTAAATGATGAAAAGAGAGAAAGAGAACACTTTATTGTTTCTCAGCGGTAAATAAAGAGGTGGCCGCAGTCCAGGAGTTCTCTATCAGCGTACTTCGTCGCGGATATCAAGTACGCTGCCAAGCATCCTCGCTCCTGAGGTGTAGTGGTCGCATTCATTCACCCGGGATTGGTGGGTATGGATAGGGAGGGGGGTATGGGAGTAGATGAGGGTGAGGAAGACATATCCACAAGATATGACGGGTGTTTCGGTGGGCATTTGTTTAGTGACAAATTTATTTATTTAGCAAACCGGAGACATTTCTTTA
This sequence comes from Dermacentor andersoni, assembly GCF_023375885.2. Taxonomy (NCBI): domain Eukaryota; kingdom Metazoa; phylum Arthropoda; class Arachnida; order Ixodida; family Ixodidae; genus Dermacentor; species Dermacentor andersoni. The sequence continues at coordinate 145,476,287 of NC_092814.1, forward strand.
GCCACGAGACAGAACAATTGGCGACATATTGGCGACTAGGAAATACAGAAAGTAGCTTCGGAAATGGATTTCTAGAACCTACCTTTGTTCTGTCCGTTGTCATTTGCCTGGCTGACAGGAGCACTTTTCAGTGTTTTAAATAAACCTGCTCGGGCCGGAGCAGTCCGTCAATGCTCACACCGAGTCTCATGCGTGTATCCATTGTCACGACCAAACATGGCAACTTTGTGGTTAATTAACTACAACACTGTGACCGAAATAGGCCCTACACGACTTGGGCTTTGTGACCATGACGAAGCAGCAACGGTGGTCTCCAGTTACGAAAGCCATATACTGCGGTAAATTTCAACGAAGGATTCCCTTTGTGCTCTTTATTATTATTAAACCCATGGGTCACTAAATGCAAGTACATTCGAGGGGTCGTTCGCAACCACAGCGGTAAATTATCAAAACTTATTGCAATACATTGCAATACATTTTATGAACAGATTTAGATCAACGATACAAATGCGTACGTAAGGAGCGGCCGACTTCGTTCAAGTAAACCTGAGAGCACTGCTACCCATCCTCACGGCTTTTGGACGAATTGATAGTGCTCGGACTTTACAAGTGGGTCAAGGGGCGGAAACGTGGCATAAAGGTCATGTAATTATGATTGCCGTGTTGATATGAGCAACCGCGTGTCACGGAATTTAATCAACGTGTCACAAGTTCTGACGACTATAGAAAATTTCCAAGAAAAACTTGACAAAGTATGTTTTCGTGCTAAAAAAATTCATGGCTACCTAATTTTTGCTTTCTTTTGCTGTTTTTTTTTTATCGTGTTGAATGTGTAGCCTTTCAGCATGAAAGTAAGCGCTGAATTTTGGCAGTTGTCATCCGTTGTTTTAAGTATATATGAGTAAAATAAAAAGAGCCTCAGATGCACCTTGTCGGTAAATTCCATGTCAATTCCTCGCTTGCGCAGACATTAGAAGGACGTGAAGTGTTTCGGTAGACACGTTACGACATGTTAGCCTTTATAAGAGTGCTTGAAAACGGCTCCTTTATTCAAAATTCCCTTGACAGTTTTAGCGACAATTTGAGCGACATTGCAGAAAAATTTAGCGATAATTTAGTCATTTCTTTGTCTCCGTCTAGCGACATTTTTCAAAAAACGTTGGCAACACTGGTTAAGATACCTCGAAGAAAGTGAATGAGAAACAAATTAGACAGCGGACAAACTGCGCATACATCAGGAGCTACATATGAAGTCTACGGTAGGTTATTGCAGCACTTCCCCCATTTTATTTAGAGCTATAAGGAAACGCGAGGGCATGGTTCAAGTGTACTTCTCTCCGAAAAGCTGTCCCAACGTCGACACGAGCTCCAATACTGTCATTTGTTGAGACGAGATTTAAGTATCGTGATTTCCGAAGGCCATGGATGATGCAAGATAGGGGTAATGATTTCTATGTGCCCGTCACATATATTGTGCTTCAACAGTGAAAACTACACCAGTCTGTTTACAGTCGCTCTCCTGCTATAATGGCAGTGACAGCTTAGGTACAGAACATACAGGGTGTTTCAGCGAGCACGTTTAATTGTTTTTAAAGTTGCCTGTAGCAGATAGCACAATTCTACCCCATGAGCTGGCCTACTCGTAGAGGCGGACATTACTTGCACAAAAAATTTAAATGCCTAATCGACTAATCAACAAAGTTTCACTAATTAGGTTTTTACCTAATTACATCATGTAACATATTGCAATTTACTCATTCTAGCAAGTGAGAGTGCAAGGCATGTCCGCTTGAAAAGAACTTTGTGGATGACACCATTTACGAGATATGCGCCGTAAAACTTGCGGCAAAAATGCGCTGTCGTTCCACTTACTTTCTTAACAAAACGTCGTTGTATGCATTGAAGCACAAAATTAACTGGAACGCCAATGCATTTGTCCGAAAACTTCGGAAATTAATTTCGAAACTGATGTCACCTTGAGAATTCGTTACAAGAGGATCCGCTTTGCGAACTCCCCGGTTAGAATTACGACAAACAGCTCGCCGGTGCCGCGGTCATCCCATCGAGATCGGCGTCGATCATATTCAAGTTCTCCCATGCCACAACATCAACGGGATCGGAACTTGCGGTTATCTGAGGCGCTGTTGACTACGTAGATCAAGAGCCCCCTGACTGCTGGGTCATATTCAGTGATTCAACGTCAGCTCGTTATGCACTGCGTAACGAACGGATAGCAACACCACGAACACGTACAAATTTTGGAAGGGCTGTGTTCGCTTATCAAATACCTGCATTAATAAAGCGTGTGAATTCCCAAATACATTTCAGCATGAAACTCTACAAATTCAAGTCTCAAATAAGACGTTTTTTGTTGTATGAGTGAAGAACCCTTTAACACAAGTGCATATTTATTTTTTCATGTTTTTATGTTTTCATTGTATGTTCGTAGTAGACATATCTGTATTTGATTTTTTTTCTTGATTGTATATTATTTTCACTATTTGAAAATACCCTGTGATGTAAAGTCTTTCAAACTGTTGTTTTGTAAATGTATCACTTTGCCTGCTGTCTGTACGGTCCCCAGGCGCCCTCAAGTTGTCTATGACAACATTTTGCCTGGATGACCCCCAACATTTTGTTGGAAATAAACTGAACTGAACTGAACTGAACTGATTCAAAGGCAGCTCTGCAAACTCTGCAGTCAAGCCTACTCCATGGTCCTCATGAACAGCGGTTCTCTAAGATAAGAGAATTTCACCATCGCGCTGTTAAAAATAGCCACGTAATAAAATTTTTATGGCTGCTGGGTTATTGCGGTGAGGTCGTTAACGAAGCAGCTGACGAAGCAGCATGTTTCGCCCACCGGCAAATCCAGCGTGTGCCTGTGCCATAGTCAAGGATCTGACGCGGCGTGACAACTTCGCAGACTTGCGCCTCGACATTCATTAGAAGATCGAAATTCACCGGAATGTGCTAACGCATTGCTGCACTCCCTTGAACCCTTGAGCTCGCCTTGAACAGATTTCTTTTTGTTATTCACGTTTGTGTTGTATGTGCCAGAAGCGTACAGACGTAGAGCCTTAGTGGGCGGTGCCGTTGTCCGTCGGGAACAACACTCGCCCTCTATGCATCTGTTTGTACTCGCGGCCTTGTTCACAGCGCTGACACCGTGACCCGATGCATGTTCGCATCGGCTTTCGGGCTCCATTGTCCGTCGTAGTGGCGATGCTGCGTAGGTATTGTATTCCCATCTAGGGCAGCTTGCTTAAGACACTGTCTCCGCCTTTCTATTCTCGTTTCACGAAGCTTTGTTTGCTGCTTAAAGGGCAACTGCGGCGACTCTTCGGTGTCCACTGATCCTAATAAACTATCGCATATAGGTTCTCTTTTGCACTCTGATTATCTGTGCCAAACTATATGACTGCAAGTCGTTTAGTTTTCTTGAAAATGAATTTTAGAGATTGGTTGCGTTTGTCTGACATTTTATTGGCAACCCTGTGTTTGTGACCTCGGAGGCTACTTCACCAGCTCGCCCAGAAACAAGGATGCTCGCTCCTTTATCTGCGAACCGACGGCCGACAATCATCGTTTTGAGAGGCGTGATGACCGGTGCATCTCTTCATCTTGCCGCCGCACAACGCGTTTAGGTTAGGTCACGTCAGCTGCTTGCGCGGCGGCGGCGGGTCACAAGCGAACGGCGATCCTTCAGAAGTGATATCGTCGTTGCGGAAGTCGTCGCGGAAATCGCCGCTGTCTAGTTCAAAAAGCTGGAAAAACTCCGGCCTTGTGTCGCCAGAAGGCATCGTGAGCTTCGCTATTTTGGGCGTTAGCACCACGTGTGCTGCATGTTTACATTGCGGTATTCTAGGACCCGACGTCATCGCCTCATCGTCACGTCACACGAAGCGGTTTCCCGTTAAGGTTTCGGTACCTCGTTTATTGGTCATTTAAAGTTATTGATGAGTTTCTAAGCAAATTGAACCACCCAACCGGTGACAAGACTGTCAATGCCATTTGAAGATGGCAATATCGTAATATTGTTAAAAAAACACGAGAGTTGCCGTTTAAAGGGGAGGACTAACTATGCACAACTTATTTGCCCTTAAGGCATATGTAGGCAAACGCACCCATGAGTCGACGCAATTGGACTCAGACCAACCGGTGAATCTGAGCCCGAACGAGACCGGCTGAGTATAATTTCGGTGAATTGCATATTTTTTTTTTTTTTTCATTTGTTTCATCCTTAAAGGCACGAAGCCATTACATGAGGAACCCGCCGTGGTTGCTCAGTGGCTATGGTGTTAGGCTGCTGAGCACGAGGTCGCGGGATCGAATCCCGGCCACGGCGGTCGCATTTCGATGGGGGCGAAATGCGAAAACACCCGTGTACTTAGATTTCGGTGCACGTTAAAGAACCCCAGGTGGTCGAAATTTCCGGAGTCCGCCACTACGGCGTGCCTCATAATCAAAGTGGTTTTGGCACGTAGAACCCCACAATTTAATTTTAATTACATGAGGAGGGGCTACAATTCCTGTGGAACAAAGCATAATAGGAATACAAGCACAATGAACACAAACACTGCAAATGTGGAGGGCTAAATAGAATAAAGATAAACAAGAGATTAGTAGGAGGTTGGCATTATACAGAAAACAATGCGCGTGCGGCAATGTGCACAGATCACAGTCAATGTGTAATACATGGTGAAGTCGGCGAAATATTCACGCGTTCTGAAGATGAGTGGCGAGTTTTGCGCGATATGATTTCCGATCGCAGCACAAAACTATGTCGATCGGTAGGCTATTCCGGAGGATTGTTGCGTCTGGGAAAAATGAGCTGCTGATTACCTGAGTATACGGCTTTCGATACTGGCTATGGGGTGACTGTGGCTAAGTCGACTGGAAGTTCGGATCGGTGGTGTTAGCACACCACTGATAGTAAAATGATGATAGTAAAAACTGTGCAGCAGGCAAAGGCCTGAAATGATGCGACGCGACTGAAATGTAGGAAAGGAAATTGATCGTTTGAGTGCAGCGATGCTAGTTTCCTATGACTACTCGGAGTTGATAAATCGGGCCGCACGGTTCTGGATCACCTCGAGTTCAGCAGTAAGGTATGCTTGAGATGGGTGCCAGACGGACGATGCGAATTCAAGTTTGGGTCGGACGAATGTTTGGTAGACCAGCTTTTTCACTTCGGTAGATGCAGATGTGAAGTTTCGTCGGGGGTAACGTAACACGCGTGAGGCTTTGGAACATATATCTTGGACATGGGTTACCCAAGATAAGGAAGGCATCAGATGTAATCCAAGGCATTCGTATGATGTTGTTGACGCAATAGGGACCGAGTTACTGCTGTATGAATGGTCACTTACAGTGCGCTTACGGGAGAATGACAACAGTTGGCATTTGTCCAGGTTTAAAGGCATTACCATCTATCGCACCACGTAGCTATTGCGTCTGTCTTTCTGCATTAGGTCACTAATGCAGAAATGAATAAAGGATGGTGAATAGGGCTGTAAATGACAGAATCATCAGCAAATAGTCTTAATTTAGCGTTTATGTTTACTGGAAGGTCGTAAATATAAATGAGAAATAGAGGTGGTGATAAGCCGGCACCCGGGGGGACACCTGCTGTAACGCTTGGTGAAAGAAGATCGGTAACCTTTCGCTCAGGTGAACTGCATGCGCCCTTTAAGAAATTGATCAAGCCATGCTATTAGGTTATCAGGTATACTTATTGAGGAGAGCTTTGTGAGCAGAGGTGAGTGCGGAACACGATCGAAGGCCTTAGAAAAATATAAAAAAGTGGCGTCAATTTGAAGGCTATCGTGAATAAAATGTAGGATGTCATGGGTGAATTCAGCCAGCTGTGTTTAACAGGAGTAGTGTTTTCGGAAACCATGTTGGTGGTGATAAAAGAAGTTAATAGAATCTAAATGGTTGATTAGGTTGGACGATATGACATATTCAAATAATTTGGAAGGAATACTGGTTAACTGAATAGGGCGGTAGTAGGAAGAATTAGTGCTGTCACCTTTCTTGGAGATTGGCATGATTTCAGTGATCTTCCAGTCGTCGGGGACTTCTCGAGATTCTAGTGATTGGGTGAATATTAGATATATTATCTGACTTGAGATAAACTAGTATTTTTGAGGAGTTTGCTGTTGATATATGGTCGCAGCTAGCTGATGATAAAGTCTTGAGGGAATTGATTAGACTAACTATTCCTTCCGGTGTGATTACAAATTGAGGCATGGTTGTTGTTGAGATGGCTGGAAAGGGATTTGGTCTGCTAGTTTCTGAAGAGAACACTGAGCAGAAATAGTCATTTAAATTTATCGCGCACTCTTTACTGTCTATCAGTTCGTGATCTGCACCTATAAGTTCAATTCTATTGGAACGAAGTTTAGGGGAAAGGATACGACAGAATTTATTTGGGTATGTTTGCAGAAAAGAATGCAATTCTGAAGAAAAAAGCTTCTGTTTGGCGGAGGCAAATTTTTTGTTATATTCATTTGCACATTGGTGGTATCGTTCCCATGCTTGGGGACGGTTGTGAAAATTAGCCGTTCGATAAAGGCATTTCTTTTTCTGTTAAGAAGCCTTCTCAGTTGTTTGTTGAACCATTCGTTGTTAGAATCGGATTTTACGAGGAGGGACAGAATGCGTGCATTTTTCAATGTTAGCATAGCGGTTTTATAAAGTTCCCAGTTGGCATTGACCGAGCGAGTTTGGTAGAAATACTGAAACGAGGTGTAAAATTCTGAAGTGCGTGGTTGATGGCATCGAGATTAGCTCTTTTGTAGTCAGTAATTAGTTTTTTTTTGTTGAGGACCGCATTTGAATGGGTAATGATAGGCGGATGTGATCATTAATACCTTGTAATGTGGCTATACCTTTCACGGGGGAATTTGTCAGCAGAAGGTCAAGAATGTTGCTTCCTCTTGTTGGGGATGTAATGGCTTTGTGTATATTGAAGTGAAGTGTTAGATCAAAGAAGTGTTTAGAATCATTGGAATGCGATCTGTTAAGCACTGAAAGTAAATTCATACTAAGGTTTGTTACAGCGCAACCTAAGACAAGAACAACGGAAGGTACAAAACGACGACACGGCGCTGCACCTTCTGTTGTCCTTGTCTTAGGTTGCGCATTAAGAAACCTTAGTATGAATCCCAACCAACTCGCCCAACTTGCCGTTCTGATACTGAATGTAAAGGCCAGCTAATGTTCGGGAAGTTGAAATTGTCAAATAAGTAGATGGGATAATTTGGAAATTTAAGTTTGACATTGTTTAAAGCACAACACAGCACGTCGCAGAAGAATGACTCGCTGTCCGGTGGCCGGTAGCAAATGCCAAGAACAACTTTCTTGGCTCTATCGTTCAAGCATGCCAATATCAGTTCAAGGGTGTCGTCGCTACTAATGTGAAATGATGATGAGGTATTTCTGATAGCTATGAGGACGCCTCCACCTCTTTTGTTTTTCCTGACATGCCGATAGATCGTGTAGTTAAGATTTGGAGAAGAGATTTCACACTCTCTGATCTCTTCGTTCAGCCATATTTCCGTAAGTACCACAGCATCAGCGTCAATATCATAAATGAAACCCTCGACATTATCGCGGTTTGGAACAAGGCTGCGATCGTTTGTGAACGCAATATTCAGTTCAAGGCATTGCGGGCGACGATGGATTGTGGCGGATAAACGAACCTGTTTTTCAGTGCGTCATTTGTTGCTTTACGGATCACTTACGAGAGTTGGCCCTGTGCGTTTTAGCGTGCTAGCCCTGCTGAATTAGGGCTTTTCAGTATTCTATCTATGAGAGGGTCGTAATAATAGCTTTTATTACCAACATAAAGCTGGTCAAAGCTAAGCCTAAATGCGCAGTTCTGTGGTGGAATGAATTGGAGCAGATTCGACCGTGCTTGGCGTGTGGGAAATTCGAAGTCTTCTCTTATGACATAGGCAGTGCCATTAGGTACCACCCACGTGATAAATTGTTCTCTTCCGTTTTGAACTGCGTGAGTTTTGCAATGATGGGGTGTTTTTTAGCGGCGGAGTGACTTCCAATATGATGAGCACGTTGAATGCTATTGCTGTCGAGAAGATCGAGGTTATGAGCAGAAAGTGACAAAATTTTGTTTTCTGGTTCAGTCCATGATTCGCTGTCTGTGTCATCGAGGCCTAAAAAGCAAGTTCTTGCGGTACATTCGGTTTTTGGTGTCAATATTGGCAGCTTTTAAGACTGCGATTTCATGCTGTAGGTGGTCTGTTTCGTTGACGGTTTTGTCGGCGTTCGATTTGTGCTCTGATGTTTCATGTTCAGCTAGGCGGCTGAGCAAAGAGGCTACCTGTTGCTCGTGTGAGGCCTGAGTAACCCTGGGGTGATCTATTTCGGAACAGAATGCTTCAAAGCTTACCTTGAGTCGTTGTATGCGGGCTTCAATGTATGATGGGTTGTTAGGTGCATGCGCTAGAGCCAGGGTTGAGGCCGACGCTACCTTACAGTAAAAGCATCAGTTCTGGCAGACAGCGAAATGCTAACACGTCTGCTAATGTGCGAAATACATTACGCCACTTCAAGTGGTCAGTAAGAGTGAGCACGGCTGAGTAGAATTTTGGTGAATATGAATGCGAGTGAGCCGCTAAGCAAGAAATATATATATTGTGAATGAGCCTTTGTAACCCCCCGCCCCTTTTTTTTTTTCTTAAAGAATTATGGGGTTTTACGTGCCAAAACCACTTTCTCATTATGAGGCACGCCGTAGCGGAGAACACCGGAAATTTTGACCACCTGGGGTTCTTTAACGTGCACGGTTTTTATGTGGTGCTCTGAGTTTCCTGGTTTTTTGGACATTTACAGTTACCATTGACGACGATTGATTAACGAGACGTCGGGTGAAGATTCAACGAGCCAGGCGCCTTACAGGTACGCCATTTCTTTTTTGAGGACCTGCCTATTACCCTGCCGCTACGGTGGTCGGAAGCCGAGAACATCGTCATGAGCCCTATGCTCGTCCAAACGTAACAAGCCATATGAATGATGCTACGGGCCCTAATGAAAAGCCTTGGGCCTTGCAAGCGTCACAAAGCTTCATAAAGCCGGCATGTTTGGTTCTCCATAACTCGAAATCAACTTCAGCGAATTCAGAAATAAAGGCTGACGCTGAAGCCGAGAGCAAGAAACCTCGCCTAGAAGACTGCAAGTACGACGATACAACATCGAATTATGAGCTAAGTGATGAAGAAGAGATGGGTGAAGATGCACCATTTACTTTGGTCACGTATAAGGAAAAGCGAGCCGAAGGCATTCGGGTTTTCTTTCGCCTTACAAGTGAAGGTACTACTTTTTGGCAAGTAAATCCAAACCGAGTGTCTGCCGAAATAGTCTGCGCTGCCAAAGAAAAAGTACAGTCTTTCAGGACGACCAGAGATGGAAGTTTCAGTGTCAGCGTTGCTTCCTTAGCATCGGCGAAACGCCTT